>NW_005370960.1:764830-773944 GCF_000412655.1 Myotis brandtii | reverse complement strand
TTCTGGGCCAGCTTTAGCTCTGAGGCCTCGCTGCTGAAAACATCGATACAATGTTGCGGTCCGGGGCTGACTGACAGCCGGTTTCTGGGGTTTTGTTTATCTTCTTATTTGCAACATAGTACACAGTTGCTTAGAGTTGCAGCTGAGAGGCCGGCAAGTTAGGCGGGGAACGTTGGAGTTTGCAGTCACTGAAGCAAGCAAGCCTCCCTGCTCGCTTCAGTGCATGGCTGCCGACTGCCATCTTGACTGACAGTTAATTTGCATAAGGATATGCTGATTAGCCAATGGGAAGGGTAGCGGTCGTATGCTAATTACCATGTTTCTCTTTTATTAGTGTAGATTACCTCTGTAGATTATTTATAAGAATTGCTATCTAGAAAAAATTCTTGGTACTCTATATTCATTTGTATTATACATTTCAAACAACTAAAATATAAATTTTTGTAAACACAGAGTTTTTAAATAAAAATTCTCCATTAAAAAAATTAATTTTGATTATTGCTTGTCTCCAGACAGAGCTTGGAATATAAGGTGCTAAACACCTGTGGTCTGAAGGGCTGTCTCTCGTTTAGATTCTAGCAATGTGTGTGTGTGTGACACTCCCTGCTCAGTCCCACCTTTATTATGGGCGAGGCTATGTCTTCTGTCAGCCTGTCTCTTCATATCCTGCTCACTAATCAATATGAATCGATACATGTCGAGCAAACAACTTTAGAAAGTAATGAGCTAAAATATTTTGGAATTAAAACAAAGTTGGCATTTTAAAATT
Source organism: Myotis brandtii (assembly GCF_000412655.1). Lineage (NCBI taxonomy): Eukaryota > Metazoa > Chordata > Mammalia > Chiroptera > Vespertilionidae > Myotis > Myotis brandtii. The sequence continues at coordinate 773,175 of NW_005370960.1, read as the reverse complement.
TCAACAATAATCTATTTGCTAAGACAGAATGCCCATAAACAATAGTATTGTTCCTATGAGAACAATGCAAGGCCAGAATGCATCCCAGTGTTCTGTAGGTGACTTGGAGCTAAGAGTCCTCATATATTCCTAACATCACCTGACTTTCCAGAGGCTTCCAAGATGGCCTCTCTGTGAGCATTCTCATGCCCACACCACTGTTCAGCGTTTCTGTCCAAGACTCTGCCATCACAGTCCTCCTCTCTAACGGCATCTCCTTACATGTGACCACATCTGCCTCAGGAAGACCAAGCGTCGTTATAACCTTAATCTGTGAAAATGCACGTGAGCCCACATTACCCACCTTGCTTAACAGCTTAACTCCCTTTCGGTAGGATCTCAAGTACTCGGTTATTGATTCGATCGGGCAGGCCCGTCCGGTTCTTCCCTCTCCTATTCTGTGCCTGTGCTTAGCACATTCTCTTGGTGTCTCTTTCAACACGCAGGTGGAGAAATACACTGAATGTCCCTCTGCCTGATCAGCTGAATGCACTGAAAACGAAATGGACTGATTTCGTCTTGGCACGGAAGGCCTTTCTGTTGCTGTGTACTCCACGGTAAACAGATGCAATATTTGCAGCAAAAGCAACATCAATGGCTTCAAATGAAATTGTTATGACCAGCCCATCCTTTCCCTGGCATGTTCCAACCTCACTCCCACTAACCTCTCCATGACGCAAGGCGGAGGGGGGCCATGCGTGCCCTTTGAAGATGTCACCTGTGCCGGTCCCCTGTGAAGTCAAAGCCACAGCACTTCAGCCCGTTGCTAATATGATGGAATGCTGGTGTCACTTATTACATACCTGTGTTTACAATATCCAGAAACTGACTTTACATGCAACCTCAGGGACGGTGTTTTTCCCCCAAAATATATTTTTATTAATTTCAGAGAGGAAGGGAGAGGGAGAGAGAGAGAGAAACATCCACGATGAGAGAGAATCATTGATTGGCTGCCTCCAGCATGCTCCCTACTGGGGATCGAGCCTACAACCTGGGCATGTGCCCTGACTGAATCAAACCATGACCTCCTGGTTCATAGGTCGACGCTCAACCACTGAGCAACACCAGCCAGACTTAAGTAAGGCTTTACCTTCCTTCTACAAGACGGTAACCTAAACCTTACACTGTCTTCTTTTCCATAAGAATGAGCTTCCCATTCTCCCACTATGTAGGTAACAGCCACTTCGTGGCCCCACTTCATCCCATCCCCTCCTGGAGGACAAGGAAAGCTCTCCGGGGCGGGCTAAGGGTCAGTGCTGTTTGTTTCCATTGTGTGGTCAGCAGAACAAGGCTCCCTCCCGAAGTATCCACTTCTCAATCCGCCCAACCCTTGCATGTGCTGCCTTATGTGCTTATACACTGACCCTCACAGACAGATCTGATGGAGGACTAGATAAGCAGATGCAGACAAATACAATGGAATGCTACTCGGCCATAAGGAAAGATGAAATACTGGGACAACATGGACAGGTCGTGAGAATATCACACTAAGTGAAATAAGTCAGACAGAAATCGCTAAGTACCATATGATTTCACTCATTTGTGGAATGTAAACTGAAACTCATAGACATAGACAACAGGATGGTGGTTCCCAGAGGGAAGGGAGTGGGGTAGGGAAAGGTAAAGGGGGCCTAATATATGGTGACGGAAGAAGATCTGACTTCGGGTGGTGGGCGGACAATGCAATATACAGGTTATGTATCATGAAAATGTACACTTAAAACCTATATGATCTTATTAACCAATGTCACCCTAATAAATTAAAAATATACTGAACCTGGAGGTGGTGAGATTATCCAAATGGATGCAATCTAATCATGCAAATCTTTAAAAGCTGAGAATTTTCCCAGCTGCGGTGAGAGCGAGAGGGAGCGCGCTGTGGCCTGGGAGGAGGGTGAGAGGAGTCCAGGAGTGGAGATCGAGTGAGGAGATATTCTGATTTACACCGCTCTCTCCCTCTCAGGGGTGTTTTATGAAATAGTTACCATGTGGGGAGCCGCGATCACATGACAGCGCCTTTAAAGCATGTGGCTATAAAGTTGAAATGTAGCGGCGGGTGGACTTTGCAAAATCATTTTTATGTCTCAGGATGCACTGGGGAAGCGGAACAGCTTACTTAGAGCGAGAAGAGGCCGTTCTGGACCAAGCGGAGACTCCCCCCAGCACAGCACGGTGGCCGAGGGGCAGAACACATTCTCCTGGAAGGAGAGAGGCAAGGAGAGAGCCTGTGTGCAGAACAGGTCAGGGAGCCTCGGGTTGTTTTACTGCCCCCTTTTGAAATGCGCGGCTTGAAATACAGGGCACAAGAAGTGAATTCTGCTTAGTATTACTTTCTAAAGCTGGAAAATAGTCAGGATATAAGAAACTGCTAACTTTAAGAAATCCAATGCTGAAACCATGAATTAGCATGGAGAGTGTTTGGTCTGAAGGATTACCTACAAGTCAGATGCAATTAGCTCTGAAAATTTCAGGGACATGTTTGTTGGGTGAAGTCAGGGGAAATTAACTGAGCCAGAATTAATCCATCTACACTCCCTCCATCTCAGGGATGACTGCATGTGTCCTGTGCATCGTAATCACCCAGCCAGCCCTGTCTCCTCCGGAATGTGGGAGACAGAGAACCCTGAAACCGTTCTACAGCGCCTCGATGTTTATCCTCACTCAACACATCTGTTGGATAAGTAAAATGCTTAGTCCAGCAAAATTAGGCCGGATTATCACATGATACCAAGATTGATGGTAATTTCTTCCTAGATTCAAGCTGGTGAAGCTGACTGTTGTTACCTATATTACCTATTCTGATCTCTCAACGTTTATCCTCACTCAACAAATCTATGTTGAATAAATAAATTGTTTAATACAGCAAGATTAGGCCAGATTATCACAAAATACCAAGACTGATGATGGTTTCTTCCTAGATTCAAGCTGGTTAAGCCGAGACTGTTGTCACATAGATTATATATTCTGATATCTCAACAAAAGCTCATACATTTGATTGTATTTTTGTTCATTTTTAATTCTGCAATTGCGCTGCATTTCAGGATCTTTCTGACTCTCTTCCCACTGATGGGAGTTCCTTCCAGGTGGATGTGGGCGCACTGGCAGGTGGATGACTGGCTGCTTTCCTGGGTCCATTCTCACCCTCAGCCTGTGATCAGAAATGTCCACTCGGATTATCATTTCCTTCCATCTCCAAAGCCAGATGCCCAACATGCCACCCAAAGTATGAGCTCTTGGCTGATACCAAAAACTGTGAGATTAGAGTTTATAGGGTGAAAGTCAAGGGAAGCCAAGCGATAGGAGCAAAACCTACAAAAAGCTCTGCATTGGGGATAATTCCAATTTCCACACATCTGATGTTACCCATGTCACTGGGTAGCATCAGATGATGTCACTCTAGTTTATCCAGATGTTAAATTGCAGAATAACAGTGATGCCACTGCAGCATTAACCCTGGCGAAGGCTGCCCTTCCCAGCCTCGGCCTCGCCTTTGCTATTCCCTTCCCTGCCTCTCCCAGCACAACCATGGACACAGCATCTGTGGACAGAGTTAGTGAAACACAGTCCGCTAATGCTCTGGAGGTTCCATTTCTTCTGTCTTCATGTCTGCAATGTTCCCATATCTTACTTTTCCACACGGAATCTTCCTCAACCCTCCAGGCTCCCTGTCAAGGGCACCTCTTCTGCAGGTGTTCATTGTCCCTGGTTATGCTCACCTGTGATCCGTAGCACATCGAACAGGTTTCTCATCATCAGGATTATGTCTCCCTGACAGTGGGCCTCACCCCGTGACCCCCTCTGCATCTCCATCCTGCTCTAGGGCTCATACCGATAGGAAGGTTGGAAATGCTTCTGGAGTGTGTTGACATGGAATCAAATGGAATTTCGATGAGCTGCACCGAAGTGTGTGAAACTGCCTGGGATCTGCAAGCTTAAGCCTCTGAAGACTTTTTATTTCTTTAAGAAGTGAATCCAGATTTAATTGGAGGCATCAATTTCATTTTAATCACCATTAGCAGTAGGCCTGCAATGTAGACTGATGGCACTTTTAAATTTACTGTAATAATTCTCTTCTCTAGTTACTACCTTGGAAATACTTGTTTTCCCTCCAGGGTTAGTTTAAGATGACAAGGACACGGGGTAGTTTAGAGGCCCAAGTCCTTCTCCAGTGGTCAGTGTTGCTCTCCTTTGTTGCGATATATGAAGCTGTATGCCTTCCGAATGTCATTCACATACTTAGCGGGTGTCCACAGAGAAAACTCCAGCATCAAAGATGATTTCTCATCTGTCTTCCCAGTCTTGAGGTTCTGTGCATACAGAGCTTGCCTCTTGAAAGGAACAGAGAGGGAGCTGTGGAGCGACATGTCCTGTGAGCTCCTACCTCTCAAACAGGCAGGACCACGAGTCTCCTTCAGAGCCCTCTGCTCTGACTTCCAGACACGCCTAGACTCATCCACGCGGGGAGCGTCACCTGTCCTCCCCCGACCCAGCCCCGAGCTTCCTCTCCAGGCTTCGCTGGTTGAAAAAAGGAGTGACCCTCATCCCCTCACCACAGTTCTAGGGAAACCCTCATTGGTGCTTTAGTTGTATAATCCATGCCTGCGTGTCTGTTTTCCATTGTAACTAGGTTTCCGGAAGAAGGGATTCAGTCTCATTGTTGTATGGCCATTACCTCCCCAGTACCTGGACTGTTTTTACGCATTTGCTGTGTGAAACGAGCCGATGGGTGATTAGCAATGCGGTCTGCTGAGGTGACGTGCCCCTGGCACTGGAGCTGTACTTGAACTTCCTGATGCTGGTGGAAGTAACCGGAGGGAAAGGCAGCAGCGACGTTTTCTGTCTCCCTCCTCTGGGGGTCAGGTCACTGAGAAAACCAACAGCAATGGGCTTATCCCCGACTGAGGTGTGGACAGAGGAGCGTGGGTTCTCGGCCCTCTGGGTCTGCGCACCATTATTTTCCTGCCTGAGGCAGGTGTCAATTACTGACCCAAGGATTTGTGAGCTCATCGCTGGGCTGCAGGAAGCTTGTATTTCAACCTGAAGTAGCTTCGTGGATTTATAGAATGAGCCCGAAATAAACTCATGACGAAAAGCATTATGGGGAGATGTAAAGAAATGAGCAATCTCAAGGGGATGGTGAGTGAAAGAGTTGAGACTCAACAGATACACAAAGGAACAAGATTGTGGGCAAGCGCGGGACTTGGTTGGAATGTCTATAAGGAGGATTCTCTGAAAGGTTGGGGGTCTCTGGGGAGTCCTTGCCGAAGGCGGCAGCCCCTACCTTGACTTTTCCAAACAAGTCTGATCCCCCAGGTATTTTACTAGAATCTTTATGTTTAGATTTCAAAACATCCTCGCTTAAAGGATGCCTGTGCCTTCTCAAGGATGCTTACCCTGCCGATAGTATCTAATAGTGAATTTTAGTTCAAGCTGTTGCTGTAATAAAAGCCAAAGGAGGCAGGCGAACAGGGCTACTTGATGGCGATAGCCTCTCTTTCACAGAAATGTGTGTCAGAATAATCACTCATCCGTCGTTCAGGATCTGGCGGTCAGCCTGGCACAGGATGAGGGACCTGGGCATGTTGCAAGCAAGGGCCTAGTGCCGTGGTCGGCAAACTGCCACTCGCAAGCCACATGCGGCTCTTTGGCCCCTTGAGTGTGGCTCTTCCTAAGCCTTAGGAGGACCCTAATTAAGTTAATAATAATGTACCTACCTATATAGTTTAAGTTTAAAAAATTTGGCTCTCAAAAGAAATTTCAATCGTTGTACTGTTGATATTTGGCTCTGTTAACTAATGAGTTTGCCGACCATTGGCCTAGTGGAAGGTCGGAGGATAAAAATCATGACACTTGACAAAGAGAAATGGACACACAACCATAAAGTCAACAAACATAACAAAAAATGCTAGTTGGAGGGCAACTCACAGCATGTGAGCACAAGGGCCTGAATTCCTGGTCAAGCCAATACCACAGATGCAAGCATCTTTCTATGTGTTTTCTAAACGATTTTGAATTAGGAGCAAACAGAGCTTGCGACTGAGTGTACAAGGATTCCCTGGTATTTTATCTCCCCCTCATTCAAACAGTCATCAATAAATATGTATGAAGCTGCCACAAAGTGCATTAACCTGAGTGAAGGATTTTCAAAGGATTTCAAAACACTGTTCTTGTTCTTAAAAATATTAAAATCTAAAAAAAGATATACATAAACATATGTGCATTTTAGCAACAATCATTTACAATCCCAGATTTGAAAGGCACCTTCAGGGTCATTTAATCCAAAGTAATTTTCAAACTATACAGCCATAGAAACAGACTTACAGATACAAAGAAAAGACTGACAGCTGTCAGAGGGGAGGAGGGGGTGGGAGCCTGGGCGAAAAGATGAAGAGATTAAGCAAAGAACAAAAAAACCCTCATAGACACAGACAACATTATGGTGATAACCAGAGGGAAAGGGGGTGGGAGGAAGTAGAGGAGGATAAAGGGGGAATAAGTGGTGATGGAAGGAGACTTAGGGTGGTGACCACACAATACAATATATGGCTGATGTATTATAGAATAGTACACCTGAAATCTATATAATTTTATTAACTAATGTCACTCCAATAAATTTAGTAAGAATAAAAAAAAACCCACAAGAAAGCAAAATATGTGGCCAATGACGCACGCACTCAAATCAGGGGGTAGGGAAAGAATGGACTGTCTGCTTCCAGTGATTTTTTTTATATGGTCCTTTGGGTGTGCATTTGTGCATTTTGTCAATGATCTATCCTGTGATTTCTATGAAAGTGAGGACGCTGGTTAATTTCAAGCAGATAATAACCTTGATCAGAAAAAAAAATAGAATCTGATTTTTAAAAAGTCACTAGTGAGGGAAATTCCATGATAAGAGCTGACATCATCTTTGCTGCTGTTGTCTCTGTTTCTTTGGAAACAGAAAGAGCCCAAGCTCCCTGCACGTCTCAGTGGATACGGCGCCTCCTGCCACCTGTTCTGAGCATCCTCGTTTATTCACATCGAGAGCAAGCAAACAGCGTAACTCTACAGATCAACATTTTAAACGATAATTTTTAAAAATATATTTTTATTGGAGAGGGAGGGAGAGAAAGAGAAACATCAATGATGAGAGAGAATCACTGATCAGCTGCCTCCTGCACGCCCCACTGGGGATGGAGCCTACAACTCAGGTATGTGCCCTGACGGGGAACTGAACCGTAACCTCCTGGTTCAAAGGGTGATGCTCAACCACTGAGCCACACTGGCCGGGCAGGGATAATTTTATTGCGCTACTTGCTCCTAGTAAGTTGTTGTAATTTGGATGCTCTCTTTACTTCCCTGTGCGACAGCAATAACTGCGTGCCTGTGCTGGGAAAGAGCAGGAGTGAAGATCGAGTGAAGATCTGACTGGACTGGTGTCCACAGAGCAACAGTCACATGCCCAACAGCTGTTCTACAGAGACTCACGTGGCTACAGAGTAACTGGAGGTGGGAGCGGGGATAAACAGACGCGAGCATCCACGGCCGGAATCACGTGGGGGCAGCTGTCAGCGTCAGTGCAGACTGAAGGTCGAAGGCTAGATCTGCATCCTTCGGGTGAGGGGCGCATATGAACATGAGTTAATCACGAGGTCGGGTCAAGATTGTCTGGGCTTTCCGTGCCAGGAAAGACAGAAACCAACGGGACTCTGAGCAGTGTTGCCTTTCCGGTTTCTGGCCATGCCGTCGGCTGCTGGGAAGCGGGCCACCTGGGGCAGGTCGCCAAGATCCCTGCGCCTTGGCACTCCCCCTGCGCCAGTCAGGGATGGCAATAAATGGGCCTTTAGACAGCTCCATAGAGTCTAAAGGCCCATTTCCAGGTACAGTAGGTCCTCGGGTGACGTCAGAGATCCATTCCTACGGCGACATAACACGATTTTCGCCGGAAGTCGGAACCCACCTACATTAGCACCTACGTCACTCCCATGGAGCACAGACACAGCAGCATGAAGGGAAACAGTAAAACAATTTAAAAGAAAGATAACAATTCCTGACCTTTACTTGTGGTAAAGAAATAGTAAAAAACATAAAGCACATATGGACATACGTCGAAATGATGGAACTTTATTTTTTTTTTATAAATAAACTAGAGGCCCAGTGCACGAAATTCGTGCACTGGGGGGTGGGGTTCCTCAGCCCAGCCTGCCCCTCTCACAGTCCGGGAGCCCTCAGTGGATGTCCTACTGATGGCCACAGTCTGGCAGCAGAGGCTCGAAGCAGGAGTCCCGTGTGTGTGTGTGTGTGTGTGTGTGTGTGTGTGTGTGTGT
>NW_005370960.1:763943-764366 GCF_000412655.1 Myotis brandtii | reverse complement strand
CAGGCCAGGCTTGCTTTCCTGCTCCCGGATCACCATGGCGACCGGGGAGCAGGGAAAGTTTGGGGCTGCCCGCAGGCCAGGCTTGCTTTCCTGCTCCTGGATCCTCATGGCGACCGGGGAGAAGGCGCAGCTGGGGGCTGCCTGCAGGCTGGGCTTGCTTTCCTGCTCCCAGATCAGGCGCAGCTGGGGGCTGCCTACAGGCCGCACTTTTCTACTTACCGATGGCCGGATCACCACAGCAACCCAGGGCCCAGCGGCAATTTCCTGCTCTCCAATAGTCATAGGGTCTCGGCTGGGGGCGGGGCTTATCAGTGCGGGGCTTAGGCGGCACAGGGGTCCTGGCTGGGGGCTCAGGTGGCACACAGGGGTCCCGGCTGGGGGCGGGGCTTATGCCCCGCTGCCCAGGGCTGCACATGGGGCCTG
>NW_005370960.1:749294-763365 GCF_000412655.1 Myotis brandtii | reverse complement strand
TGGAGCAAGCAAGCCTCCTGTTCGCTTCAGCTGCGTGGCTGCTGGCCACCATCTTGGTTGGCAGTTAATTTGCATATCCTGCTGATTAGCCAATGGGAAGGGTGTCGGGGTTATGGTCAATTTGCATGTTTCTCTTTTATTAGATAGGATGGGAGATGGCGATGTAACCATGAAACGACGTATGTTAAGTTGACGTAACCCAAGGACTGCCTGTAATTCCACATCGTTTATATTTGGGGTTCCCTCAATAAGTTCCATAGGTTTTCTATGGATTTTTAAAACGTGCTGGTTGATATGCTACATGTCGGCAAGATGCAACGTTGGAAAGATGGCCAAGCTGTGTTCTATGTGCTAAGTCCCCTTGACATCAGCAGAGCGATCCCGGTGTCTCTGCTCCTGCTCATCAGCGAGGTCGGGGACACTCAGCACCTGTACCTGCCCCACAGAGTTTGCAAAGACTTAGTCAGCTCACGCCAGCACTTACCACAGTGCCATAGCAAGTACTACCGGCTAGAGAAATTCAATTGACATTACATAGTAATTTTTTTTAGCATCTTCTGAATTTTGGAGTTTTTAAGGTATTTTCTTGAAGAAAGCAAGGGATGTTTGTGTAGAAATTCAAATGGACACAAATAAAAGCATTAGACTCATCACATTTTGCAAATTTAATGGGAAGAGAGACATGAGCTTTCACAGAAATTTATGGGCTAATTTTTCCACAAAGGAGTTTGAATAAGTACAAACATCTTGAATATTTATGAAAACCCAGCTTAACTTTTTTATGTCTCTCATTATTAAACGATACATTAAATATTATAAAAACTCAATGAAAATTTATATAAATGGAAGCTTTGCAGTTCAGAAATATTTTTAAGTTGCACAAGACACAAATTATATAATATTAGAAAACAAGACGTTCAAAATTAACATCATAAAATATAACAAGATAGTCAAACTATTATAAACAAGTACTTTTATGTCCTGCAATAATATCTCTATAAACAGTTGAAGATGAAGAAAAACGGGCCATTTCTTCATTTGTGTTTCCATTTTGGATTTGATGGAAATAAGAATTCAAGAACAGCATCTTTGTCCTCTGTGGCAGGTGTTCTGAGTGGTCGGGAAAGCATTTGAGAAGGAGTTTCATATTGAAGCAGAAAGAGAAATGGACTCAAATAGGAAGACATGCACTGCACGCAGGGAAAACTCCAGCAAACCAGAGCCACTCCGTCCTGGGCTCAGGTCTGACAGCTCCGATGATGGACGGGTCCTTAGGAGAGTGTAGGCCACCCTCAGGTAAGACACCTGGAGGACACATTCATCTCTGAAGTTTATTGAGGTCACTTATTTCTTTCTGTTTATGACATCATTTTCTTGAATGTGCTGCACGGGATGGACTGGCTGCCCGATTTATGGACTTGTGTCTCAACACATGAGTGTGGGCTGGGTTAAGTGGGAAACGATTTGGCAACCTGGTAGACGAGGGAAGTGGATGACAGCAGGTACCCTTTGTTGCGTTTACTGCATGCTAACTGCCATGATAAAGACTCCGCGTGCTTTATTAACGTCTTCCAATGTCACGGTGAAGGACATCTAAACACAGATGGGGAGCCCAGCCTGTGAAGGTCATTGACACACACAGTATCTGGCTTGGGAAGAGGGTCAGCACAGACCCTCAGAACATCCGTTCTCTGAGGTCTATTTGGAGTCAGAGAGGAAGAACCTTCCAGAAAGTGGATCTCTCGTGGATTTATGGAGAATATTGTCTGGATATATTTCTCTAGATGTTGTCTGGATATATTTGTGCACACTCACTCGTGTAGAAGGTGTGCTCTCATGTCCACTAATGACAACGCAGCGTGTGCTATGCAAGTAACAAAAGAATTTGTGATTTTCCCTAGATCAGAGGACCGACCAAATGGTGTACTTCCGTGACATGTAAGGGCTGATTCATCCCTCTGGTCTCCGTACCTGGAGCCATGTGATGCCACCTGTCACAGAGGCTGACTTCCTGGCCCGCTCGCTGCTCTTCTCAGCGAGGGCATGCGAGTCCTCTGTGCTTTTCAAAATGGAAAGTGTGGGTGGAAAACCCTCTACTGGCTCTAAGATGTCCTCATTCCCTCCACAGGGCAGCTCTCCAGCAATACGTTGTTGAGGAACCACAGGCTACTGTCACAATCATCTTAACTTAGTGAGTGGACATGACCTTCCGCCACAGAACGAAGGTTCCTTTTGGAAAGACTTTTCATGGTGCTGCCTGATGAGAACTCGTGAGCTGACCTGGAGACCCAGGCTCCACTCAGCCTCAGAATGTGCACCCGCCGTCTGTCTGAATGCTGAGCTCGTCAACTGATTATCTAAGTCGTCTAACCCAGAAGTAGTTGTTAGGAGATCACCCCTGAAACACAGTGAGGACTTCAAAATACTGAAGGGCCAGCACATAACCGAAAAAAGCGCCTGTGTTCTTTTGTCAAATCTGAGAAAAGCACAAAGTAACAGCTGTTCAATCTGGGAGGAGACAGTTTATGAAGATAATTGATGTCCCCAAACTGGGGATGATCAACGAGAAGCAGGATAAATAGACTGTCCTCTTGGTATACAGCGTTCCTGCAGAGGTCAGAAGATTGAGCTGGGTCTGCCGTCCCCACATCTGCAAGTCTGAGTGATTCTCAAACCTGAGATCTACCTAGATATACCATGACACTGACCTTGCTCCTCTCACTAAAAATTAAATCAAACATATTTTAGAATAAAATGTGAGATGAAAAGTAAAACAAAAAAAAAGATTCTAGAAGTTCATTTTCTCTTGTGGTTTATGGAAAGCTACCTCTTCTGCAAGTCAGAATTCTGAACTATCGGCAACTTCCTTAACTTTCTCATTCTAAAAATTACTATTGCTGACTGATGGAATAGGGGTAACTAATACATTTTTCTCCGAGTTGCTATGAAGACTCAGTGTCAAAGTCTCTGTCACCACTTGAAGGCAATGATGATATATACTAAGGTGAGTCACTCTTCAATAAATTATAAATGCCTGCAAAACTCAGAGGGTGACATGCAAGGAAAAAAGTTATGAAGCTTATGAAGCAACTTTAAAGAAAGGAATAACATAATGTTGGTGAGTTATGTGAAGAGGGAGTGTCAAGAGAGCCAGATGAACTCAAGTTGATTGACATGCACGCACCAAAGTCAATAACGTGAATGGCCCCCAGGTAGCATGGAGTCTGGAATCTGATCATGGAGGAGGAGGGTGGAGAGGTCCATGGTCAGTGAGTGGCTTTTGCTAAATATAATGAGTAAATTGGCTTCAGGCAAAAATGTGGAGTGATTTCCCTGCAGTCTCTTAGGGAATTCAAGGTCAGGACTTGGAGTGAAATCTGTAAGGGAACTGCTTGACAGACCACAGGAGGAAGCAGGCTAAAAGGGCACACTGTATTAATGCTAATAAGCCAAAACAAAAGCTGTGTTTTATGCTGAGAATTTCCAGGTACTTGGGATTTCTTAATAAAAACTTGGCATGCAAGAAATCATTCTAAGCAAGCCTCATCATAAATGTGTTCTAAAGGTGAAAAACAGGCGTGTCACCCAGAGAGTAAGAATATTTACTCTGCCCTTCTGCAGAGACAAGTAATAAATACAGGTTATGAAGGCACATCAAACCAGCTGTTGCTTATGAAAAAATGTTAGAAAGTAGCTGACAGAGTTTTAATCCTTTAAAGAAAAATTGGAACATCTAGAAAAAAGGCTCAAGAACCTACTAGTTTGATGGACTAAATGAAAGAATATCACCACATTGTTACTAATGATTCTTGACAGTTTATAAAACACGTTCACACTCATTGGTTTCCAATGTACTTTCACAAACCTGGGAAGAAACATTTCCGTTTTATAGTTAATTAAGTTATTCCCCATGCCACCTGGTTAAGACCTGATACAAGGGCTTTAGAATGCAAATGAGTTATCTCTAGTTCTTGGGACATTTTCAATAAACTCCCAAATATCTCAGGTTCCATTAACTTTTGCTTTATCTATCCCTTATACTGCTCCCTGTATAATCCTATATAATAAAAAGCTAATATGCAAATCGACCAAACAGCAGAACAACCAGTCGCTATGATTCACACTGACCACCGGCGGGCAGATGCTCAATGCAGGAGCTGCCCCCTGGTGGTCAGTGTGCTCCCACAGGGGGAACACCGCTCAGCCAGAGAAGTTCTGAGCTGGGCTCACGGCTGGCGAGCGCAGAGGCGGTGGCGGGAGCCTCTCCCGCTTTTGAGGCAGCGCTAAGGATGTCCCACTGCCGGCTTAGGCCTGAGGAGGGCTCCCGGACTGCGAGAGAACGCAGACCAGGCTGAAGGACTCTCTCCCTCCCCCTCACCCAGTGCACGAATCTCGTGTACCTGAGCCTCTAGTGTAATCATACAGCTCACGCTCTTCACTTACATTTTGGTACCAAAAAGCCCAAACTCCACAGCCAAACCAACTCTCAAAAGGCACCACAGATTACTCTACAGAATCAATTCTCCTTAACCCGCTTCTCTGCTCCAGGCACAGTGTAAGGTCCAGATTTTCAGGTACTGAGTCCTTCTAATGGTCATTTCTGGCCCTTCCTCTCAAAATTTGGGTCAACTAGCAAGACCAGCCACAGTCTCATCTTCTCAATGGAAACGTGTTGACCACCTTGGCTAAGGCTCCATCACAGACATGAGATTTATGCCCATTTTACTCTTGGGCATGGGCCAGAGATGGAAGGTCTTGAGGACCATGAAAAGGACTTTTTATCATTGTTAAGCCTGATGAAAAACTACGGAAACATTCTAAACCGGCAGCACATGTTGGTTATGCTGAGTCATGAAGAAGGAAATTGAGTGGAAGGAAGCAATTATCGTCCACTGAAGAGGTGAAGGGCTGGGAAAGTGACACCGGCTCAATTTACTTCATGGCTTCCATACCTACTGCTGCCTGCTTCTTTTTTAAAATTTTATTAAATGTATGAGGGTAACATTGGTTAATGAGATTATACAGCTTCAAGTGTACAGCTCTATGATACATCATCTGTATATTGTATTGTGCGTTCACCACCCAGTCAATCATCTGCCACCAGATATTTGACCCTCTTTACCTCTCACTACCCCCTTTCCCTCTGGTAACCACCAGACTGTTGTCTATGTCTATGCGTCTGTTTCTTGTTTGTTGCTTTCTGTTTTATACCCCACGTGGATGAAATCATGTGGTTCTGACTTTTTCCACCTGACTTATTTCTCTTAGCATGATATTCTGGTTTTTAATTTTGCTTTTATAACATCTGGTAACCAAAACGCCATGATGAGCCTTTGTACCAAGTAGCCTAAATTCCACCACATTTGTAGCTCCTTCCCCACTAGGTCAACGTGACCTGGAGGACTTACCTTCTGTGGGAGAAACCCATTAGCGTGACTAAACAGTTTCCCCAGAAGCTCACTGCCCTCCCAGCGACCTGGTCTAGCTCCTCCCGGTCTCCTTCCTGACCCTGCCCATCCACAGAGTGGGGAGCTCCAGGAATGCCCTGTGCATGCCCTTTCCTGAGCTCCTGCCAAGTCCACACAAGCGAGCTGACCCTCCGTCTAGTGCTTCTCCAGGACGGCTGGGTCTAGTCATCTTTCCTGGGAAAGTTTCTGTTACTTTTTAAACTCTCTCTGCCATGTCCTCAGACAAGTATCGGGAATTGAAAGAGAAGCCTGTTTCCTGTGTGCTGTACTCTCCCTGGGGGGAAATGCTACCGAGTTGTTTTTCACAGTCATCACTCTCTGAGAAGGAAATCAGCAGGTGGAAAGAAGAAAAACTAGCAAACAGCAGGAACCAGGAAGGTTGCACAGAAAAAAATACCTAGTAAGCAAAAATCCGGAGCGCTAACCAGCGTCGTTCTTTAAGAAGGGAGAGATCTTAGCCTCCCCATCATTACCACCCACTGTTAGACATTGGATAGGACTGACTGTATTTACAGTATTCACTGTCCACAAACACTCGGGCCATCTCTAAGACCTCTTGGAGAGCTCAAGGCTACAGAGTGTTGGGCCTGAGCCCTAATTTGAAGAGCAGCCACAGGGCAGGAAACCCACAAGGCTGTGGTGTTCTGTCTGAGCTGGGTCTTCTGAATGCAGGTTCTGGGGCTGCTCTGACACAGAGAGGCCCAGAGGGTAAATTCTGCCCCTTCAGTCGCACCGAGCTGTAGATCGTCTCAGTCAGTCTCCTGGCTGGCAGAAAGTCAAACACCATGCATCAGAGTAGACGCCTGTCCCCGGAGAGGCTGTGAGCCCTGGGAAAGTGAACTTTCCACTGGGCTCCCACTAGTAGGAAGACAAATATCACAAATCAGGAGAATGACAGTATCCCTCACCCCTTCATAAGTGACAATTTTAGGAAAAGGAGGAATTTTGGTTAATGTTAGTTTTTAACTCAGAATCAGGCAGTATTATATATTGGCTAACTTATTGTATGCCTCCCCATGGGACAGGTCTTGGTCAGGCCTGGGTGGTCACAGATCCGCAAATGGGCCTCCAGTCTCCAGACTCCCCTGTAGTGCTCTAGGGCCGTGGTCGGCAAACTGCAGCTCGCGAGCCACATGCAGCTCTTTGGCCCCTTGAGTGTGGCTCTTCCACAAAATACCACATGCAGGCACGCACATACAGTGCGATTGAAACTTCGTGGCCCATGCGCAGAAGTCGGTATTTTGTGGAAGAGCCACACTCAAGGGGCCAAAGAGCCGCATGTGGCTCGCGAGCCGCGGTTTGCCAACCACTGCTCTAGGTAACAAGGTAACTACGGAATCAGACTCCTCTCCTCATTAAAATCTTGGATGGCTTCCTACCGTTTTGAGATTAAGCCAACCTTGCATAAGCATGACCAACAGAAACGAAACCAGTGAACTTTCATCAAACAGCCTGTGTCTCCTAGACCTCCCCTCCGTCATAAACCATGTTCTCATTAAGCCACATGGTCTGTGTGTTCATCCCCATGGCCACACCCATCCTTGCCCCCTTCATCGCCCGACTCAGTCCTGCTGCCCTGGGAGAAGTCCGTCCAACCTCCTGCGAGTCAGGAAGCCCCCGGCTGGCTCAGGTGTGCTCTGCTTTTTACACCTGCCGTGTGCCTTCCCAGACATGAGTGACCAGGCAGGGCTTGTTTGCTTCCCATTCCCCACTTTGGATGAGATATTCTTGATGAAAAGACCATTTCTTCTTATCGGGATATCTTAGCATTGGACCTAGAGCCAGGCAGGCATAGAAGTGCAATAAGATTTTTGGAATTTAATTAAATTCTAAATAAATAACATTTCCTTTATTTGGATGAACGCATAGATGATGCAACTGAATCTATTCTCCATTTATAAAACTTGGGTTTCAGATTTGATGATTTGTAAGTTTTCAAATAACCCTGGGCTTTGCTGAGTAGGCAGCTCTAATTTAGAATCAGTGCCGTCCATTCTGCCCTAATCAGGGAGCCATAACAGTGCAATCCCGTTTGATCTGTCAGCACCTGGAGGGTGAGTCAGCGTGTGAGGCACAGGACCAGCACTGGGTGCGTATGACCCGATGTAACCAGCATTTCAGCCCACAAAAGGAGACTGTTTTCCTCATTCACAGGTAATGGGGCTCCAGAATGCTGAAGTGCATTGCAAGTTAGGCTGCCATTTAGTTCATAAAATGAGATGAGGTCCTCTCTGGATCAAATTCAGTTCAGAAATATAACAAAAATCACGTTTTCAGAGATATTTCTTTTCAAAGCAACACTATCATCAATAACAACCACCAACGGGTCACCTGCACCATGGACAGGCCGGAGCTGGACTCTTGATGCCGGCGGCCACCTGAGGTCCCACCTTCGCCCGCCCTGCACGTGGGCCTGCCTGGTCCCATTCACAGCCCACTGCGAGACGGGCCATCGCCATTTGTCAAAGGTCACTAAGCTCTCAGTCTCAGGTTTCTCATCTGTGAAATGAAATTCTTCAATGAGATTGATCCTTAAGATTTCTTCCAGCGATTATATGAAGCTAACACATTTGCATTTTAATTACAGTTCCCACCCCAGGCTGAGAACTGGAAATCTCTTCTGAATTGGGGATAGAGAACATTTACAGAACCACCCAGAGCAAACAGGGTTCACGCTTACTTTCCGAAAGTCAGAAAACCACCTTTTAATAAAATCACACACCTACACTCTTTCATATAAACCCTGAGTTAGAAACCATATTGAAAATCGCCCAGCTGAGCTGCATGACCTGATGAAGGTCAGCAGCCATTTCTTTATTACTAGCTAACATCATGCAGACAAGCAGACTGGACCTATCGGAAGAGGAACCCGAAAAGAAAAGAAACAGGAAATACCCCGTGAATGTTCCCTTTCCGATTTCAGCCTTTTCTCTGCGTAGCTGCCAGCTTCCACCCTTGGAGCCTGTATTTTACTCCCATGTTTCTTGATGTCACAGGCTCACTTCGAAGCACAGAGCAGTGGTTCCCAGGGCTTCTCCTGTGTGTCACCCTGTCCCCACTCTGCTTCTCCAGGTCTGTGTCTCCTCCCTGCTGCGGGATGGAGTTTCCGGGTTGGCTCCCCGTGCTCCGTCCAACGCTGCCCATTTGAATCCACCAGAGGAATAGCCCGGTTTCAGCATCTATGTCACTTTGCTGATCCCAGGGGCTCCTGCGCACGGCAGAATGAGGTCTCCTTTCCTGAGATTGGAATTCAAGGTCCTCAGCTCGAGTCTTGCCAGACATCCTGTTCTATATCCCGAACGCTCTTTCCTTTCTTCCCTTTGCAATGGACTCAAACCCACGTGAACGTGTCCGTGTTCTGTTGAAGAGCTGATCACTAAATTTTCAAAGTCTTGTCATCTGCTCATCGTTAAAGTTGTTGTATAAACATACACTTAAATCAATGAACAGCAATAGTAGTCCATGCTTGGCAGCGGTCAGCTCTAAATTATCTGCGCTCGGGGGCACCTGTGAGTGGGAATGCTACGCAAGGTGTGTGCTGCCACGGGTCTCTCCCAACGCCACCTGCTGGGGAACCACACGGGTATTTTAAGTTGGCCAACAGCACAAAAATGGGCAAATGCTCTGACCAGGCTTTGCTGCCCTGCCCTGCCCTGCCCTGCCCTGCAGGGAAAGTTAAACCTCCAGCCGCTTGCACCGCCCATTCCTTTCCCAGGGAAGTTTGCCTCCATTGTTCTTTCTCTTTGATTTTCAAGTCCTTCCCTCTCCTCTTGTTCTTTAACTTACAACATCCAGACTCTAACTTTCTTCAACTTCTTTCATGTTTCTGTTTATCACCATATAGATTTTTTGTCTCTCTGACTCACCAAAGCTCAGGTTGTCCGAGGGCAGGTATACATCTGACTTGTTACTGTAACCCCAGTGCCCAGCAGGCTGCCTTGTATGCAGGATGTTCTGAAAATTTGTTGTGGAAAAAATGAACACCCAAGACTTGACTATCCTAAAAAATGGAATAAACTCATCCCTCATACTCACTTTCCCTCCAACTAACTTCCCAATCATATTTTCCTTGAAGGACCAGGTCAATGCTCACCTTCCTCTCTAATCTTTCAACACTTTTCCAATCTCATGGTATCATCAATATGGTCTTTGCTATTTTTTAACACATATTTCCTCCCCAGATACATGGCTGACTCTAGAGCAGTGGTTCTCAACCTTCCTAATGCCGCGACCCTTTAATATAGTTCCTCATGTTGTGGTGACCCCCAATTTCATTGTTACAAATTGAACATAATTAAAGCATAGTGATTAATCACAAAAACAATATGTAATTATATATGTGTTTTCCGATGGTCTTAGGCGACCCCTGTGAAAGGGTTGTTTGACCCCCAAAGGGGTCGCGACCCACAGGTTGAGAACCGCTGGTCTAGAGTTTGTGGGTTTGGGAATACAGCTACTCAGGCTCTCGGGACACAAGAAAACTATGGTTAAAAGAGATCAAAGGATGATCCTGGGAGAAAAGATACGAGAGAAATCAATACTTCCTTCAGAGCTCTGATTCCACTGACCCGAAGGGGGCATTGCAATTTGCAATTAATTCTGCATTCTGGAAGGATATCTGAACTTTCAGAAAGAAAATAAGTCATCTTAAGATAAAGGTTCTGCTGCAAATTTTATTGACAATATCTATTATAATAGATTTCATAGCTGTAATAAAGATAGATATTACAATAGATTTTATAACAGCTATAATAAAGGGTGGCCTGTGGCTATATTTCAACTCATTCAGAGCAGAATAAGTATCTCCATTACATTTTTTCTCATTGCAAAATAGTGCATAATAATTAGTGGCAAATAAAAATATTATAAATAAGAAAACAACTATTACTCATAATCCAAACATCTCAAGAGAACCCATTCTAATATAATAAATACTAGGGGCCCGGTGCACGAAGATTTGTGCACGGGGCGGGGGGGGGGGTCCCTCAGCCCTCAGCCCGACCTGCACCCTCTCCAATCTGGGAGCCCTCAGGGGAGACCTCTCCAATCTGGGAGTTTCTGTCTGTCTTTGCAATCATATGAACGAATTGTCTGAGATCCCCAACCCAGTTTGGTTTGATGCTCACAGAATAATTGAGGTATTTTTTTTTCTTTGCTTCATTGGTGGAGATTTCCTGGAAGTTTTAGGATATCTTCCCTTTAATTTCTCTCTCTCTCTCTCTCTCTCTCTCTCTCTCACACACACACACACACCTCTCACTTAAAGTTAGTGGTTCTCAACCTTCTGGCCCTTTAAATACAGTTCCTCATGTTGTGACCCAACCATAAAATTATTTTCGTTGCTACTTCATAACTGTAATGTTGCTACTGTTATGAATCGTAATGTAAATATCTGATATGCAGGATGGTCTTAGGCGACCCCTGTGAAAGGGTCGTTCTACCGCCAAAGGGGTCTCGACCCACAGGTTGAGAACTGCTGCTCTAGTGTCTAGGAGATCCGTCTGCTACCAGAACTACGATTCCCAGCATTCCTGGTGCTCCCCTCACTCTGGGCTTCCGCTTCTGGTCCTGGGGCTGCCATCAGAATTACTATTCCAAGAATTCCTGGTGCTCCCCGCACTGGGAGCGACCAAGGGAGCCACGGCCCCTCAAGCCTCTGGCTCTCCTGCTCTACTCTCCGCATGGCGACAGAGGCAGCCACGTCCCCCCAAGGGAGCAACGGAGAGAGGCACATTCCCCCAAGCTTCCGGCTCTCCCGCTTCTGCTCTCCACCCAGGTTAATTTGCATATTCACCCTGATTGGCTGGTGAGCATAGCGAAGGGATGGCCAATTTACATGTTTCTCTTTTATTATATAGGATTTCCTGCTTTCGTTTTTACATATTGGAGGTTACTTGGTACGTACAACTCCGATCCTAACCAGTTTGGATCATAAGCATTTTCCTTCGTCATTAAGATATTTTTAGGCTATTTAATAGACAATACTATATCATATAGATTTAGCAGAATTTCCTAAAAATTTTCTTATTGTTAGATGGTCTTCTAAGATTTAATCATTTTAACTAATGCTTCAATGAAGAACTTTCAACATGAAACAATGACAGCATATCAAATTTTTTATCACACAATTTAAAGTAGAATTACTTAGGTAAATGCACACATGTGATTAAAACTTTTAACTTACATATTAATATTTATTATCAGACATTTTGTCCCAATTTACATAGATATCTCTGTAATCTCATAATAATTTAAAACTCTGATAATTTTAAAACAAAATGATACCATTTTTGTCAATGACTTTTCCCCCAGTTATGTATATTTTAATTCCATTTTTTATGTGCTCGAAACACTCTTGCTTCCAGTATTATTCAGTCAGATCTCTCAACATTCTCTATGGTGATTTTTCTCATTGATTTTGCAATAATTGTCTTTTTAAAGGAGTTTTAGTTTTATAGAAAAATCGAGAAGATTCCCAATAGTTCCCATATAACCGACACCAAGTGTCCTCATTGTTCATGTCGTACATGATGATGGCACACTTGTCACAGGCAATTGACATTTTCAGCTAAAGCCAATGCAGTCAGGTAACTCAGGATGCCATTCTGGTCAATGACGAACCACATGTCAGTGGTCCCATAAGAGGAAGTTGAATTTTCTGTAAGAAATGGAAGATCATGTGGTTCCAGAGGAAATTTTTTCTTTGACAGAAGCAACAAGTGTGGATGTGGCAACAGATCCCCTCGTACTCACAGCACCTCCACTCTGAGTGCACAGATTCTGTCCTCATCTCCCAGCCACGGACTTGTTCGTGCTCACAGGAGCCTGCCCCCAGCACTGCCTGTTCCGAGGGCTCTCAGCCCGTCCAGTCTAGCTCGATGGTCCTCAGGTACACACATGTATTCATGGAAAATTGGGAGAGAGGGTTCAAATAAAATAATGGACATTAAAGAACAAAAACCAAAATGTCTGCAGGCTTGGGACATTAGGGGAAGTGATTAGAATCGATCATTTTAAAGTAACAATTATCATGGCATCTATTTTCAAGTGATGATTGGAACTTTAAGTGATAGAAATGGATGGCACCAGGCTGGGTGATAACTCCCAGCGGGAGCATGGAGGAAATTGTCCTGTTCCTCACATAGCCATTCCCCTTCTTGTTCATTACACAACCAATTGATACACATCTGAAATATTATAGAAAATGCTGCGAACATGGTCAACCGCCTGCCACATACATGCTTCACAATCTACTTAGAGTAGACTCAGGGAATTATACTTCCTGTCCCCAGAAATCAGAGGAGCAGGGATTTCTAACCTGCCAGAGAAATAAAAGATGACCCAAATAATATGTCAGAAATGCCTTTGATCTTCAAAGTTATTTCAGAGGCTGGGAGCAGATTTCGACTATGACTCAGAAGAAGAGACAATCAGGTCGTGACCCATCCTGGCACCAAATACAAATGATGACTAAGCCGACCCAGGGAGCAATGAGCCTGAACTTTTAAAGGAGAATTTTCCGAACTAGCTTTGTTCACTCCAGGGACCAAAATCCCCAGCGATATGTCATGGCCCTAATATCTAAAGATGGCCTGACCTACAGAGGTCTTTTCACTCAGGATGTGATACAGACCTCAGGGTATTAAGAATGACTAAGCTCCCAGGGGTGGTGAGAAAGGGGTGTAATGTCCTGTGTATACACACCAGTCTGCCTGCACCAAATCAGCAACTGTGGATTCTGCTCAGTGCATTCTAACATTCTGCTTTAATAGTCATAATAGAATTATATAATACTAGTGGCCTGATGCACAAAATTCATGCACATTGAAAGGGAATTAATTAGAGGAAATATTTTAATATTGCTATTTGCCCTTTTTCTATAATAAAAGTGTGAGAGATAAAAGGAAATGAGTACAATGTATATGAAAATAATACATAATTTTATTAATAAACAATAATAAAATGATATAACAACAAACTCATGATATAAAAACAACACTGATGCAAATAATGACTGACAAAGTGATTAAACTTATTCTAATATCTCCCTGTATACCACATTAAGAGTAAAAACACTTTCAGAGTGCTTGACTAATTTCCCTTGGGATAAAGTATTTACAACTTTAACTTTAACGTCACACGCTCTTCAAACTCGAGAGAAAGCAACATATAACTGACCATGTGAGAAAACGGGTTCAGGTAGGAATATTCCTACTCTGTCTAGAGTTTGTCCTTGTGATTTATTAATAGTCATCGCAAATGCTGGCATCATGGGAAACTGTCATAGAATTAGATGGGGACAAATCAATTCTTGGAATCAGAACAACCTCTCCCTCTGCAGATCCGGTTAATACTTCAGCTTCGATAATGTTAGGTAGTAATCTTTTGATAATAAATCTGGTACCATTACAAAGACCCCATTTACAATTGAGATTTTTCAATAGCATGATTACACCCACTTTCAATTTTACTTTATGACACAGCTTTCCCGAAGGAGTAATACTATTAAGAAATTCGATGGGAAAATTTTCCTTTTCAGCATCATCTGTTGAGTCAACGGAATCATCACTCAAATATGTGTGAAACTCTCCATCAAGTATATC
>NW_005370960.1:747066-747281 GCF_000412655.1 Myotis brandtii | reverse complement strand
TTACTACCAATCGGCACATTGTCATTTTCAGATCTAGATTTGAGATAAACCACCAAACCACTATATTTTTCAACTCTCAACTTATGGTTTGCTTCTTTGATGAAATTTATCCGATTGGCCTCCATTTTTGAATACGAATCCACAATAAACTGTTGAGTTAATTTTCCTGCATTTAAAATAGGATTGAATGTGTCCCGCACAGAGAGATGAAATCC
>NW_005370960.1:725149-746867 GCF_000412655.1 Myotis brandtii | reverse complement strand
GGATCTGGTTTACAATGAATGAGCAAGTCCCTTTCAAAAGGAGGTTCTCCATCTTCGTTTCTGAATATGACAGCAACCTCGGTTACACGGGGAGAATTATATCTACCTGGGTCACTGTTACGATCATATTTAATTGCCATTGTTACCTCTGTGGGAGCAATACCTTTTGCTGCTGCTTCAGATTGGGCTTCCTTTTCTACCTCATGTAGCATGTTGTACGGTTTTGTTAATTCATTTATTTCATGCATGAGGTTGTTGATGTTGATCATGAGTCTTTCTGAGCATGCAAATTAACCCAACAAAGATGGCCGTTCGATTTGCATACTGCAGGCGGGGCGGGACAGCTTCAGCTGTATCCAAAATATAGAGTTGAGCTAACTTCCGAGAAACACCACCCGAAGGGTGTAAAGTTCCAGCACGGTGATAAACTTGTCCGTGTATTCTAAAACAGTATGGCCCATATCCTGATGGCGATGCAATATTAGCACCCATGGAAGCAAAAGCAAAAGAACTATTTATGGATCGAATATTTTCCATGAAATTTTTACTATCAGAATCTTCATTTGTCATTAATCTTTTAAAATATGCCGGGTAATCTGGAAAATGTATATCATTTGGACAGACTTTCCCTTTGCTACAACATCGAATAACTTTCCCATCGGATGGTTTTTCATTAGAGAAATTTAGGAATAGGCAAAATTCACATCTAACAGTCATTCCACCACAACTAGGTTCTAGAATTGCATCCTCATGTACTCCATTTTCGCTGAGAAGGCAGTTCCTACCGGTATTGGTAGTACTTGTTGATGACTGTTCTCTAGACATATTCTGTCATCACCACCGCCTTCTTTCAACTTCAAAGGCACGTTGGTCTTTAGACATTTTCTGTTGAAGACGCCGTTGTTTTTCGGCTTCAGAGTGACGTTTTTCCAGTAGCTGCTCTTCAGATACATTCTGTTGGAGGCGCCTTCTTTCAAGATCAGACGCATGTTGCTCTGCAGACATTTTCTGTCGATAACGCCGGCATCTTTAGGCTGCAGAGCTACATTGTATCAACCATTTTTCTTTGAACATAGTCCCACCTCTCTACTGTCACGGTCTGAGATGCAGGTGAATGAGAGTCCTGCCTGTCAGGCCGCTGAGAGCTGTGTGACCAACAGCTAATTCGGGATGATTCTGTGGGGGTGGGACTTCCTTCTCTCTGCTGTCAGTTTCCACAGCTGTGATGAGGAAGCTGGGGTGACAGAGGAGCCACGCTGTCCCGCCCCGCCGCCCTGGGTCGCAGATGGCAGGCGGCAGATCGCGCTGTCCCGCCCCGCCTGCGGTATGCAAATTTAACGGCCATCTTTGTTGGGTTAATTTGCATACTCTTCTGATTGGCTGATGGGTGTAGCGAAGGTACGGTCAATTAGCATCTTTGTCTTTTATTAGTGTAGATAGACTGTCCCAAAAAATGTATACACACTTTAGCAGCTGAGAGCTCAATTTTGAACATGGAATGTATTTTAATAAACACTGCCTTTATAATTACTCAAAGTGTGTGTACACATTTTTGGGACACCCTATATTTAATGAATTTCTCCCAGTCACTGAGGGTGGAGAAAGTGTTTTCTAGGGTAACACTGGCACCTAGTATTCAGCTTAGAGATGGGGTGCTGCCATGGCTGAGCCCTGCCTGGCTGTCATTGTATGAAGGGCCTGGGCACTGTGTCTAACATGCCATGGAAGACATCAGGTTCCACGTGCCACACATGTGGGCTGTGGCGGACAGGTGGCATCAGTCTCAATCCCAGCCTTGGTGCTGAGGAAAGGGTGGATTTCTCTGGCTCAACTAGGATGGAATTCTCTAGTTCTTGCTGAAATCTGTCTAAAATTGTGCTTGAAATCAGTTGTCAGATATTCTCTATCCAACTGGAGCTTCCTGTCACCACTCAGTAAAATAGGCAGCCCCGCTGTAGACTTGAGCCTCAAAATTTAATCTTCCACAATGAGGAGGCATCTGACTGCAGTGCCAATGCCAACATCAAGTTCTACCCAGTTCTGTCCATGCACAATGTCTTTACCGGCCTACAAAGCCTAACAGTGGCTGCCATTTCCACATCCCTTCAGAGATGGGTGATGGCGAAATCGCTGTTATGATGGATCCGGGCTAAGGGACTGTCTCAATTCTGTCCCTTTGCCGCTATATGATCTCGAGTAAGTCACCACAGTGCCCCAGATTTGTTTACCTGTAAAATGGAACAATTCACAGTTTTCTTATGAGGAATAAAGCCAGAGGTGGTTTGATTTAGAAAGCTGTGGTATCCTTAATCTCTCATGAATCTGCCATCATTTTGTTTAAATAAAGAAATCTCTTGAAAATACAAATTCGGTATTCAGCTCCTAGATATTTCATTGCTCAAACAAAACCAAATATTTAATCCATCGATGTTAAGTTTTTTTTTTAATACATAGTAAGATGAATAGCACTGAAACACACGTTGAAATATAATATATACTATGTGTATATCATGATACATATTTTGTTTAATGTATAAATATATTTACCATAATTACAGTAATAATATTTTATGCATTATATTTTATGTACTTTATACCATGTATTATATTTTATATTAACATATTATGTTATTAAGGTAATTTCAAGATTCATAGAATTTATATTCTTTCACGTTCAATTTTGAATACATTCTCATAAAGTTATCCATGTGAAGTGTTACTGCTAACGTAACTTTAGTAAAATCTTCAGTTGATAGCTAATGTTAACGTGTTAGAATGATTTAGCTCCTTTGTTGAAAATTATTTGCCCATATATATGTGGGTTTACTTCTGATCCATTGCTCTGTGAAACCTATAATCTTATTAACCAATGTCACCCCAATGAATTTATTTTTAAAACAAGATGATTTAAACTAGCTGCTTTTTGTTTTCTTTAGTAAGGACTTTTTATGTCCTTTGGCTATTAACATGCAAGTATTGACATCAAATAAATTATGGATTAACTGTTGTGAGTAGATCGGTCTTCTGTTGTAATGAGTCAGGCAAGACATTGAGCCAGATCAGACGTTTCCTCTCAAACTGATGTGTGGGTTGATCTGGCTGCCAATACTGACAAGGAGACACAGGCAGACTATAGAACTGACAAAGGTTTTTTTAAAAAAAGTTCTTACTATTTTTTTGTATACCTCACATGCAAGAACCATTACCTTTCTAAATGCAAAATGGATGCTGCCTATATTACCTTTGTGATAAACTGTGTTAAACATGCCTTTTTAATTGGAGAGCAAACATTGGTCAGTTTTACCCATGCGTAGAGCCTAAAGCAGCACACCGGCTTTCCAATACTTGCTGAGTATGCTGACATTCTCCTGGAGCCGTGTTCAGGCCACTGTCTGATGTAAGTGAATATTAGAGACAAGGGAATCACAGTCACAGCTGTAGATACTTGTGCTAAATATGACTTGTTCGGCAAAATGAATGAAAAGAATGTTAAATCAGTCCATATTTGTACACACTGTTCCTTTGAGTAACCATAGACAACACTATGGTTTTATTACTGAATTTTGGAGAATTCATATATATTTGCTCTGACAATCGATTTTCCACTGATTGTTCGCCTCAAGGTCAGCCCTGCTGACTACAGAGACCAGACCACTAGCAGAGCACTAAATAAATGGTCTCATTCTCCTTCCCATGTCAATCAATTAATCCATAATTTGAAACTCAGAGATTGTTATTAATTTGCTCTTTGCCCCAGGGGTCATCTCCCGTGTTGTTTCCTTAGTCTGTCTCACGGAGGATTTGCTGCTCCAAGGATAGCTACTTGGTGACAATGAACTCCATATGTGAGGACAGAAAGTAAACATATGGGACGAGGAGGACAACATCAGGGACTACATGCCTCGTGTCCTCTATTCAGACAGCTCAGGAGGCGTGAAGGTATCTAGTCTGGAGACAAAGACAATGGGTTGGAACTGGCAACAATGACTTAGACACGGGACTCTCAGCAGAGACTAAACATTAGTCTGAATGCTTGTTTGGGAATGTTTCCGGTGAAGTCTTAGTTATAATATATGAGCCAGGATACATATTCTCCGTAATACAAGGCTTAGTGGTGATTCCAACCTCAAAGGCGGCGGGGGGCTCAGAATACTATGGTCAGAGGGGTGCAGGGATGGGAGCTAGATAAGCTTGCTTGGATCCAAGGCAAGGTACGAAGCCTCCCTAATGAGTGGCTAAGGTGAGGAGCATTATTATGGACCATTGTATCAACCTGGGTGCAACCAGGAGACAGAACTCTTCAAAAAGAACTTTAACATTTGTTTAATAGAAGGTGAACCTAGGAACTAACCCTGGGTGTGTGGCTGGGCAGAGAACCACGGATTCTCCCATAGACGCACCACTGCTGACCATGCGATGCCACAGAAGCAAAAAA
This sequence comes from Myotis brandtii, assembly GCF_000412655.1. Classification (NCBI taxonomy): domain Eukaryota; kingdom Metazoa; phylum Chordata; class Mammalia; order Chiroptera; family Vespertilionidae; genus Myotis; species Myotis brandtii. The sequence goes on along the minus strand of NW_005370960.1, from coordinate 742,432 downwards.
ATACCAAAACAAAGCAGGTGGAACCAGGGAGGCCCATCCTCACACAGGGCCCCTCCAGCGCCCTCCCAGTGAAAGCGCAGCAGCAAGCATGGCACTGAAATCCCGGAATCCTCAGGGTTATTTCACAGCAGACATGAACCAAGTCACTGCCCTCTGACCTTTCTCTGGCTCTTCTGAAACCTGTGTTAAAGGCTTTATGAGATCTACCAAAGCGTTAGTTTCCAAGAGCTCTGCTGATTAAACCATATTTATATGTTTGCTGAAAGTTGAAGTACAACTCTCTAAGTGAAACAAAAATAGAATTCATCTGATGACAAGTGTGATTTAAACAGAAGTTGAGAAGTAGGACATGAAAAAGTGAAGGAAATGATGTTTAAATTGTACATCACTTCAAATTTAGCATGTGCAAAGGGAATGACCAGGAGCGTGCCTCTCCATGTTCTCATGCAACTAACAGCATCCTGAGCTCGAAGTCAGTGAGCTTGTTTTGATTTACTTATTTATTTTTCATAGAGTTGTTATGATACATGTACAAATGGAAGAGCATATAATTCTATATGCGCACTGTTTCCAAGTTTAGCATTAATCATTGTTTCTCTAATTTATATGCTGGACAACAGAGGAGAATAGTCTTATGTCATTTCTTACTGCCCTATGGTGAGAGGCTAATTTCTCTATTTCCCAATTTTCTTGTTTCTTAAACAGATGGCAATATCTGTTTGGGAAAAATCCAAAATTCCTCCTGTTATTCTTGGATTATCTGCATGTCTGGACTATACCTACTTTTCCTTTGTTGGTCATAGTTGTTACTGGATGAAACCTCCAACACCTAGAATCAAATTCTTATCTTTCTAAAGTGTAAGATCCTGTTTCTTATCTAGAAAATTGTCAAATTCTAAGAGTTCATACTGGTGGGGCTATCTCTCCTTGAATATATATATATGAAACTTTCTTCCACAAACTTAATACAATTATCACTAGAAGAGAATTTCTCTCACCCTAAATGAGATCTTCTATTCTGTTCAATAATATAAGTTGTGTGACTAAATGGCTGGGCATGCTAATTTTCTCCTTCTGACACTATATTTACTGTAAGCTTATTCCCGACTGCTTACCTAGAATTTATAATATGCATGCTTAATGGGCCAAAGTCTAAGTGGAATAAATGTCTTTTTTTCTTCATAAATCTTACAAGTACAAAGAATGTAGAAGAAAACTATTTCTGATTATATTCTTCTCTCTACTTGTCAGTTACTAATACTAAACATTTCCTTTTTTTTAATTCTAGAAGACATTATTTTCTTATGCATTTTCTTTCTTTACTTTCTTTTTTTAAACTTTGTCCTTCAAGTCTCTTACTTGTTCTATGGCTCACCTCTGTATTCCCATGGAGTGCATTCTGGTAACGTCCTCCTATCTATCTTCCAGTTCATGAACTCTCTCTGCAGCTGTATCAATCTGCTAGTATACCAGATAGTAACTTCTACATTTCAATTATATTTTTGTCACTTACAGATACTCTACTTAGTGTTATTTTTTAAAATCTGTTAGGTTATGCTCATAATTATACATTTCCTGTAGATACATGAAAGTTCTATTTTACTTATTCAAGAGTGTTAACTAGTTGTTTTATCATCTATATATTTATTCAATTTATTAGTGCTGCTTCTTATTCCTACTTGCTCATGTGTCCCTCTCCCCGTGTGACTAATTGCTTATTTTTACTACTGTGGCCTACAGACAGACCCTCAAAACCATCTCTACACTTCCCAACATCCTCAGTGTCACTGGCATAGTCAAGCCACCTTGACCTCTTCCTTGATTTACACAGCAGCTCTGGCCTTACCTTCTCCATCCCAATTTATCTACCCACCCAGGAAAATTATCATTTTTTAACTACAAGTCTGAACTATATACAGCAGAATAAAGATGCTTTGTGACCTGAGCCCCGCTTACTATTCAACTTTGTGTTTGCCTCTCTCCGTGACTAACACGTAGCCGAGCTCCACTAGCTCCTTGATGCTCCCGAGCACAATGAGACAGGCCTCACTGTCTCCTGCCTTTGCATGAGCTTTTCCCTCTCCTAGGTCATTCTTTGCCTTACATCCCCGGAAGGCCATTCCACATGCTTCACAATTTTGCAGCACTTCTGTTTGTTTCTGATCCAAATCACAATGAAAGTTAATTAACACTCTGTTCTATGCCCCCCCCGAACCCCCGAATCTCTCATTCTCTCATATATATATATATATATGCAGGGATATCTCTCTATTTTGCAACATTCACCACTCTTTGAGCATCTTTCCTGACACACTGTGGGTGCAAAGACCATGCCCTTCATCTCTGTGTCTCCAGCAACCAGCCTGGGATCCTGAAGAATAACAGCTACTGGGAAAATGTTGAAAGAACATATTTCAAATATGAATCACAAGAAAGATCTATGAGCTTATTATGCTTGCCTTCCAATGTATAAAGGATTCATTTGGAAAAAAGAAAAGAGGTTCTATTGTTGTTTTAGAATGAGGACTAGTGAAAAAAAGTTTCAAAACATGATTTGATTCTAATATAAGTGAAAACATTTCACATAATAAGTATTGTCAAGGCGTAGAACGGCTGGCTCCCAGTCCTGTGCTCCTTGGTCCAGCGTAAAAACGAAGCTGCAGCGGTGTCTTCACTGGGTGATAAAGGAGAAGCTACGCCGCCCCCCCCCCCCCCCCCAGGAAGCTGCTCTAAGTGGTCTTCGGGGTCCCCTCTAACTCTTAGGAGCATGCGATTTTGTGGTTGTAGAAAGCAATAAAAATGTTTTAAGGTGAAAATACATGTTTTCATAAGCAAGATGACTTTTATCACCTTCTCCAAAAAGGTTTTATTGTTTTTTTAGGATAAAGAAAACCTCGAATATTACCCTGATATATCAAAAGACATTCTGTTCAAACCATCTTCTCTCTGAGCATGAGCAGAGAAAATTCGCCTCTGCCCTAATTGCCTTTGGCTTTAAAATGCAATATCTATTAAAGGGCAGGACTTTTGTTACTAACATGCAGACACAGTAAATTTAAAATATCAAACAAAAGTGTATGAGAGCAACTTCTTATTTAAAAAATTCAGCGGTAGAAAAAGATAATGATTTTCAGTGAAAAACGCACTAGAACGTGAACAGGCAGGTGCAGACGGAACGGAGCTCGGCAGTTACAGGGAAGGTACCAGCAGAAAGGGGTCTGGTTTAGAGAGATCGCACCCCTGAAGGGCAAGGATAAATAGGTCCAGAAGAAAAAACTAATAAACTAATCATCACAGCTCACTAACTCTGGCTGGTGTATTTTGTATATGAAAACGCTGGTCTTTGAAATGTCATTTCCATTAGCGTAAAGACATACATCTCGACAGTTGTTATTTTATGTGTGAATGGGTGATGGATCCATTGCGGGGTTTGGCTTTATGTTACCCAACATAGGATCTCCTGCCTTTCCTGGTAAGAGCGCCTGGTCTTGTGGAGATGCCAGTCTATGCCCTCTGCCCACTCCCCACCCTCCTCCTACTGGGGGGAAGGTGCCTCCAGCACTCGCTCACCCAGCACTCTTTCTCCTCAGGCTGTCACAGCGCCCTTCACTTATGCAGCTGGATGTGCAGAAAGTGGTGTTTTCACACATCTGCCTGAGCTCCCTGTCTCACAAGGTCTCCTGAGAGTCTCCACAGGCACCAGGCTCCTGCTCCAGGAAGACCGGGGAAGAGAGAGGTGCTACAGAAAGAGGGAGATCCAGCAGTCACAGGCTCTGTGCCCAAGTGTCCCCATGATGAGCTCGTGACCCCAGATGCGTGCATAGAATCAGGTGCAGGCAGAGAGGAGAGTGCAGACGCTGCATGGAGTAAAGCTAGCACCGTGTTTGTTTCCTCCTCCATAGAGGGAGGCAGCTAGCACATGTTCCCCAGGAGGCTACCCCTTTGCTTATCGTTCAGCTACTCTGTCTGTGGCAGGTGCCCTGATGAGCAGGAGGGACAGCAGGAGTCAAGGTTTAGGCACTCTGAAGGCGACGGGAACAGCGCAGGCTTGAATGAGATGGAGGCAGAGAGCCCGAGCACTGCACCCTGTGGCGTGCTCACTGTGTCCTCGCATGGAGGAAGGCTGAGGGACTCTGTGGGGTCTTTTTTATAAGGACACGAATCCCATTTCTGAGGGCTCCACCCTCATGACCTGAATACCTCCTCAAGGTCTCACCTCCAAATACCATCACCTTGCGGGGTAGGTTTCAACTTATGCACCTGGGGGGAGGCGCATGTCAGAGACAGAAGCACTCAGGGACAGTGCGGGCTGGAGGAGGGCTCCAGGCAGCAAGGACCTCGGAGAGGCCTCTAGGAGCGGAGGGTGCTCCCAGCCACCAGCTCGTAGAAAGGCACTTTGTACTTGGTTAACCTATTGGCATTTTAAGAAATAAGGCCCACATAGAATTATATTTAGAAATGAATATTTCATACCTGCTTCTTATTTAGGAAATGCCTGGCAGTTCAGAAATTATTTAATTAACTTCATCAATGGCCTAAGATCTGAAAGTTAAAGTATCTGGAAATTAAAACTTAGTGAATAATATTAAATCTTTATGAATCTTCCCATTGTGAGACTATTATAAAATTTAACTCTATAAAATGTCATTTTGTACATGTATTTTTAAATTTTAAACAAGTTATGAAAAACAGTTATCTAGTCTGTAAAGTGAGTATAGGGATTTTAGGAAGCTAGAATCAGGAATTAAATTAACTGTGGTTTAATACAAACAAAACTATTGTATGAACTTTTTTGTATGGGAAACTAATTTTAAAAGATGTTGAATTTTTAATGACTTTGTCCCACACGTACTGTTTTATCTTGGACATGAGCTTTTTGAAAGCGCATGGTTATAGTAATGAAAGCTATTTTGTAAATGTACTTACTATTAAGGGTGGAGAAAAAAGAAATATAGTTTAATAACTTTATCTTTTTCTTTTTTTCTTGATTTCAGAGAGAAGAGAGAGAGAGAGATAAAAACATCAATGATGAGAGAGAATCAAGGATTGACTGCTTCCTACACGCCCCCATATGGGGATTGAGCCCGCAACCCGGGCATGTGCCCTTGACCGGAATTGAACCCAGGACCCTTCAGTCTGCAGGTCGACGCTCTATCCACTGAGCCAAACTGGTGAGAGCTTTTATTTTTTTCTTGGTGCACCGTTCCCGGAGGTACTGCAATACCGGGTCGATGCGTGGAGTGGACGGAGCAAGCTCCTATTCCATCTCCCTGCTCCAAAAATACATTTAATATAATGTCCTCAGAGAGAGGACGTACCAGATATTAAACTGATAAGAAGAGACACTACACTTGATCTTAGCCAAAAGGCCGAGAAGGGATAAACTTTGTCTTTTTTATAGATATTTTGACTATTTGTCATGAAAGGATACATACTAGTATAAAGTGATTTTTTTTCAATCTTTCCTAGCGTAAAAAACTTTCCCAAAAGAGAAGAAGAAAAGGGATAGTGTTAGAAAATAAAATAAAGAAGGTAAATATAAAATTTTCATTGTTAAAGGGCTAATTATGTTTCTGGAAAGAAAGTTTAGATGTAGAAAAAGAACCTGTGATGCAAACACCCTAGACCAGTGACATGGAGCTGGCTCTGATACCGCAAGTTTCCTTAATGGACACGCACACCCGCAGGAGCAGGACGTGGACGATTCTGTGACTGTCACAGCGGACCGGTCTGTGAGGGCTCAGGCGTGAACCGCAGCTGACGCTGAGCGGTGAGCAAGCAGCAGGTGCTGCGCTTAGCCGGGGCGCATGCGGTCTGGTCACTGTCGCGTCTGGACAGTGTTGATGCTCCTGTGCGCAGACGTAGCCACAGGGGTCTTGTTTTGAGTTGACCCAGGCAGTCACCACATGGCTCTGTCTGAGCTCTGCGGGTCAGCCCGGACCACGCTGGTGTGGGGCGAAGACAGACCTGATGCTGGGACTGCTGTCCTCTCTCTGTGCCATGTCACAGCTGTGGCATCAGCTCATGTCAAATATGAAAAATGTTGTTCAAGGTTTGACCTTATTGACAAAAACATTAGTCAGACGAGAACAGTTAAATGTTTCTGAAACAGTCTAACTCTGCTTTCTCATTTCTATTAACGAATGCATCCCCTGGACAACCATCTCATCCCCCACAAGGAGAAATAAGCGAACCCCATGTCCTCACGCATCAGTGTAAAGAAGCCCGTGTTTAAGGTCCCTGGTTTAATACATTTACAGCAATATCCCAGGGTTCATAGGACTCAGAATGCAATGCTTTGGCAACGAACAATTGTTCATGAATAAAAATGCTCACCCACTAAATAGGACTTAAATCAAGGATAAAAGCAATAAGGCTGCTCTTGTTTCTGGAAATTGCAGCAGCTTTGTGGAGCGATCTTTAGCACAGTTCCCAGTAGCCGCCCAAACCAGTGGCACTGCATGAATCTGAAATTTTGAAAGTGTCCTGTTGTTACACCAGATGCATTTCAATTGACGCCTTCGAACTTTCTAATCATATCTGCGGTGCTGGGCGAGGGGCTGTGTTTTGGCCACAACGAATCATCGGCGGCATCCATCGGCGTCCCATGCTCACGCTCACGCTCACACACACGCACACACACACACCGCTCCCCACTAGCTCCAACTGCCTTCTAACCTCCAACCTCACAGAGACACCTGACAACGGTCCTCTTGGGTGTTAAACCAGCTCCCTGCTCACACGACACGAGGGCTTTGATTTCAAACCAAAGCTGCTGAGTAAGACTCAGCTCAGACTAGGTCTCCAGGCCCGTCCTCAAATGGCACCTTGGCCCACGTTGGAACGCAGAGTTGCCTGTTCAGGCAGCCGAAGTGATGAGAACTTTCGCTGAGTGAATGCAAAAAAAATACCCACAATCCCCCACCTGGAGGCTAAATCATAGGTGAGATTTTGACATGGTTGCCTCCACTCTCTGAGTTATACACTACTTTCTGCAAACAATGTAGGAAGCATTGTATATATGCTCTGGGTATGTTTCCAACACACACCACAGCTTGTTTCTCTTGTCATTTACTTTTTTCAAACATTATTTTCATTGGCTTTGTATGATTTAGTCAATGGTTGCATATATAATAAATAATAACTCTGTGATGGCCCTTCTGTGAGGAAATCTGGGTTTGCATTTGTATTGTTCCTTTAGGAGAGAACCCCTATTAAGGGAATTATAGAGTAAAATGATGTGAAATGTTTATTTTGAAATACACTGCAAAATTTCCACCTTCAAAGCCTTTACTGAACTCGAACCCCACACATCACAGATGAGCATATCCATCTTTTTACAACTTTTCACTTATAAAAGCACCGCCAAGCTGCCAAACCAGAATGAGGAGAATGAGCGACTACTTTCACATGGTGAGTGACACAGAGCACTTCACCTTGTTGGGCCCACCCACAGGTCTGAGGGACACCGGGCCTCAGGCCTCCTGCAGGAATCCTCCCCGCGCCCCCCCCCCCCGCCCAGCAGTGATGGGGAAGAGCGCGGGCTTGGGCTGCTGGAGAGTCAGGCCAACGGCACAGTCTGAAGGCACAGGCTGCACATGACTGAGGCGCCAGCTGCAAGGTTAGGGTCCCGAGGGCCACTCTCACTGCAGACCAGCTGGCTGACTACTTGGGGAAATGTCCCCCGATCAGGTTCAACACTGACCTTTGCTAGAATAACTCACAGAATTATTCAGGAAAGTGCTGCCCCTACGATTACAGCCAAAGGAGGTGAACTGGCCTCACCAAAGGAAGGGGTGCCTGCAGGGAGGCTGGGAGGGGTCAAACCCCAGCTTCCAGTCGCCCCTCTCAGGGGTGGTGTCTCCTCTGAGGGTGAGTACAGGGCCCTGCCCTGCCCCAAACGTCAGTGTCCAGAGACCTTGCTGCGGGGCCCTTCAGTGCCCAGCCCCTCCCGGAGGTTCCCTCGAATGGCTTAGTCTCAGGTTCCTCAGAAGCCAGCGCTGACAAGACGTGTCCCAGAACCACAGCACCCACCACAGTGGGAGCCTGGCCGAAGCCACGGGGAACGAAGACCTGCGGTCAGGAGGGACACCGGGGCCTGGATTTCAGATTTCTCTTTGGGAAGAGGCAGTTTGTGCTGCACAGGCTCAGCCCTGGTGTGAATTCCAGCTTAATTACATCCTGTTTAGTGGATGTTTTTGTTGCTATATTTGTATGGCATGTTTTCTAAATGTTCATTTCTTCGTCTTCTGAATAAGGATGATTTCGAGAGATAATCTACATGGCCCATCTGTCACGGAATTCGGCAAACGCTGGCTCTACATCCTCGAGATTTCCTTCCTATCTACTCTAGAGCAAGACAGGCAGAGTTAAACTAAAGCCCTAGGCCCAGGACTTACCTGGACAAGGTAATACAAGCACAAGTACAAATCTGGGGTAGTCTCCATGTCCAGGTACTACTACGGCCAGGCTCCCTCAAATGCCATTCACAGCATTACCTAATGCCTGACGATGACAGATCACTATTAAACATTTCATTAAACCTCTGTTCATTTCCCTCCTCGGCCATTTACCCCCGACTAAGCTCTCTACAGCTGACATTGTCTCCCCAGAAGCAGTCGGAACCAGAGTGCAGCTCCTGGTCTTAACCAAATCAATCAAACAAACTACAGATTAAAAACCCCCGTTAACACTCAGGCTACCTCCAGCCTCCTAACAATGGTTTCCTCTCGACCTCATGAAGGAAGGAAGTGGTCAGTTGGCCCCTGATGGTCCCACCATGTCCTAGGTTAACGTCAGGGTCATTTGGGAAGGGGGTGTGGAGGAGGGCAAAAATGGTGTCTGAATGACAAACAATGTGCTCACTGGTAACCCCAAACCGGGCATGATCTGAGGGTGGAATGACAGTGACTGTCCAGACGGGATGTTGCTCAGCGGGAGATTATGAACACTGATTAAGCCGAAGGTCTGTGGGACCCGTTCTTCCACAAAGAAACGACACCAAACCCGAGAAGAAAGAATAGCACAGGATTTTACAGTGACAAATGTGGAGGGAAAGGCGGTGCCACTGGCCGTTTTGTTCCTCTTTTGAGTGAGATAGCTGAGGGAAGATACAAAATAAAGGAGAAGCAGCAGTATTGCTTTCTTGTTTGTGAAATTTCTACTCAGTTTATAATGTGATGATGTTAGATGTTACATTTCAAAGCATCAGGTGGCTTAGGAATGACAGTTATGTCTCAGATGCAGGACAAACACACTTCCAATTATCAGTTGCAGCAGAAGCAACATAATTTAAAAAAAATATTTTTATTGATTTCAGAGAAGAAGGGAGGAGAGAGAGATAGAAACACCCATGAGAGAGAATCATTGATCGGCTCCTTCCTGCACACCCCACACTGGGGGATGGAGCCCACAACCCCAGCATGTGCCCTTGACCAGAATCGAACCCAGGACCCTTCAGTCCTCAGGCCGACGTTCTATCCACTGAGCCAAACCGGCCAGGGCAACACAAATTATTTTGACAGAATAATAATAAAGTAAAAAACTGTTAAAGGAGCTTCATACAATGATGCTCTAATGCCACTGCGATCCTAGAATTGAACTCCAGATGACAACCTACTACATGGCACAAGCGCTGGAACACAAGCTGGTGTCTATTCCAACTTAATGGCATCCTACTTGGTAGAGGCTTTGTTGCCATATTTGTTGACAAGATGAGTAAAGTGGCATTAAGAGAATAAAGTGAATTCTCCAAGATTATGTCAATTAGTCAAGAGTGAATGGTTGTTCCTCTTCCTACTATTCTAATCCCATAATTCATAGTGACTAGAAGACCCATTTCCCATGTACCACAGAACTCTAATATCATCCACAACATAATCTGGGACACGTGTCGATGGCTGGCAGAACCTTTACAAGTGGTGAGGATGTGGGCTGATTTCAGGAGTACACCGCTGAGCTCCATCCAGAGGTTAGCCTGCGCAGCTGCCATTGTTGGCCACAGAGCCACGTCCACCACCTAGAGATTCTGACTCATATGAACGCAGCGCTGCGGATGGACCTCTGGTTCTTCCCGGACCATTATTCACATGGGAACATGGGGTCACCCAGCCCATCACTGGCAGGAAGTCTGGTGGATGAGGGAGCAGCCACATTCACCCGGCAGGACTCCCATCGGGCAGGGGATGAACGCTGTGAGTTGGCCTGTCCTCCTCAGCTCACAGCGTGGAGCACGAGGGTGGACATCCTCTCCTGCAGCCGCCAGCCCGCTTCCTGGAGGACAGGGCTCTGTGGCTGCCTTGGCTTGGAGGGGGCGGGGGGTGTAGACAGGGATCCCAGCAGCTCTGTCTGCTCTCAGCCTTGCCTCACACCCAGTGCTTCGGGATTTTACAGTCCAGCATTGATGAAGACGGATTTCTAATTCCTTGCTCTCATTCTCCTTGTTTCTGAATGATGCTCAAAAGGCCAAGGTGGCAGCAACCATTTTCCTCAGCGTTTCCGTGATGGGGCTGCATGGTGTTTAAAAAGCACTTCCGTGTGAACAATCACCTGTCCTATGGCACATCTGTGGGGCTGGGACATTGTCTCCAAGGGCATAAATCCCCAGCATCAATGAGGCCGCACTGGCAGCACCTTGATTAGAACCAGGTGCTTCCGTTTCCAAAGGTTCCTCTGTGACATCTGAACACTCGGTGACATTTGGAGCGAATGACCTAAGCTAGGCAAGCCCCGATTCTCTGGACGTCAGAAGAGGACTATGGTGTCACTGTGAGGATCTGATGAAGCAGTATGTGTGTCAGGTACTGAGTCCATGACACATCGTGACAAATGCCCAATTAGGTCGCATTACAATGAACGAACAAATGGAAGTCAGGAGATGGAACTTGACTGGCAAATGTGTGATTTCCAAGTCGCTGTGCCAGCGGTAATCTTCAGCCAGGCCAGCGAGGACAGCACATCCCAGCCGTGTGGGTGTGATGAGAACAGAGGGGAACTGCAGGAAGGGTGCCCAGCAGCGACGGGATCCCTGCAGTCCTCGCGGGTGCTGAAGGCAGGGGTCACCCTTGGCCCACTACACCCTGTCCGAGCCCCGCCCACCACCCCAGTGAGGACACTGCTGGCTGAGAAAAGGCCGCTTTCTCTCTGGAAAGGAAGGAGAGTAACAGACTCCAACTTACAGGTCGTTAGGAGTTTTAAGTAAGATCTGACGTGAAATGTTTGTGCACCCCCAGCCCAAGGACCCTCCTGGGAGGTGCTCTATTTTACTCGTGATTCCATGTGCACACAGAGCCATTCGGCTTTCCGGACAGGAGAGGCAGCTCTGCCTGCTTAGCCCACTGAGCACCCCTGTCCCTACCAGGGGACACTCCTGCCCCCATCTCATAGACTGGCCTCTGGGTTGTGGGCCAGGCTCTGGGTTGTCGCACAGCCCTGTGCTTCTCCTGCATCTGGTCCGCTCGGGGCCCTGAAGTCTGTAAACTGTGAGACTGTGAGGCTGAGAACCAGCATGCAGACATGGGTGCTATAAACGGCCGGCCCGAGAAGACAGCTGCCTCCTCAGATGACACTTGCACTCCCACAAAACCCAAAGGCTCACAAAGGACGTCACATGTGGCTGCGTGCTGTCTCCCCCACTGAGCTCCTGGGAGGACCCAGGCTTCCTCCTCCGCCCAGCTCCTCCTACTGACCTCCACCTGCCCCTACTGACCCCCAGTTCCCGCCTGACCCCAGCTCCCCGGACTTACTGAGCTGGGCCGCCTCTCATTACTCAGAGGAAGTGGTTTATAATTGCAAATCATTCCGGGAAGCCGAAGCAATTGGCATTTCTAAGCTATTTTTTTTCTGTGAAGGATGCTTATCAACTTAAATACTGAAGCAGATCCAAACTGTTACTCATCTCCAGTTACAGAAACAGCATAATATGAATTCCCATTCAGAAAACCAGTGAAGTCAGTTATCCCTCTATGGCTTGTGCTAAAACTAACATACATAGCCTTAAAGACTCAGATGCCGATGTGTGAACGCTGAGGGCGGTGTCGGAGGCTCACTGTACAATGTAGGTGCCTACACAGGGGAGATGCTTGCCCGACAGCACAGGCTAGCTGTCCCCGCAGCCCCTCGCGGAGGATTACGAGGCCGGTGCTTCCTTCTGAAGTCGGCTCCGTGGACATGAACAGCGGGTCACAGGCCCAGGCAGAAAAGGCAGCCGAGCACAACTGCAAACAAAGGAGGCCAAGGGTGCTGCTGTTTCAAGGCCCGCGCTCTCCTCAGAGCCCGCCACCTTCCACGTCCTCCCCGCAGAACTGTGAGATTCTGAAACGGCGAGAAAAAACCCTGAAACACTGGGTCACGAAAGCGATATTATTAGGTTCCAATTGTCGTTTTCACGTCACCTGAACCACGTTTAGCTGTCTCACTCCCCAGCTCCCAGCTGGCCGGGCACACACGCACCTCGCACACTTCACACGCAGGGATGCTTGGCATAAGCACGAGAGCATCGTCCCGTCCTCAGCGGGAAAACTTCTGATCTCGCCTTGAACAGAGCCTCCTGCTCGTCTCTCCAGCCCTGACCTCCAACTCAGGCCGGAAGGTTCTGGATGATCACATTTCTGGATCCACCTCCTGTCACCCACTGGGAACCAGCCCCAGTCCTGGCCGGTTCCCTGTGAGATGCCCAAATTGCCTGTTTGCCCAACAGCTCTGACGAACCTCACCTCCACACCCCTACAAAGATAAGCAGGATGGATGAATGACTGGAGTAGGGGAGGTGTGGTGAGGGTGGGAGGACATGAACTGTGTTCTGCGGCCCCTTCACCCCTATTCACAAGGTGGGGAATTTTCACCAAGGCGCCCTTACCATTACCCTGGAAACCTTGTCTGCTCAGAGACGGAAGACTGCTCCCCAGCGGGCCCTCCAGTAGCAGCAGAGGATGGATGGACCTTAGAGATCGCCCTTCCTCCACATATAAACCATCCCCAAAGACTCCTCTGTGGAGGTACTAGAATGGCCATCCTACTGCCTGTTCCCATCAGTAACAATTTAACGGAAGGTCATTCATGACGTGCCACCTAAGCCTCCGTCCCACTACACTGGCAGAGGGAGTGCTGCAACAGGGACCATGAGGCCCCAAACCTAAAGCCTGTGCTCTCTGACCCTCATATAAAGCAATTGCTGGTTAACGCTCAAGACCAGAAACTGGCCGGCTTTTTTATAACGTTGGCATTTATTTTATCGTGTGTGGTGTTCTCTGTTAGCAACGGTTCGGTATTATATGACTTTTCTCTGAAATTGACTAGACAGGCAATGGTGAACCTTACTAGTTAGCTTCTCCAGAATGGGAGTTCTCCCTAATAAGAGGCCATTTTTCATAACGCATTTTACAGTTCAATTACAAAGTTACCCATAAACCATCATAACCCGTTTGCACACATCAGATCATGCATTCAAATCAACTTCACCCAATTCTTCTAGTGTCAGAGGAAATGAGCAACACAAAGGTTGCTACTGCCTAGTCCCTGCCTATGAAGCCACAGTTACGCTGTAGAAGAGCCACCACATGAGTTGAGCAAATGTCAAACATGTGTCCTTACTTCATATCGGCACACAAGTCATATGTCATCTCTTCAAACATTACAATCCCACAAACATACTTGAAGGTTTGCAGTGGGATTCAAAGGTAACGCTCTGTCCTATTCGGCACATGGACCGTCAGACCGAGATGAACATTTTACTGCCTCAGCCTGCCACGCAGTGGAGTGGGAGTAGAAGGGGAAGGCTCTGGACGGATTCACGGAGGCCTCCTCACCTCCCAGGCGCCCTTCTCCCAGAGGGAGGGTGGCATCCATCTGCATCAGGGTTGCCCACTCCAGGCCCAGGAGACTCACTGTGTTCTAAGCCTCTGAGGTCAACCATGTCTTAGCCCTACATGCTCTCCCCAGAATCACATAACTTCTTCCTCAGAATACCAGATCGAACAGACCACGACTAAAGGATAGATTTAGGATCAAAGAGGCCCCGATAGTCTCTGATCGGTGACTAGCGAGATCAAACCAGTTCTCCATGCCATCTAGGACAAAGCACATGCCATCATGTTAAAGACTCGGTCCTCCAGTCACGAGTTCTCCTCAGGCACCACACAGGTGGCCTGGTGAAGACAGTCACCATGTTTGAGGTTTCGGGGACTGGACAGGTGCCGTTTCCCTAATGACAGTCGTCTGAGATGATGGCTTTTCATGAGAACTCTGTCCCCATATCCTTTCAACAGCTTTGCTTCGAATTTTCCCCAACATTCTACCTCTAGGAGTCTCCTTATCTATCCCTCGAGGTTTCCGGTCTTTCCCATTGGCTCCAAGCTCCATAAAGGACATACCTTCCACCTGGCTTACCCTTAAGTAACATATTTTTTCACACAAGCGAGCTTGCTGTACAAAGTCTATGGATATGAGTTACCACGGATATTGGATTCACTCTATTAAAGGGAATTAAAGTTGATGAATGGGCCATAAAAACGGCTGTATTTGTTACTGGGATGACAGCATGAAGACAATCTTTCTCACCACTCTGAACAGAGATGTTTCGCACAGAGGTTGAAGCTGTGGAAAGTCAGCTGTTTCTCCCATGGTGTGAAATCTGTTGCACCACTAACACTCGGGCTATAGAGATGGGGAAATAAGCATATGCATGAACGAAATATGCTGCTAAGTCCTTAACATTAGTGTGTAGAAGCTTTTCTTCCTTTCACAGGGTAGTTCTCTTCTTGTCTATACATTAGAACTCCCCAAGGAGACTGTAAAATCCTGAGACTGGGGCTGCACCCTATATCATTCAAGCAGGCTTTCGAGGGTGGAGTTACACACCAATATTTTCTAAACCTCTCCCAGACTCTCCAGTGGTTCTGACTGAACACATCTTCCATATGTTTGCAAGTCAAAATTAACCGAAATTAAATAACGTATGTGTCATGGCAAAATGAATAGCGAAGCTTATGTTTTGTAAAACAGGCAATGTGATTTTAAGTGGGATATTTCCATTCTATGTTATCCGATTTTAAATTAAATATACTACTAACCACCTTACAAGAGTTACTAAATTAAGGCAAGATTATCTTTTCGCAGTTTCAACCCTATAGTGTGTCTGAAAAGAATTTAATGATGTTTATACCTTCAGAAACTCAACCCATTCTGAATTTTGAAGTGTAGATACATGTATATATATAATGGTGACATATATATCACTTCCTTATCTACTTTTCGCTCTCACACCAGCCCAAGTGCAAATCACACATCACAAACCCCCCTTGTACCTTTAATATGTAGGCAGAGGAATGATATTTTCCCTATGTTGAAGAATATGAAATACATTTATGCATTATAGTGATTTAAAAAGAGTCTGCTTTGCCCAACCATTGTGGCTCAGTGGATTGAGCACCATCCTATGCACCAAGCGGTCCTTGGTTTGATTCCAGGTCAGGACACATGCCCAAGCTGCAGGCTTGATCCCCAGTAGGGGGTGTGCAGGAGGCAGGCGATCCATGTCTCTCTCTCTAAAGAACCAATAAAAACATATTTAAAAAATAAAGTAAAATAAAATAGCGTCTGCTCCAACTAATATTCCATTTAAGACATTATTACTTTCTAAACGTTCACAGTAATTGTTCCTGCATCCCTCCACATGCACAGCTGAGGCCGGCATCACGTTTCCGATAATGACTGTGTCCTGGATGAGTTATATCCCTTAACTTCCCTTCCTGCCGGCTCTGGGACGTGATTGCTCTTAAATACCGTAGAAATATTATGACTCATTCTGTATACGGTTGGTGTTTATGGTAACATCATCCCAAAATCAGAGCCTATATTCATTTAAACTACAGTGGTTGAATTAGCTGATTTTCAGCTGAATCGTTCGGAGTAGATTACAACATAAAAATAACCTATGCTTCTCCAATGTTAAGAGTTTTGAACGGGTTAATTAGGGAAAAGGCTACATAATTATATTGTTCAGCAGTGTGAGTACCGAGGACCAAATCAGTTACTTCGCTCATTTCCCAGAGTGGCCTATTGCCGACACCATGTTCCGTGTGCGGCAGCTCCCTCCTTGGGCAGGGAGCGCTCGGGCCGTCCAGCCAGGGGCGCTGTAGTGCCCACAGGCTCAGGGCTGCTTCCGGAGCTGCTGTCTGCGGTGTAAGTTGTGCCTGGTGGGCAGACATTTAGTGCACATGTCCGCCCACACCGGAGAGGAAGTGACAGTCCAACCCGGAAATGGAAAACCAAGGGAGGGATGAAAAGGCACGGGGCCACCCTGGCGAACCCTCAGGGGGCTGTGGGCTTTAAAAGGGGCCCCGCAGGCTCACTCAGCACCCACCGCCGGTTTCCGGAAAGATCTCTGAGCTGAGACGGCAAAGCCCAGGTGTGCTCCCCGCTGAAGGGTTTGCCAGGCCGAGAGGAAGGCAGAAGCGGGGCTAAGCCACGGCTGCACCTGCAGCAGCCCGTCCGCACGCGGGGACCACGCAGCCGGGAGGGGACCCACACACGCGGTGGGCGGGCCTGCATGCAGGCGGGAGACAGGCAACTCCATTAGCCGCGTGAGACAACGGACTGAGACTTTGTACCACAATAAAGCCAGAGGCGGGTTTACCTCACCCCCAAGCAAGAAAAACCTGCACAAATGCACCCAACAACGGTTCCAGGACACTGCCCGGGGGCGGCCCCGGCGGCCCCAGAAGATGGTCACCCAGTGAGGCCAGGGGCACCGGGAGGGGGCCCCGGGCCGGGTCCCCCCCGGGGCAGAAGCAGGGGCGGCGGAACCGGCGCAAACGGAACCCTAACCATCGGAAGCCAACGCTGCAGCACCAGGGAGGCCAGGTCCTCGCCTCCCCTGGAAACAACATGGCAGCGACCACCCACTTTCTCTCCGGCCACCGTCCTGCCCGACCTGGGCCCCTGTGCACAGCCCCTTCCGGCCACCGTCCTCGTGTTCCTTTCTTTCCACCTTAAGGACGGACGCTCCGCGAACGTGCCTGCGGTCTTCAGGCCACGCTGACCTTCCCTGCATGTTCCAGCGACAGGCCGGTGCTGCCCGAGGGCAGTGTCCTCTGACAAGGACAGACCTTTAACTCTGAGGAAGGTTTGCTGAGGACCAAGATGGCGACGGCGGCGAGGATCTGGTCTCCCCTCCGCAAGCAAAGCGAACACACCCGATGCCGGAGGAAGCTCTGGCGAGACCGCGGGTGGGTGCAGCCCAACCGCTCGGACAGCCAACCAGACAGAGAAGCTGGGGCTGCCGGG
>NW_005370960.1:715668-724981 GCF_000412655.1 Myotis brandtii | reverse complement strand
CGCGGGCAATGGCAAAACCGCACCTACCTGGGCTGCGGCCCCGTTCCGTCCGGTCCGGCCCAGAAGTGCTGTCTCGGCCCAGGTGTCGAAGCGTCGCCGCAGGCCAGGAGCCGGAAGTGCCTGCTCGGCCACGGCACCGGAAGTCTCTGCTTGGCTCAGGTACTGAAAGTGCCTGCTCGGCCAAGGCACCGGAAGTCTCTGCTTGGCTCAGGTACCGCACCTACCTGGGCTGCGGCCCCGTTCCGTCCGGTCTGGCCCAGAAGTGCTGTCTCGGCCCAGGTGTCGAAGCATCGCCGCAGGCCAGGAGCCGGAAGTGCCGGCTCAGCCACGGCACCGGAAGTCTCTGCTTGGCTCAGGTACTGAAAGTGCCTGCTCGGCCACGCCACCGGAAGTCTCTGCTTGGCGCAGGCGCCGAAAGTCCGGCTTGGGCTCAAGCACCGGAAGTGCATGCTAAGGCCCCGGCGCTGGAAGTTTCTGCTCGGTCCAGGAGCCCGAAGCACCTGCTGGGCCCAGGCACCGGAAGTGTATGCTGTGGCCTGAGCCTGGAAGTTTAAGCTCGGGCCCAGGCGCAGGCCTCTCCTGCCCGGCCCAGGTGCCAGCAATGCCTGCGGGCCCAGGTGGTGTAAGTTCCTTTTGGCCCAGAGGGGAGAACCGCCTGCATACCTTCTCCAACTACCAGCCCTGTGAAGCCCGAACGGAGGTGGCTTCCACGAGGGACACCTTCCAGCACGACAAGCAAGAGGGAGGCCACACGGGGAAGGCTGCGGGGCGCACCAGGACTGCGGGACTTCCTGGGCTGGAGGGTAAGGAGCACCAGGGCTAAGTCCCTCCGCCTCTGGGCTGCGTGGGCTACCCACGTGCGGGGCCTGCCTGCAGGGTCTACGTTCACGGCTCTCGCTGGAGCCTTTTTAGCCTGAACAGGAGGTCACTGCCGCACCTGGCTTTCCCACCTGGAGCTGCTCCTGCGCCGGCCCGATGCCTTAGCCACACGCTTGGTTCCTATCAGCCTCCCCAAACGCCAAACACAATTAACACCTCCCTTCCTTAAACTATTTCAAAAAAGTGAAGTGGAAGAAAAACTTCCAACCCCATTTGATAAAACCATCATTACCCTGATAGCAAAACCAAGGATAATGACAGGACAATATCCTTGATGAGCAGAGATGCAAAAATTCTCAACAAAACATTAGCAGGTTGGTTTCTATGACACAGAAAAAGGACCCATATGTTTCTGATATCAAACTGCACTACAAAGCTACAATAATCAAAACAGTATTGTAGTGGCACAAAGCCTGACACATAGATCAGTCCTATATAATAAAAGGCTGATACGCAAACAGACTTAACAGTGGAACCGAACAACCAGTCGCTATGACCTGCATTGACCACCAGGGAGAGTGTGGGGAACATGGTGGGCATTGGCTGGGGCAGGATGGTGGAGCAGCGCCAGTCACTGTCATTGGGGCAAGCCTCTGGTGGTTACTGAAAATTCTTTGCTCCCACACACTGCGGTCCTGCCTGATGCTCGCACCCACTGCCGGTGCCCGGTGCTGGTCCCGATCACTTGGCCCCATCAGCGGGTGCGAATGGCGGCTGCCGTCCCTGATTGCCCCTGAGGGCTTCTCCACCTCCCCCTGCTCCTGAGGGGCAATTGGGGCAGCAGCTGCCGCTCGTACCTGCTGCTGGCACTGGCCCCAATTGCTCCACACCCTCAGCAGATGTGAATGGGGCCGGTATCATCAGCGGGGCTGCCGGCAGACAGGACAGGACTGGGGGCCGCGGCGGGAGGGGCCTAGTGGGGGAGCAGAGGATGGGCCGAGACCTGCCTTTGTGCCTACTGCAGCCTCGCAGCCCACAGTTCATTTTAAGGTGCACGAATTCATGCACTGGGCCCTGAGTTAAATATAATAGGAGCCAGAAATAAACCCTCATTTACATGGTCTATTTATGACGAATGAGGCAAGGATATACAGTGGGGAAAAGACAATCTCTTCAATAAGTGGTTGGAAAAACTGGTCAGATACTTGAAAAAAAAAAAGATGAACCACTTTCTTATACCATATACAAAAATAAACTAAAAATGGATTAAACTCTTAAATGTTAGACGTGAAACTAGAAAACTCCTGGAAGAAAATGTATGCAGTAAGTTGATATCGCTGTGAGCAATATCTTTTTAGGTATATTTCATCAAGAAGGGAGACAAAGGGGAAAAATTAGCAAATGGGACTATATCAAGTTAAAAGGCTCTTTCACAGCAAAGGAAACCATCAACCAAACAGAAGGACAGCTTACTGAATGGAAACAGATATTTGCAAATGATACATATGATAAGGGGTCATATCCAAAATACATAAAGAACTCATACAACTTGGCACTGGAAGAACAAACAATCCAATTAAAAAATGGACGGAGGACCTGAATAGACATTTCTCCCTAAAGGACAGACAGATGGCCAACAGGCATATGAAAAGATGCTCAACATCACTAATCAGGAAAATGTAAATTAAAACTATAGTGAGATATCACCTCACACCTGTCAGAATGGCTATCATCAATAAATCAATGTAACAAGTTGCTGGCGAGAATGTGGAAAGAAGGAAACCCTCGTGCACTGTGGGTGGGAATGTAAATTGGTGCGGCCACTATGGAAGACAGTATGGAGATTCCTAAAAAAAGCATAATAGAGCTGCCATATGATCGAGAAATTTGCATTGGAGAAAAAGGAAGAGGTCTAAAATCAAAACACCATTTCAATATTGTACTGCGTGTCCTAGCACGTGCGATAATAAGTTAAGGAACAGTAGTAAAAGAATGAAGGTTCACAATAAAGTGATGCTATAAATATTCACAGATGGCAAATCGTGTACATAGAAAATCCAAAGTAATTCAGTAACTGATCCCTACTTTATAATCTGCAGCTGATTAAAAGGTGTTAATTGATAGCACTAGAAAACAACATATGCTGAGGAATACATTTAATGAAAAGAGAAGCAAGACCTCCATACAAAAATCAAAGCTCTAAACAAACAAAAAAGTACAATACTTTCCTTACTTTATTCATGATGTACTTCCTCAAGAAATACATTTTAAGCACCCAATATGAGTAGCAAAAAGACCTTTTTTAATTTTATGAATCTTTGGATTTTCCTCCCTCCCAATATTTGGAGGGTGGGAGTTTAAACTTCCTTTCAAACCCCAAATATTTCCCAAGTGAATCCATCTGTTTTCCCTCCTGTCCATTTCTGCAGTCCCAGGGGTGCTGCTGTGGTCCCCTAACTGATCTCCACATTTCCACACTTGCACTCCAGCTCCAATCAATTCTCTCCACCAGCCAGAGGAATATTTTAAAATGCAAGATGAATCGGTTTTCTCCACTGCTTAGAGCTCCTCAGAGGTGGTCATGGAAATTGGAGGGAGGGCTCTTCTGTGTAAACTTGTAAGAGTTTAAACATACAAAACACAAAGAAATAATAACCGAGGAATATAAGAACCAACAGAAAGGACAGAGATTTGGAGATGAAACCGGACAACAAATGGATCTGGGCTGCCTGTCACTTCTAGAGCCAATTAAGCAGAGATGGGGTTGAATCCCATATGAGTGTTATTTCAATAAATGCAGTAGGGAGAGCAGCAGGTCACCAGCCAGTTGCTTATATGGGGTAGAAGGACAAAGATTACATGGGGAAGTAGGCAAAAGGAATAAGAATGGGTTTGCAGAATAAAAATATATATAATGGTTACAGTTTACAGGCAATTTGGGCTGGGGGTTTGCAAAGGGCTGGGGCTCTGGTTTCCTCAACAGGTTGTTAATCTTCCCATGATAATAGGCAGCTCCTGGATGAGGAGGCGCGGCCACATTTCCAGGTGAGCTCCCGGGTCCCTTATACAACTCCCAGCACGTTAGAATGTGCTTTCTTTCATCAGCACAAAACAATCATGGTTAACAGAGCACGATTACTATTTCTTTATTGAATAGCTCATCCCCAAGATTCTATTTCTGCCCCTAACAGAGAGAGGACCAAGATTAGGGATGTCCCATACCTGATGGAAAACAGGTGGGCGCATGTCAAAGAGGAACTTACATTGTTGAGCCTAATGGGCTGGGGAGCAGGAGCCTGTTTCACCAGGAAGAGACAGCATCGTCCTACCACCCCCTTCCCCCAGGTGGGGACCAGCCGGCCCTCCCACACTGAGTTGTCTGGGGAGCAGGGGGAGGTAAGCACATGCACAATAGAAGTCAAAATGGCACAGGGGGCGCTGCGTGACCCAGAGGCCTGTCAGCTTTACCTTGGAAAGGGAGCATTGGCCAGGGAGTGGGCCCGTCAGGAGCCTGCAAAAGCTTGGGGAGTTGACTGGTTATTTTGAAAGGGCTCCTGGTTATGACCCCAGGTGAACAATGATCTCTCTCACTCGGTGACTCACACTTGCCCCATGTATTCCCATTCTCTCTCACCTGGGGACACGCACCCACGTGGGCCTAGCGGGCATGGGGCTCACAGCAGACCGTGCAGTCTCCAAAGGACTGACTAGTCTTTCATGCGAAGCAGAGGCCTTGGACCCTGGACAGGAAGAGACAGCATCGTCCTACCACCCCCTTCCCCCCTGGGCTTTGTTTTGGCCTCACTGAAGACACGGCTGGACTTTGTTCCCGGCAGGACAGAGGGACATGGGGAACCCAGGACAGCCTTCCCGAATAACCCTGGCCACACACAGTCTCCCCTGCGTGGGTCCGCGAAGTGTTTTCCTCATGGTCTCGTGGAAAAGCCTCATTTCCACCGACCACACTCAGCTGTACTCCACCACAATAAGTGGCAGCATAGCCACCTGCCCCCTGACCTAGAGAATAAAGTCAAACCTGGAATAAACTGGACTCACTAACGAGACTAGGCCAGAGCGACTTAGGATGCAGACACTGGTCGGAGCCAGGCGAAAACGAGGCGCTGCAGTGGAGGGGGCGGGGGGGGGGAATGAAAATGTGCATATTCAATTGTCCGAAGACCACGGTGCCTTAAAGGCTCAATGAACACGGGAATCATAACTGAGCGAGTGAGTGAGAGAATGAATAAATAAATGAAATATTTAACAGTTGGTGTTTAAATATTTATAGCTTTATGGTTTTGTGATTTTACCATTTTTCCAAATCTTTTCCTGGAAAGAAAATCTAATCTGAACAATTGAGTGTTAATTGCAGGAAACCGTCAGCACAGAAACCGTCTAACAAGCGTGTGGTAAAGGGCGACCCCCGGCGCCCCCTCGCTGCAGGGAGCTGCTCTCATCAGCACTGCCTGTCCCAGGGGTCTCCCTGCAGTGCATCTAGAACAGAGACGTGTGGCTTAGCTAACCCCAGCCCGGCTGGGAGCGAGCCCAGCCTCAGAGCATCTCCCAGAGCAGCAGGAATCAGTGGCGGCATTAATGAAAGTGTAGCCATTTTCTTCAGGCTTTTCCCAACCCAGGAAGTCATCATTTGAATTACATTCACTGGTTCAGGGAATGTGCTTGCATCCTGCCAGCATCGCCCTGCCTGTTGACTGCAGCTCTTGTGACTGGAACAGTCCTCACGAGCTGTCCTCGTAGCTCTCAGATGGACAAAGGCCGCGAGCACGTCCCCAGCCACTGATGCTTCCCCGCAGTGGCCGGGTTTCATGGAGCGGGAGTGCCAAGCGGGCCTGCACACGAGATGAACAAGGCACAGCCCGGGGACGGCCAGTACCACCTGTGAATGTGGATGCCGAGTTCTACGCCTGAAACTAACAAACCAGGCAGAACGACGTGTGAAAAGGATGGCGCATCATGATCAAGTCGGGCTCTGCCCACACTGTGTTATGGATTTAACATGTCAAAAATCAATCAGCGTTATCAACACTAACAGAGTAAGGTCTCGCGATTATTTGGTCATCTCAATAGATGGAAATAAGTCATTTTCTGAATTACACCCTTTATTTGAGATAAGAGAGACACTTGAAATCTATATGATCCTACTAACCAATGTCACCCCAATAAATTTAATTTAAAACAAAGATGGGCAAACAGCCACCGGCATCAACATTGATAAATCTTAGACTTCTTGAGCAAAATAAACAAGGCACAGAAGAACACGTGTGGTATGAACACATTTCCATGAATGTCAAAATCACTCTTGGGAGTAGTCACATGGATGTTCACCTTACTGTTCTTTAAAATCAACACACATAACTGCCATGCTTTTTGGTTTCATGTTGCACTTCTGATGAATAGGATTTTTGTCAAAGTAGCAGTGAGTAATATTGCACGAATGATATATTATTAAGGCATAAACAGTATAGTGTGCTGACAAAGCCATGCAGTGAATAGGATAGTTAGAGGGGGAGTTGAAAAAGTGGGGGGAGGGGCTGGCGTTGATTTTGGAAGGTACATTGTAAACAGTGTGGAAGGCCTTAGCTGCTATTCAAGAAGGTTGGCATCAATTGGGAAATGGCAAAAATTTTCAAAAAGAGGTGTGACGTGAGTATATATATCACCACCACATATAGATACATATATTAGCTGCTATTCAAGAAGGTTGGCATCAATTGGGAAATAGCAAAAAATTTTAAAAAGAGGTGTGACGTGAGAATATATATCACCACCACATATATACATATATTTTTCCTTAGTGTGCACACACATGCAAGCACATCAAATACCTAATTTTAAAAAGAGGTGTGACGTGAGAATATATATCACCACCACATATATACATATATTTTTCCTTAGTGTGCACACACATGCAAGCACACGTTCAAATACCTAGCACACGAAGCTATAGGAAGGAACGTAGGAAGTCCTAAGGTGACATTGGGTGGGACTCCACGGATACTAAGTTGCCTGGCTACCAGGATAGTGAAAAATGTATGATTCTGCAGGTGTGTCTGTTCATTTTTGAAAGTGCTACTTTAGAGGATCCTGAAGGATAGCCAACTGTTACCTGCCAGGTGGTTGGAAACACAGGGGAGGGGGGAGAGGAAGTGAGGGAGAACAGTGTAGACCGTGGATCCTTCTTCGTGGAGGAAAGGCGGAACTCTCAGAGGATGCGATCTTGAGGGACCAATACAGTCAACAATGACAAAGGCAGAACCCCAGGAGAAACCCATTCATAGGAGAGAGAGGAAGAGGATGGGAAGAGGTAGGAAAATCACTAATGTCGACGTCTGACCAGACTCAGGGAGGGAGAGCCTTCGGGGGAAATTCCGAGGCCACAGCGGGTCCGAGGCTTCTCTCTGGAAGCGTTGTCTCGTCTCCTTTGATATCCCCACTGATGAATCGCAGCAGGGGGAGACCCTCTCCAACCATCAGACCGACCCTACGATTGCCCCACCTCTCCCGCTCTTCGCATTCATGCTCTTGAGCCCCTCTGTGGGACAAAGGCGAAGAGGATGGGAAGAGGTAGGAAAATCACTAATGTCGATGTCTGACCAGACTCAGGGAGGGAGAGCCGTTGGGGGAAATTCCGAGGCCACAGCGGGTCTGAGGCTTCTCTCTGGAAGCGTTGTCTTGTCTCCTTTGATATCCCCACTGATGAATCACAGCAGGGGGAGACCCTCTCCAACCATCAGACCAACCCTACGATTGCCACCTCTCCCGCTCTTCGCATTCACGCTCTGGAGCCCCTCTGTGGGACAAAGGCAGAGGTGACTCCATGACTCGCTGACAGAAGAGGGTCACCTGTCTTGCTAGCAGACTGTCACTTGCTAGTTTGATGAAGCACGCGGCCATGGTGCACACTTCCCGTAGGAGGGGCCCACATAACACCAGGACAGAGGATGGCCCCAGCCCACCACCAGCCAGACGCAGGCCCTCGGGCTTACAACTGACAAGGAACCGCCAGCAGTCAACGCCACCTGGCTCAGAGGGACAGCTTTCACCAGGTGGACCTGGGGATGAACCACGGCCCTGACCAGCGTGTCACCTGCACTCTTGCTTGAACAACATTTTTCATTGCGTCATTTCTGGTAGTCGGGTGTCCTAATGGGATTTAGCTGCATCCTTTTCCATCGCCTTCAGTTTGAATTCCTGGCTTGCAGAAAAGTTAGAACATAAATTTCTGTTATTGGAGCCAATAATCTGTGGTGGCTTGTTATGCCAGCTCCTTGCAAACCGAGAGAATGAGAGAGGCAGAGAGAGAGAGAGACTTCAATTCCTCTGGACTATAATTTTGCCGTTTCAATTATTTTTTGAACAATACTATAAGGGAGGCGCTCACAGGAGGGTATATTTTTAGAAGTTATTTTTGCATTTTGCTCGTAACTACACAAATAATCCTCATTGATCCATTGCCAAGATGATTTTTGTCAGCCGCCAATTTGTCTGGAAACAATCTGGCCTGCAGACAGTTGTTACATATTGTAGCATCATTCTGCTTGGAGTCTCATCCTCTGTTTTGTTAATAGAGGAAAAACAAATGTTACTGTCAGTGCGCTGTCCTGGGGACCACAGAGCTTCCCCCTCGCACTCAGCACCCGCGAGGGACACGGGCTCAGGTGCAGGATTCCGGGCTTAGGTGGCCAGCAAGCCCGGTGCACTCCCATTCCCACGAACAGGCTGCGCCTCCCTGCCAGTCCCTTCCCCTCTGGGCATGTGGTGCGGGTGTAATGGAAGCTCCCCTCCCTGCACTGTTTGCGCCGGCGTTGAGGACTGCTCTTTGTTCCTTACAGGATCTAACCGCTAATCCCATCAATGCTAATGGGAACAGCCGCTCCAAAGCCCTTGGGCGCCAATTAACATGCCCGCAGTCCCCAGACACGACTTGGATGCATTTCATGGAATTAATCTCATCCCCGGAGGGTTCTATGTTGTACAGATGCAGCGGGACAGGAGGCCTGCAGCCAGGGCCAAGGAGGAGGGCGACTGTGGGCGGTTCATTCAGGAGCTGTGCGGAGAGCCAGCCCGGGCAATTCTGGAAGGACATTCACAGAACGCTAGGAGAGACTCGGTGCCTTTGGGAATGTCCTGCCTCCTGCCCTTGGTTTGGGCACAATGTCCTGCACCTGCACAGACTGTGCCCCTCCCCGGGGCGCCCTCAGGGCCGGAGGACACGCTAGCACTTGGGTGTCCGGCCTGGCAGGGACCATGTTAGGGTGACCCTCTCGCTCCTCCACATGCAAATGTCCATGTCGCTTCCCGGGATGCGTGGCAGCTGCTTCCTAACTGCACGAGGCTGCAGAAAAGAACTCACTTGTGCACGTGGGCATGCTTGTGCCCTCAACAGAATTTAAAAGAGACGAGAAGAAAGGAAAGCTTGAACTCACCCGAGCTGCACTGCAGGCCTGTCCGAGGTGGGGGTGATGGGGGAGGAGAA
>NW_005370960.1:706580-715567 GCF_000412655.1 Myotis brandtii | reverse complement strand
GGGGGGGGGGGGGGGGCTGGCAGCAGGCTTACGGGGTTTCATAAAACCTATAATGGAGCTTCGTCTTCTGCTGAAGACATGGACATGAGTGTGATCAATACGAAACGTTTCTGGGAGGCAGAGAGCAGAGATTTCTGTGTTCACAAACCCCACAGAGCCCACAATTACCATGCGCTTCAGAGCAATGTGTTTGAGTGGAGATTTTCATGACATCACAGGATCCTGCGTTAAGTCCTTTGACAGATATAAATGGAAAGGAACCTACCGGAACATCACAGCCCCGTCCGCGGGCCCTGCCTCCTCCGCACGCTGCTTTGTGGGCTTTGTCACCTGTTTTCTCATCTGGAGACTGGAAGTGGCCGTACCGGCTTCACGAAGGCCGTGGCCCAATCGGAGATCCTGCCTGTGAAGTTGCCTACACGGTTCTGTGGCAGGGAAGACAAATATTAAACTCAAATTCCCTGTCCTCCTTCCTTGGGGACACAAAGAACTGAGAACAATCAAGTTCGCACTCCCGCCTCCAACATGACGCTCTCACCGTCTGCTCTCTTTCTAGGATCTTACAATTAGAGAAGACCAGACCAACTCATTATTTTTCCTTCTGAGGAGAATGAGCGTAGTCCGATTTCCAAGGCAACCCGTGGGAGCTGCACCACAGCAGAGGAATCCCATTGTTTGAAGAAGCGTCTTTTTTCTGGCTCCCGGCTGGTGAAAGACGACTGACTAGAATCAAGCATAAGCAGAGAGAGCATCCAAGCGAAGAAAGTGATTTGCACAATAAAAGGAGCCAAGAACTGGAACCCGCATCTTTCCGTCTAGCGCCGTCTTCCCCGACGACGTGCACACGTTTCTCAGAGACCTGCCCACTCGCCCTCCCCGGGACGGGCTCCAGGCTGCTGTTCCGGATAGAAGCTGAGTGCGGGGCAGTGCGAGCAGTGGAGGGACGTGTAGGCCCAATTCTCCCCACGGGGGACCTGCTACATATTCCAGGTGACATCGGCCCCAGGGAGGAGAGGAAGCAGGTCAGGAGAATCTGGGAAGGCGGGAGATGAGGGAGACAGAGGAGTATAAAGCCTTCCCCAGTTCTCACAGGAGAAATCTCAGCATGGAGCCCCACTGTGGTTGACCTTAGTCCCTAGTCCCAGTCCCTGCAGCGATCAGACCGGCACAGCGTGACCCAAACCCCCGCTACCAATCACTCGTTTAGCAGAAACTACCTGGCAAATAAGCCCAGCCTCTGAGGCCCAACGCCAGGCGCACAGCTGAGGGGAGTGGCTGGAGGTGTGGCAGGAAGCACTTCCTGCTGCGGAGACATCCTCACATACCGCACCTGGACACCTCCCCGATGTGCTGGGCCAGGGGCTGAGTCTGAAGGAGGAGGGAGGGCATGGGGAGCCCATTTCGATGTCCCAGATGGTCTACGGCTTTGTCAGAACCTCCTGATTACTGACTGTGCTCATCCTTGAACTTACTCCCAGCCCTTGACACCGAGGAGCTCTGATGGAGCATGTTAACTGCCAACAGAATCTAATGTAATAATAGAGGAATATGCCAATTAGCCAGGACGCCATAACATCACGACCGATCTACAAGCCGTGGAGAACTACAGGAGGGCGGGGCAGCGAGCTACGAGCGGTGGAGAGCTACCAGCGGTGGAGGGCAGGCTGGCCAGCTGAGGCAATGGCAGCGAGCTACTCACGCATGGATTCGTGCACAGGGCTACTGGTTAATAATAATAGGAATTCGCACAGTGCATAGCCCGGGAAGGTGCCCTTTCTGTCTTCCAGGAGAGCTTTAATGTCATCCTTGCACACCTGTGACCACGTCCCGCATAGGGAGAAGTACTTGAGCTGCAGATGGAACCAACTGCCATGTTGAAATTGGCATCTCCCCGTTGCCTTTAACAGCGTCCATATCTTTCCCTCGGGTGGATGACAACACAGAGCATTTCAGATGAAAGCGGGATTCGTCACTTTTATCGGCGCCATTTCTACCAGACAGAAGCCAGTGATGGGAGTAAGAATGATGGAGCCCTTGCGGAGGGCTCAACAGTGAAGCCCCCTGGAGACGGGCTGTGGGCTCAGAAGTCAGAAATGACGCCAACTGGCCTTCACAGGTTGGTTCCCAAGCAACTGTGTTGTCCCAGCCCAGACTTCGCCCACCTTTTCTCAATCTCTTTCGGGCTCATTGCTCTTCTCGGAGTTCGTGAGGCAGAGCGGAACCCTGGCCAGGCGAAGGGTGAGGTAGTATCCAGGGAACTCACCCGCAGCAGGCGAGGGCATCCCAGACTGGACAGGGAGTCTTTAGACTTCTACAGGAGCAACTTTAAGGGACACCTTGTTTTGTTTTGTTTTAATTAATAAGCTATTGTTTGAGAACAGGTTCAGGCTGACTGAAAAATTTAGCAGAAAGTAGAGTTCCCATACACCTGTCCCACTCACCCCCACACACAGTTTCACCCATGATTAACATGTTGCATTTGGTGGTACATTTGTTATAAGTGATGAGTCAACAGCAACAGTAATATTAATTAAAGTCCATAGTTTACACTGTGGTTCATTCTTTGTGCTGAAATTCTATGGGGTTTTGACAAATGGATAATACATGTGTCCACCATACAGTCTCACACATAACATGCGTTTAGGTTTTATGGCCCTAAAAGTTCTCTGTGTTCTTCCCGTTCACCCCCCTCCCCTCCACCCCACTCCTGGCAGCCACTGACCCTTTTACTGCCTCCATCGTCTTGCCTTCTTCAGATGCACGTAGTTGGGAAACACAGTGTGTGACCTTCTCAGGTTGACTTCCTTCCCTGCGTGGCAGGCACCTGGGTTCCTCCCTGTCTTCCTGGGCCCTGGCAGCTCCTCTGCTTCTATCACCAAACAACAGTCCATTGTCTGCATGTATCACCGTTTGTTTATCTGCTCACCTGCTGAGGAGCATCTGGGCTGCTTTTACGGATAAAGAGCAATTACGAATAAAGCTGCTATAAACATCTGTGTGCTCTTTCTGTGTGGATGTAAGTTTTCAACTCCTTTGGGTACATACCAAGGACTGTGACTGCTGGACCTCATACTAAGACTACGTTTAGTTTTATAAGAAACAGCCAAACTGTCTTCCAAAGTGGCGGCACCATTTTGTGTTCCTCCAGCGATGCACGAGCGCTCCTGCTGCTCCACACCCTCGCCCACGTTCGGTGTGGTCAGCGTCCCGGATTTTGGTCGTTGCGATGGGTGTGCCGTGCTATCTCACTGTTGTTTTAATTTGCTGTTCCCTCGTGACGTATGACGTTGAGCATATGCCCTAGGATCTTCTACGCACTTGGTACTAACGTAAAGCACATCTCCCGGGAAGGCAGTCCTCCTCCCATACAGTCCTGACACACACGTTCCATTTACTGTAACTTAGAAACAGCGTGTCCCTCCCACAACACAGCCTCCATTTCATTACCAAACTCTAACTGTGAGTGCATAGAAGCCAAGCTTCACTGTAGCCCTTCAGTCAGAAGGCACCGCGTTAATCGAGACGCCCATCTGTCCTAATAAGGAGCCAGTCGCCGCATCGCCAAGGAGACTGCCTCCGCCTCTCGGCCTGAAAGGACAGGCCTTGCCCCGGGCTAACCCCTGTGAGTCCCCTCACCACTCCGCTCCATGGGGAACCTTGCCGCTTTGAGACATTAGGGCAAGTCACCATCGCTGTAAAGGACACTTCCGGGCAACTGAAGGTGAGGGGCAGTTAGAGTCGGGGCCAAGACATGCCCTGGGACTGGAACACAGTTCAGAGATCTGATCAGGCCCCATTGCCTTCGAGGTTCCCAGGGCCTGACCCAGTGGAATCTGAGTTTGGGCGAGCGCAGATGTCACTCAGGTGACGAGAGGCACAGGGGAGGGGAGGGGAGGGGTACTCATGCATCAGCAAAGGGTCTGAGCAAACATGCGCATCCTGGACGCTATGTCCACTGAACCAGAGCGAGGCTGGGAGAGCTCCCTGGGAAGAGGGCTGGAAAGAGAAAGAGCACGTTGAGACCACAGAGCCCACCACACACAGGACCCTGCAGACCGAGGACGTGGGATTTGCACTAACATCTGTACAGTACACAGTATCTAATCCACACCAAGAGGGTGGGCTGGGGATGGTCTGAGTCAAGCTAGAACTTAGAGCTGCTCTGAGCAACCACCTTTGCAGCGAAAGGACCACTGAACAAAAACAAAAACAAAAACAAAGGAGCAGGTCTGATTGGCAACAAAGGATGTTCTGGGCTCCAGGAGTCATGAACTCCGCGCTCCAGGCGGGGCTGGCGGCTTCATTTAAAGGCCCAAGTGTTGAAAGATGGAGCTGTGGACACAGTTTCTGATTCATTAAGTCCTAACTCAAGAACCCCTACCCCTCATGCAGGAAGCCCCGTTTTGAGAAACGACAGAGGAGAAATGGGACTTTACTTCAATGAATTCTTATAGTTGACCTATTCTAAGCACCTGACTTTGTTCAGGGGCAGAGTTGAATAAGACATAGCACCTGCCCTCCGGCTGCCTAGTAATATCGATAACACGGGTGTAGTTAGTACACACTGTACCGAACACTCCACATGGATTATCTCATTAAATCTTTAAAAAACACATAAGGTGGGTTCCAATAGTATCCCCATTTTTCAGTGAGGAGAAGGAGCTCCCATAGCCTTCACAACCTAACTAAATGTGTTGTAATGTTAATCTACATATATAAAAGCCTAAGTGGCCGAACAACTGGTCGACCAGTCGACTGACTGGTCGCTATGACGCACACTGACCACCAGGGGGCAGGCACTCAACGCAGGAGTTGCCCCCTGGTGGTCAGTGCGCTCCCACAGCAGGAGTGCTACTCAGTGTCCCAGTGGCCCACCAGCCCTGCAGCAGCCACTCACTCCCTTAGTAGTCCTGCAGGTCCAGTCTCCAGAGAACAGGCCAGGCACTGATGGACCAGCGCCATCGGCATGATCCAGACAGCACTGCTGGCCTCCTGGAGGTCAGCCTCGGGCACCACAGCTGCTTCCCTTCCCTAGACCTCCGCACTGAAGAAAAGATAGAAAAGCCAACGCTGGGTGGCTCCCGACAACCGGCATGAACACCAGTGGGATGGATCCGGATCCCCAGCTGGCCCACAAGGGCATCCCACTGCCCACCTGGAGGGCCGATCATGTCCCAGTCCCTCCACCCGCCTCCGACAGGTGCCAGACGCAGGGCTCATGGCTGGTGAGCGCCACTACAGTAGCATAAATCTCTCCTGATCAGGACTGAATGGGCATGAACCCGCAGCAAGTGCAGTGGGCTGGGATTAGCAGACTGGCCAGCAGGAGCAGCAGGCGGTGTTGGACTTCCGGTTTCGGCCCAATCCCCGCAGGCCACGCAGAGGGAGCCCACCCGTGCATGAATTTGTGCACCGGGCCTCTAGTCATGTAATAAAAGACCAAGTATAAATAAATATGGAACCACCTACAAATAATATACAAACCACAATGAATGTAATGTGGATTAAAATAACATGTGAACGAGGCAGAGGGTGAGGCTTTGCAGCCGTGAATTGCAGTTGTGCGTCTGTGAGCCCGAGCACCGGGATGACGCGTGTCTCCCACCGCGTCCCTGTCTGAGCGACTGTGAAACCTCATTAGTGCCCTGTGCCACGGTGCCATCTGGCCTCCACTCGGCGAAAGCACATCACTTATGAGTTAACGCTCCCTAGTACTTTTCCCATTAGCGGTGACAGCGAAGGAAGAGCTCTTTGGCACCAGCTCGATAATAAACACAAACGCTGTGTGGGCACTGACTCTCCTGGCTGGGATCAGGTGTGCGCCAGCGAACTCCCAGAGAGATTTGGAGCCAGCGAAGAAATACTTCATTCTGCCTCCCTCCGAGCCTAGTCGTCACCACAAAGGCGATTATCTCCCTGTGTGGTAAACGCCAAGGCAGAGAAAAGTGCAGGGTCCTACTGGATTGTCGAGGACACCAGCCCATCGTTTGGGAGCACAGGAAAGCTTTTCTGAAAGCATGCCTCCTGGGCTAGTTCTTGAAGAAGGTGGCCGGTGGAGCGAGAGCAGGGTTTTCCTAGTGAAGGAAACAACATGAGAAAAGGCAAGGGGGTGTGAAGCAGCATGATGTTTGCACAAAACAGAAACATGTATCTGGAATGCATAAGGAATAAGAGAAGGGAGGGGGGTTGGAGAAGAATGTATGAGATGGGACATGGGGTATCTACCAGTATATCTATAACTATATCTACACTCCACTTCCATCACCATCTTCATCTCCATCTTCACCTCCTTCTGAATCTTCATCTCCATCTTCATCTCCTGCACCTCCACCTCCATCTCCACTTCCTTCTCAATTTCCATCTTCACCTCCACCCACCTCCTCCATCTTCATCTCTGCATCCTTGTCAATCTCCACCTCCATCTTCATCTCCTTCTCCACCTCCATCTCCTTCTCAATTTCCATCTTCACTTTCATCCACATCCTCCATCTCCATCTCCACATCCTCCTCAATCTCCATCTCCATCTCCTTCTCCATCTCTTTCTCAATCTCCATCTTCACCTCCATCCGCCTCCTTCTCCACCTCCATCTTCACCTCCTTCTCAATTTCCATCTTCACCTCCATCTGCCTCCTTCCCACTCTCATTCTTCACCTCCACCCACCTTTTTCTCCATCTCCATCTGCATCTACCAGATATCCATCTACTTTAACCTTTATTTCTAGCTCTACATTTGCATCAATATCCCAGCGTGGCTCTGTCCCATGTGATAAATGAGAGAAAAGCAAAAAATATTCCTGAAGAGTTTCCGTTTCCACTGTCCTCTGCACCGGTTTCACAGAGAACTCCCCTCCTGCGTTGGAAATGGAAAGGTCCTGACTTTGATGAGGCAGCACCCCGCGCCCCCCCGCCCCGCCGGTTACCCTGGACGTCCTCCTTTGCTGTCAGCATCCTACATCCGGACAGGCCAGGGCTGCAGGAGGCAGGGGCTCTCCGGTTGACAAGAACAACACTTGGGGCTCTTTTCTTTCCCATCTCTGGCATTCGCTTGTGTTATGCAACCACGGGTTGCTAGGTCTTTTACATCACGGTCCTACTTCCCCCATCATTGCCGCTCTCGTGGCTACATTCCTGAAAGCAATGACTTCCATTTACAATAATGTTTCCCTAACAGGGGCATGTTGTCCAATATTCATGTGTACTTACTTGCATAGCATTTTTTTCACCCGGGAGCCTGTGCCAACACTAAGTAGCTGAATTTAATAACCGCAGAAAAGCATAAAGAAGGAAATAAACATGACCCAGGAACCCCCTTCTTGGAGATGCTGCGTATGGTTGATGTGCTTTCTTCAGAGTAGTTTCCCTGTGTAAGGAACGCCTGAATTCTGGTTTGATTGTTCTCATTATCATATAATCATAATCGATACTGACTGTCTGGGGAAACAGTGTCTGTGGACTCTTTCTTTAGATCTGTCATATCGATGTTGACTGTTGCCCCCACACTGTGTCCTTCTTTGGTTTATGTTTCTTTTATCAAATCTCTGTTGCACCCACAGCACGAAGGACTCAAGGCAGTAGGATGAGCACACGAGCACAGTCCCTGACATCAGAGAACTTACAGTCAAAGGGGCAGAAGCAGAAAACGAGCGAGTGAGTCCGTGTCAGGGTGCCGCCCACCGTGCGGGGCCGCAGCAGCCATCGCTGCCTCTGCAGAGGGAGGCAGCCCCGGAGCTGGAGAAGGCGAGGCCGGGTCCCTCCCAGAAGCAGCGCCGCCTGCCAATGCCTTGGTGTTCGCCCGGAAGGCCGAGGTCAGGCTTCTCACCCCCAGGACTAGAAGATAAACAGCACGAGGTCTTTCAGGCCACCCTGTGCGGTCATGCACACACCAGCCACCAGCCGGGTCCCTGCTGTGGGCGAGCACCCAGCTCAGGTCTGTGAAGAGAATGGCCAGGGGAGGGCCCACGCTGCCTCTGCCAAAGGGGGTGGGCTTCTGGCCTGCTCGCCCTGTCGCCCCCACGAAGCCCCCTCCTGCCTCGCCGGGAGCACCTCTCTGCTTGCAGGTGAGTTTCCAAAGCTCAAGTCTAACATGTGACTTCTCTGCTCAATGGCGCTCAACAGTCGCTCACAGCCCTTGCACCGCCTTCAGAGACGCTGCAGTGTGGCTGACCCACAGCTCCTATTTCTATAACTTCCGGTTGCAGCCCCCAAACCAGACCCCTGGTGTTGGCTGTGGGTGCCGTGCAGTCCCCTGAAGTCATTGTCCCTGCTCTGCCTCCACCCCCTGGCCCTTCCGTGTGCCACATGGAGGACCACTGGTCCAGTGGCCACCCCTCCCGACCCCCGGACTGCTCTCCGCCTGGACAAGAGTCTGTCCCTCATTTGAAGTTTAATGGCAGCTCAGCCATATTCCTAAATATTGACTTGACACCCAACGCGCGGAGCTTTGTGTGCGCCTCTCTCCCTGGCCCGCGTCTGCGCACCCCTCTGCGGGAGCTGGTCCAGGCTGCAGCGAGGGCACCTTGCAGCCGGGAAGTCATCCCGAGAGACACCGAGTGAGCAACGATGGACCCATCCCCAAGGCCGTGCTGCACATTCTATTTCCTTCCCTCCGAGACCATGATCCTCAGCCTCATTTCATAGATGAGGGACCTGAGGCCTGAAAACTTTCCCTCATTTGCTACAGGGTCTGAGGCAGGACTCACACGGGGGCGCTAGCACCGCCACCTGGGCTGGGAGCAGGTGCGTGGATCCTCTCAGGTAAGTTCTGGTCCGCCCACCACCCTGAGCCTCCTCCCTCACAGTGTCCCCCCTTCCTCCTGCTCTCCTCCTGCCTACCTCATCTCCTCCTGCCCACCCGATCGCCTCCTGCCCACCTCATCTCCTCCTGCCCACCTCATCTCCTCCTGCCCACCTGGTCTCCCCCTGCCCACCTCGTCTCCCCCTGCCCACCTCATCTCCCCCTGCCCACCTCATCTCCTCCTGCCCACC
>NW_005370960.1:705938-706480 GCF_000412655.1 Myotis brandtii | reverse complement strand
CCCCTCCTCTCCTCCTGCCCCCCTCATCTCCCCCTGCCCACCTCATCTCCCCCTGCCCACCTCATCTCCCCCTGCCCACCTGGTCTCCTCCTTCCCACTCACTCTCAGTCAAACCCTCACAATCATGATGTGACGGGTGGCCTCCTGCTCCGATGTCTCCCTCACCTGCAGAATCCCCCTCCAGACGTCACACTCCCCCCACAGCTGCCAGGTGCTCCTCAGGCCCCAGCCAGCCTGGCAGCAGCCTTGCTTTCTAGGGAGGGACTGAGCCCGGGGCAGCGCCTTGCACAGAGGGGCACAGCTGACATTTGCTAATTTGGCCCCGTTTTCCGGCTGGAGCCCAGGGCACCGGGGCCATCAGATCCGGAGCCCCAGCTGCAAGGCCGGGAACGTCAGTGGTGAACAGAGATGTTCATGGCGACAGGGCCACCGCTGAACAGAAACCAGCTGTTGAAGTCATCCTGCCATCGGGCTGGGGTAAGAGAAACGAGGTCAGCGCAGGGCGAGGCGTGGTGGCAGAGCCCGCTCCCCCAGGAGGGCCA
>NW_005370960.1:695150-705475 GCF_000412655.1 Myotis brandtii | reverse complement strand
CCGAGCTGGTGCTCAGCCTTCTGCAATTAATCCATTCACTCCCCCATCAGCAGACACCCACGGAGCACCCTCTGCCCATGCCTCGCGGCTGATGGAGGGTAAACACGGAGGAGGCAGGGCCCGAGCCCGGAGAGAACTGCCAACTAACCAGGGGGCGGATGGGCCTCCTCGTTCCATCACCTGGACCAGGAAGGAGCAGGTCCGACGCCCGGTCCCCCTGCGGGGGGTGAAGGGTGGGTGGGATCGCGACCATGTGGCTGGTAAACAGAGATGCGGCAGAGTGGACAGGACATGGACACGGGCCAGCATTTGCTGACATCGCTGCAGCCAAGGCTGCTGACCACAAGCTGAGGGGATTCACAGGGCGGGGAGGCCAGGAGCGTCCAGATAGAGAGTTGGGGTTGGGGGTAGAGTCCGAACCCCTCAACACTCAGGAGTCAGTGTGGGAGCGCGTGCCCAGGAAGCCGCATCAGCCCCAGGAAATGCCGTTCTCTAGGGAAATGCAGACAGTACAAATGTTCATCACTGTTGCTGAGGGCTGAGTGTGTTCCCAACATTTACCGACGAACCCTGACCCCTGTGCTGGTACTTGGTGGGGGGGCCTTTCAAAGGTGATGGGGTCATAAGGGTGAGGCCCATGGGCCCCAGAGAGCACCCCACCCCTCCCACCGTGCCAGGACACAGTCAATAGATGGCCTTCCACGGACCGAGAACCTTCACCAGACAGCGAGTCTGCTGGCCCTTGATCTTGCACGTCTAGTCTCCAGAAGAAAGTCTTGTTGTTATAAGCCACCGGGGTCTGGCACTGTTATTCTAACGGCTCCAACAGACTCAACGCCATGGCCACGGAATTTGCAGGAGAGGCGGCAGAAGCACACACGGCTCCCTAGCAACAGCTCATCAGCACACGCCCCAGACCCCACGCGGGAAGCCAGGAGGCGGAGGGGACTGGCCGAGCGAGGTGGGACGGCCTTCAGGGACCCAGAGGCAAGCCTTGATGGATAAGTGGGCTTTGCAGGCTAGAAAGCTGGGGGGAGACACACCCTTTACGTCCTAAGAACGACCATACACAAGGGGGGAATAAGAGAGAACAGGGTCCTTTCAGAACATGGTGAGTAGGTGGTGGGGAGACAGCACCCGGCCTGACAAGACGAGAGGTGAAGGAGTCGGCGGGAGCAGATGGAGAGGGAGCTCGGCGGACACCAGGGGCCTGGTCGAGGCTGCAGCCTCCAGCCTTAGGCCAGCGTTTCTCCGTGTTTCCTGCAAGGACCCCAGCCCACAGCACCCCATCACCTGAGTAAATCACCAAGACGCGCTCATCCCCTGGGGGCGGCGACGCCAGCCGCAGGGTGCGCTCTATTCCCCTCGCCTGGGCTGGTTGCGCCTCCTTCTCAAAGCTGGCCCTGCGTTACCGGCGTGCCCACATCCCATGAAAGCGGTTGCTGTAAGCCCACGGATCGATGAATTAATTTTTAACTAAATCCATGGGATCGATGTGCATTAATGAAGGATAATTCTGTCTGTGTACACAAGAAAGAACCAACTTCAAAGAATTTTGAGAAGCATTTGCTGGGAGAATCAGCAGGAATCGAGCTCAGAGGACAGAGATGCCCTCCCCTCCCCCCCCCATGGCCTGTGCCTGGATGGCCTACCTCACAGCAGGGCTCACCTGGCCGGGTCTGGGCCACAAAACTTACCGCTAGGGCTCAGGCCCACTCCCTTCCTTCAGAGGGGCCCAAAGGGACCTGGGGCCCAGTCAGGCCTCCCCTAAGTGTGACATCACCTTGGATTTGTCTCTCATGACCCCTGCCTGTGCCAGCACAGCGGGTAGAAAACATTCAAAGGCTGTGGATGAAAAAAGTTCTATGGAAAGTAACCTCACAGGGTGATCTGATCATAAATTCCTACCTGGGGCCGGCCGGCGTGGCTCAGTGGTTGAGCGTCGACCTATGAACCAGGAGGTCACGGTTCGATTCCCGGTCAGGGCACATGCCCAAGTTGTGGGCTTGATCCCCAGTGTGGGGCGTGCTTTTTTTCTCTCTCTCTCCCTCTCCCTTCCTCTCTGAAATCAATAAAAATATATTTAAATTATTTTTTTTAATTTAAAAATAAATTCCTGCCTGGGCAGGTCAAGGTGACTAGTCATGCCTAGGCCTGTAACATTTTTAGCGAAGGGTTTCTAAGCCAACCTGTCCGTGTTCCTGTGGGCTGTGCTGGTGCAGGTCAACACTCCTCTCAAAGTAATACCCCTCAAGGTCGTAACCACCCCTAAGGCACAAACCTCTAACCCAATCCAACACTGGGAGCCCAAGTCTCCCACCTCCATGCCACCTTCATCATGCCCTCCTTAACTCCAAACACATTTTAAAACGGCAGAACTGTTATCCTCCGGAGAATTTGAGATCTTGCTCCCTGACAATTACGTTTGCCTCAAATTAAACTCATAAAAGTTCTCTACAGGTTTGGATGCTTCTTACCTCAGTAAGGGGAAGAGGGGGAGGTGGTGAAATAGAAAATCAGTAAGTTACTTCTAGATTTAAAAAATGAAATTAAATAATGTTTCCAATTGGGTATTGATATTTTCCTTTGAAAAAAAAAAGTTTTAAAAAACTAAAAAAATTGATCAATCAATAAGCAAATACTTGTCAGATATACACTCATCTCCCAGAAGACTCTGGAACAAAGGTTCACAGTGAGGGCTTTTAGGTAGGAAGGAAGCTCATGGGGAGGAGGAGCTCCGGCCCCCGCACTGGGGATGCTCAGGGGATCTCTCTTCTGTGAAATCAAAGTGATAGTGTAGATTAATTCATATATTTCTATTTTTGACAAAATGCAAGTTATAAACCTTATGATTGTGTCCCCTTTTCATTTGTTTTAATGACATGTGTTCCAGTTACATTACAGAAGTCACTTCTCCGGTTCATAGGTTGACGTCTTCATCAACTCCACACGCCAAACGGTGGGAAAACACAAGTAGAACATGAACCGAACAATGCTCAGCTGTTCAGGTCACTCGGGAGGGCGTAGACCAGAAGGACCTAACAAACCGGTTAGCTCTCCTGAAACGAGCCCTGGTAACTGCTTTCTCAGGGGTGGAACTCTCCGTAGCTCTCCACCCATGCCTGCTCCTTTCAGATGCTCCCCAAACTCCTGCCCGGGTGCCGGATGTGGATTCATAGGATGCCAGCCTGAGTTAGAGGAGACGGGAATGCTTACAGGAAGAACCGTCACATAAAACAGAGACCAACGACACAACAGGTACATCCAGAGGCGCTTCTGTACAAGACGGTGAGCATGGCAATTCGGTTCTTATCGTACCTGCATTGCCGACTGCCTTCAGCAATACCTGCTCTAGCCTCTACATAACCAGCGTGGATTCTGAACCGACCAGAGGAAGAAGGCTCTACATTTTTTTTAATATCTCTGGAGAAATAAACATTTTACCCTGTAGACGAATAGATTCTAATTATCTATTTGCAGTGTCCCCGTTACTGCCAGCAAGTTCCTATTCTGAAGGCTCTTTGGCCAGTTCACTCTCTCCGTCCTAAGCCCTGCCCGTGGGTGCCCGGTCCTCCTGGGACGCCCACCGCCCTGCGGAGTCAAGAGAAATCTGAATGCAGGAAAGGATCCCCGCAGCCCGTGGTAAGGCCAGAGTCTCACAGGCCTTTACAATCGCCGGCACGCATCCATCCAAATTTAATCACGAATGACATTAAGAATTCACAACGTCCGCTGAGAACACCAAATTGGTAAAACATTTTCTGGAAAGCAATTTCAAAATATGTTTTAAAACCTTAAAATCAAGACACCCTATGGCCCAGTAATTTCAAGCAAAAATGTAGAAGCAAATTACCAGAAATCCAAGCACAGATTTACGCTTTCAGCACATTTTCACAAATAAGGGCAAAAACGTGGGGTCTCCAGTACAGAAAATGGTTACATCAAGTATGGTCGATCCATAAAGTGCAATCACAAAATCAATGAACTTTATTTTTAAAAGCAGGTAATGACACAGGACAATTCCTATTGGAATGTTAAGTGGGGGTGGGGGGAGGGAAGCAGGATAGAGAATTAACGTGCTTTCCATTTTTCGAAAACAAATCGTGAGTCTCGGTCTCTGGGACGTGGGATCCGGTTGACTTTCTCTAAGTTCTACAGCTTTAAAATTGTGCTCAAGGAAAACGTAATTCACCCAGAGCTAGAGGAGTCCTCTGTGCTTGCTGATTCAAGCCACACACTTACATAACCAATTTGTTCTCCAAGGTCAAGCCTGGTCACCACATCCCAGAGGCACCAAGGCTCCACGCAACCCTCTGTATCCAAAGTGCCAGCCTGATGCAGACCT
This sequence comes from Myotis brandtii, assembly GCF_000412655.1. Lineage (NCBI taxonomy): Eukaryota > Metazoa > Chordata > Mammalia > Chiroptera > Vespertilionidae > Myotis > Myotis brandtii. The sequence continues at coordinate 701,130 of NW_005370960.1, read as the reverse complement.
CTGCCCTGTGCCTCTGCGCCGACCTGCTCGCTCTAAAATCCATCTCAGGATGCCACCGCTTCCAGTTTTTGCAAAAATGGCTTCCAAGCCCAGTGAAGTGCTCAGAACTTGCACAGCCTCCAAACTGCCGTCAAGTTGGCAAGCACCGAGCCTGCAGCTGCGCAGCAACTCTCAGCTCAGGAACAAGCGCGTTTAATGATGGAAAAGACCCCGAGCAGGAAGGCAGCCTGCTCCAGAGGCACACGTGCGCTCTCCGAATGTCTGCGTCCTGCTTACGTTTGCTGGTTATTATTTTAAAATATTTTTTTTATTGATCTCAGAGAGGGAGGGAGAGGGAGAGAGAGATAGAGACATCCATGATGAGAGAGAACCATGGATCGGCTGCCTCCTGCACGCCCCCTGCTGGGGATGGAGCCCGCAACCCGGGCCTGTGGCCTGACCGGGAATCGAACTGTGACCTCCTGGTTCATAGGTCGACGCTCAGCCACTGAGCCAGGCCGGCCAGCACACTTGCTTGTTATTGATGGATGCACTTATGTCATCATTGCCCCCGGAGCTGTATGAGAATGTCCCCACCTGTCGAAGTGGCGGTGCAGTTATGCCCAGGCGGCGAAGGGGCAGGGCCCCGCCTTCTCATTGGGCAAGAAGATGGTGTCCTCCGCCCCAAAGGCAAGGTCTGCACCTGCAGCTCGTGCCGCCCAGGGCCGGTGCCCTGGCTTTCATTCCGGAAGCCTCTGTCTGGTGAACAAAGGAGGAAATTGATCTCCGAAGGAGCGACAGGCTTTCCCGAGATTGTGGTCATTAGTGTGGAGAGGGGAGGTCAGCCCTGACGTCCTCCCGGGCGCGTCTCGCGTCTCCGGCTGCTACGTGTATTTTGAGAAATCAAACAAATAACGATGCATTTACAAAGCACAGGCCATTTACTGAGGACGTTAGCGTTAGAAGTGGTAAAACGTATTCACATAGAAAAGCAGAAAAATAAAGACATTCTCTGGTAATGTTCCTACCTTTCAAGCGTCCTCTTCGAAGTGTTCTGATTGTTATTTTTCACTGGTCTTGTACATTTTAGTATATTTCTATTTTGACAAAATTTAAGTTATAAAAACCTTATGACTGTGTCCCCATTTCATTTGTTTTAATTACATGTGTTTTAGTTACATTACAGAAGTCACATTAAGTTGATTGACTGAGTACTAAATCCATGTGTTACTGTGGTAAATCAATAAGTTCTAATTGATTGTGGCTGATCCATGTGAAAGCCGCTGGGTTATCTATGATGAGTGTGCGCCCTGGGCATTACCGCCTTCTCCGATTCTCTGCTTTTGTTTTCTAGCTCATTCTCTGGGGTTTCCTCGGTATACCCCCCACAAGTTTCGAATAGTACTTGTGTCAACCTCTTTGCAATTTTTGTAAATCTATTTGCTTTCTCTTTGTTAAAAGTTTCTGCTGGAATAGTCAATGCAGCATGAAATCATAGAAGTTGAGAGCACATGTCACAGTGTGGTTCCCGGCTCTTATAGAGATGAGGCCAGAAGGCTGGATTTTGGCTGAAACGGGTAAGAGAGGGAGAGGGAGAGAGGGAGAGAGAACCAGGCGGGAGACTGGGCTTCTGAGAGGAAAGGGGTGAGGCTCGGCCTGCTGCACGCAGACCCCCCGGGCTCGGTCGGCTTTAGGAGGCTGGGACCTCTGAGTTCGCAAGTTACCCTTCGGGCTCCTTTTTTGCTTAAACTGGTTTCACAAAACCTGTTCTTTGTAAAACAACGATTCCCTGGTTACATACACAAATTCTTTAAAGTAAGGCAACATGGAGACATTTGTTGGTAAAGCAACAAAAATACTTGAATTCATGGAATTACCACAGAGATTCAAATCAAAGTTTAGGGAAAAAGGAAAACCGTGCTGGCAGAATTAATCTGTGTGAGGTAACTTGTTTGTGCTGGCTCACTAGGCTGTGAGGGATTCCCAATGGAGCATATTATGCAGCATAAAAAAGAAGGAAATATGATAGCGCCGACTCTTTCACCCCGGCCACGAAAACCACGCGCTTTGCTTCCAAACCTGCTTGCACAGCAGAAGTTTAATCAGGCCCTTGGGCCCCTGCAGGTGGACTGATCCAGACGCACAGACACGGGCCCAGGGTTCCTCCCCAGCCCTCGGGGCCTCCTGGGCACAGAACCGTTCGTGCTTGGGCTGTTTTTATTGTAAAAACAAACAGGAGCCTGTGGAGGTGGCGGACATGGCGAGAGTCCTCCGCTGAGAGAGGCGGTGCCAGGTGAGCGGCTGGCACCCTCCGCCCGAGTGTTCTGGGAGGTTCTGGGCGGTCCCTGGGCTCAGTCCCGTCTAAGATGCGGTGCTGAGCACAGCTGCAGGCCCACCCGTCCTCGGCGGGTTCCCCGGGGCAGCCTGCGGGGCGCACCTGGCTCCCTGTGCGGAGCTGAGCTCCTGTGGTCACCGCTCTGCCCCGCAGGTCCTGGTGGGAGGTGCCCAGGAGGGGCTGTGGCTCTCATGGCAGGGGGCACAGAAGAAACCCGTGTGCCCCCCGCCTCACCATCAACAACGCAGCTGGCCAAGTCGTTCTGAGACTTTAACTGCCCAGCTCCTGAGTCCACTTCTGAGTTGGTTCCGAGTCTCTGAGGCAGGCACACGAGTGGCTAGAAATCCATGTGACCCGGGGCCGGGCACTGCGGGTGGTGCTGATGCTGGTGGCCTGGCCTGGTCCCAGCTGAGCTCCCTGCAGTGCAGGCCCCAGGCCCCGGCTCCCAGACGCTTCCCGGAGGAAGGCCGTGAGCAGGGGAAGCCCAGCACCTCCGTCCCTGCCGGGGGCAGAGCCTTGCTCCCCCGTGGTGATGACCGAGGGGACAGGCATCACAGTGCAGCCGAGAAGCCCGGTGCTGGGCCCGCAGGGGCCGTCTTAGGCCTGGGAGCGCGGCCAGCAGGGACTGGCGTGTCCGGCCCCGGCTCACTGCAGAACCTCTGACTAGGGTGGGATTCAACAATAAATCAGTGTGTACGCAAATGATTACTGAAATCATTCTTTTATTTCTAAGAAGTCTGACTATTGGTGGGAGTTTTTGAAGGTTTTCTTTGCTGAGTTTTATAAACTTCAGCCAGAAGACACACTGCATATTGAGAGCAATCACTGCAAGGCGTCACTCGGCCAAAGGGATTGCTCTGGAGCTGGTGTCTGATATTTGCTCAAGTTTATTTCCCGTGACCTGCCTCCACCTTGCGTGTTCGTTTAATGTCGCAATCACGCCACCACCACTCAGATATGCCAGTGCTCGGGGTTCTCAACCTTCTGGCCCTTTAAATACAGTTCCTCATGTTGTAACCCAACCATAACATTATTTTCGTTGCTACTTCATAACTGTAATGTTGCTCCTGTTATGAATCATAATGTAAATATCTGATATGCAGGATGGTCTTAGGCAACCCCTGTGAAAGGGTCGGTCGCGACCCACAGGTTGAGAACCGCTGCACTAGGGCTTTATGTGAAATCACTTAAAATAGGCCAATTGCTCCTTGTTACAAATGATAAACTAAAACACTCAAATATTTGTATTAACTTGCCCAAATTTCCACCTCCGTTCTGAATGTTCTGTAATGGATTAGTAATTATGTTTTGGACTTAATAATACTATGGCCTTCTTATCTATGCTAAATTAGGAATGGGTCTTCAAACTGCTGTGTGTTTAAGATCATGAATATTTTAGCAATCCTATGAACTCCATTTTCCCAAAGAATACTGTGTCTGTGCACCGTTCTCTCCTACGGGAGTATCTTTGTGCAGCGGGTGTTCTGTGTGTGTCTGTGGTTTGTCCCTCAGCAGCACATGCCCGTCTGGACGAAGGCAGCGTATTGCTTCCTTGCGAGATTATGCGAGGACGGAATGAGGTCACACCCACGAGTCCTGCTGCTCTGTGAGCCGCACAGCTTAAACGCTAAGTTACTCTCGGTTCCTTTTCTTCCCTCTTAGTCACACGTACAACTATTTCAAGTTTAAATAAAACGTTATTAAAACCCCCATGGTATTGAGGGAGATACCCCGCCAGGTCCTTGTGACCACCGGGCCCATGTGCTAAGTAGGAATTGACGGTTGCAGTAGGTAAACATATCTCCATTCTCCTTAACATCCATTCTCCCATCCAATCCAGGTCAATGAATGTATGTTGAGAATAATCATACAACTTGTGTGCATGCATATGAGCATAACCCATGGACACAGACAGTAAAGGAGACATATGTAATACTTTAAACAATAAAGAATAGAAAGAAAAAAAGAATAATCGTACACCTCAGCCAATGTGGCTCAGCGGGTGAGTGATGGCCCAAGAACCAGGTCACGCGGTTCAATTCCTGGTCAGGGCACGTGCCCAGGGTGCAGGCTCGATCCCCAGTGTGGGGTGAGCAGGAGGCAGCCGATCCATGATTCTCTCTCATCACCGGTGTTTCTCTCTCTCTCTCTCGCTCTCCCTTCCGCTTCTCTGAAATCAATAAAAACATATTCTAAAAAGATAATTTTAAAAAATCGTACAATAGAAACGTGTGATCAAAGTTTTTTCTCCTAGAAAAATGCGTTTGAACTTTAACCCCTCGGAGACGGCTGCAGCAGGTGGACGCCCGGAGAGTGAGCGAGTCCCTCGGAGGAGCCCCTTGCGTCCCCGCTCGGCAGCAGCTCACACAACACTGGCAGCGGCCAAGTCCTCATCCGTGTCCCGAACTAACCCACAGTCAGAACAAAGTTCACTCACTGCTATCAGGGCTGGGCGCCCACCCACAGCGGCCTGGGCCTGAGAACAGGGGAGCATAGCCATGGGTTTACCCCTCAGAAGGCGCAGGGGGCAGAGCAGGCTTGCAGTGTTTGTATGGAAAATGGTGCAGTAACTAATAAATCGTGAGTCAAGGATAACTCTGTGCTTTGAGGGCTCTAAACTGTACCCCTACCTGCCCGCCCCCGGCACGTGTCTACCCTGCACTGTGTGAGACTCAACTCCCACCCTCTGGGTTCACCCTCAGCAGCTGCTCCTCGGTTCCTAACCCAAAGGCAAGCCGGATTCCCGCAGGCAGACGCGTGTCTCCCAGGCGCACACACTCCCCCAGGCCTGGCTGCATCCAGCCTTCGCACAGACCCAGGGCCACGCTGGCGTATTCCCGGCACAGACCGTCCAGTGGGGGGAACCGTCCTCACAGCACGTTTCCTGCCTGAGCCGCCCGCTCAGAGCATCTTCTGTGACTTCCCTTGTCGCCGGCGGTGGCTTCCTCTGGATGGAGAGGAGGCCACAACACAGGAGGAAAGTAAAGCGCCGAGTCGGCCGGACCTGGATTCCGTTCCGGCTCATCGCGAACCAACGCTCTGAACTGGATTCGCGATGAGCTCACCGGAGCCTCGTTTCTTAGAGGGACGGCGGGCCCGCCCCACACGTTCTCCCTGCGCCCTTCCCCGCGGGGCCGCAGCCTGTCCGCTTCCCCGCAACTTCTGCTCCTGGCGCTCCTGTCGGGTGGCCACGTCTCCTCGCCTTTGCCCTGCCTTCCTGGGTCATCACTATCTTTCCAGCTGGAAAACAGACAGACAGAGAGAACGCACTCCATCTCTGGGTCATGAGGGAGTGGTGTGAGCTCAGCAGCCCCGGTTTGCAAGTCCACAGTCCTCCCGCCGCTCCTCCTCGTGCCGGGCGGGCAGCGGTTCCTGGGGCTCCTGGGGCTCCTGGGGCTCTTGCCTCTGTGCACCGCCTTCACCCCGAGAGATGCCCGGTGCTCAGCAGTGGTGCTGGGCCTCGTGCTTCCGGCCGAGGACCGTGCGGCGCTCCCCACGCTGCCACAGCAGGTCGTCAGCTTCCTGTGTGGGGCCACCTCCAGCCAGGAGCCCACCGCCTGGCGAGTCGCAGGGCCCAGCGCTGTTCCCTGATGCGCCTCAGCTCACCAGGGTCCCTCCTGAATCAGAGGTGGGGTCTCTGCAGCTACAGATCCCTGGCGGCCACAC
>NW_005370960.1:692326-694476 GCF_000412655.1 Myotis brandtii | reverse complement strand
CAGCTCGATTAATTTTCCACCGTGTAGACATCCTGCAGAAAAACGAGCCAACGTGCTACAGGTGTGTGCATCACAGTGACTTGTAAAACTTCACAAATAAATGCAAATCCATCCCCATCTGTCAGAAATCTTATTCTCATCAGCCACTGGGCTCCTGCCTCCAGCGGCACCTATGGCAGGGCCCCCATCACCCGGTGTTTTTCCTCATGAAATCCTGGAGCCAGGAGCACCGCCTGCTGAATTCCCAGTGCTCGGTGCGGCCGCTCTAGCCCGGAGCTCGCCCGTCAACCCGATTCCCTCTTCCTGGGGCCGGGCATCGCCTTGCAGGTATGTTCGCCCGAGTGCAGCTCTCCCTTCAAACGAATAGGTCACCGTCAGCATCATCCAGGCTGAATGACGTGTGGATTGCACACTATTTATCTTCTTAATAACAAAACATTAACCTGCAGAGGAAAGATCGAGGGAGGCGTCTGCTCTCCGCCATGGGGGGCAGGGCTCTGAGGCTCTGGGAGAGAACGCCGGCCTCCCCCTCTGCCCCCGTTTCTTTCTGGGGGCCGTTGTTTTGTTTAAACGTGGTGGCGTCTGGACTGGATGTTTCCAGCATTATTCCCAGGACGCCCGTCAGAGTCACTCCAGTCTCACTGAGATGAGCAGCGCGCTGTGGGGAATGCAGAGAAGCCCCCCGACACACACACACACTCATCCCTTCCCAGGACCGCAGACGCGGCATCCACTCCCAAGGCAGATGCTGCGAGATGCTGGAGGCACCAAGCCCCCCTCCTCCCTGCGGGTCAGCACCTCCCTCCCTCACAGCCCCCCTTCGCTGCTCACCCGCCCCCCCCTCCTCCTCATTCCACAGTGCGATGGTGGCGAAGACGTGCTCATTGGTTAAGCCAGGTAGACGCAGGGACACACCCACACGCCCAAGAAGTCAGACGTGAGTCTGAGTCTGCTCAGGACTCTACTTCCAGCCGGGCAGGCCTGTCCTGGTCAGAGAGGATGGTCAGGAGGGTGTGGCCCCTACAACAGGCTAAAGGCCACCCTGGTTGTCCCTGTGACTGAACCCCGCGTGGGGGCTTCTGTCTTCACTTGGTGAGAAGTTATCACTTTTCTGTGATCATGACACACTGTCTGAAATACCTGAGATTCCAGCCCAGCCCGTGGGGCTCAGTGGTTGAGCGTCGACCTATGAATCCAGGAGGTCAGGGTTCTATTCCGGTCAGGGCACATGCCCGGGTCGCAGCTCGATCCCCAGTGTGGGGCGTGCAGGAGGCAGCCGATCCATGATTCTCTCTCTTTCGCTCTCCCTTCTTCTCTGAAGTCAATAAAAATATATTTGAAAAATAAAAGGACCCGAGATTTCAGATAGCACAGAGCTGGGTCTACCCTCACTCCTCCCTTCGTCTCCGGGCCTCCACTTGTAAGTAACATAGTCACACTCCCCGCTCTTTCCAGGAGAATGAGCGTGTCCTACACACATTAAATCACGCGGAACACAGACCCCTGGATAGTTGTCGCACGGGAAGAAGGCGGGGCCGTGGTCACCTTTACTCCCAGTGCTGTCCAGAGAGCTTGGCAAATGTTCTGTCTCAGTGACCTAGTCAGTGACTGACCCACTTACGTTTCTCTACGAGACAGCGTATTTCCTATGTAAACGACAAGAGTCCATTTCAGACAACAGTGAATAAGAAAGGTATTCACTGCCCTGGCCGGTGTGGCTCAGTGGATAGAGCGCTGGGTTGCGAACTGAAGGGTCCTGGATTCGATTCTCGGTCAGGGCACATGCCTGGGTTGTGGGCTGCATCCCCAGTGCAGGAGGCAGCTGATCCATGATTCTCTCTCATCATGGGTGTTTCTCTCTCTCTCCCTCTCCCTTCCTCTCTGAAATCAATACAAATATATATTTAAAAAAATAAAATAAAATAAGGGGAGTCACTGCATAACCCGAGTGGGGGCAGCTGGGCCGGGCCGTGCCTCTCCTCCTGCTGAGGCGGCGCCAGCCCGTGGAGCTGGTTCATATGGTCCTTCCAGACCTGGCAGTCCCCGCCCGCAGACAGGGAGGCGCGGTGGGCATTTATGTCCGTAATTACCTGATTTGCATAGCTAATTACCCGCACTGCGTGTGCCGGGGACTGAGCCAGCGGCCCCAC
>NW_005370960.1:683620-692058 GCF_000412655.1 Myotis brandtii | reverse complement strand
CGGCGGTTTATACTTGTTTCCAATTAACCGGCCGAGCGAGTGCATTTAAATGCTCCGCAGGCAGGTGTCAGCGCGCAGGTGGGCGTTAGTTAGTTACTGTGACTGGTGACCGCACCTCACTAGCGAGGCCACCACCAGCCGACCTGGTGGAAAGAGAAATGCAGCGTAAGTGGGGGGTGACGGACATGACCACGTGGTGCCTGGCCGGTGAGGATGCAGAATACACGTGGCAGCATGGGTGGCCTCGGAACCGGGGCCTAGGGACAGACGCCGGGACAAATCCCACGTATTTACATCAGGTAAATCCACTGTAAGTGGAAAGGTTTCTGATAGGCGAGTGTAAGAGGCAGAGAGCAGGTTCGTGGCGGCCTAAGGCTGCGGCCAGGAGCCTGGGAGGCAGTGGGTAGAAGTGGGCGTGATGGGCAGTAGCGCTGGGGGTTATACCCGCGCTCTGAGGAGGCTGCGCGATGATTCCTGAGTGAGCGACATGGAGCATCTGTACTGGAAGCAAGAGCCCTGGTGGCATTAACTTATATCGGAATAAGCCCGCACCTCTCTCCCAGCAGAGATGCTAGCGAGTCACCAGGTCATCCAAGCCCCCGAAACATCTTCCTGCTCAGCTCCGCAAAGCTGGTCCAGTACCCGCTCCTCCCCCGCAGACCCAGCCGAGGCGACCGTGGGCAGGCGGCTGCTCAGAGCGACACGGTCAAGGGGATGGTGGACGCGGGTGAGGCCGCAACCCCAGCGCCACCTGTCCCTCCGTGACAGAGGCGCGGCTTCCTCACCGACCAGCACTATGCAACGGGAACAGCCACTGCGCCCTGGAGGTTGCACTTGAAGGCAGACTGTGCGCTGTCTCTGTCGCTTCCATCTAAGGCCGAGACGCCAGGAAAATTCGCTTTAACGTCCGCAGTGAGCAACGGGCACCTTTCCTTGACTTCGAAGCGGCAACTCTTGTCTCCTGTGTACCTGATGCTTTCTTCTTTACAAGTTCAACCCTTTACACAAAATTATTCGCTTCGAAGCTCTCAAAAAGCTGTGGGGGACGGTTGCCACTTCCTCATAACATCTCCCAGGAAGGGGAGGGTGGCAGAAACCGTGTGAAGGAAACGCAGTGAACTCGGGCTCACCCATCCGCAGCCCATGTTCCTAAAAAGGGGTGAGCAGAGCAGGACTCCCGGAGCGACGTTGGATTCGGTTTCTTTAACTCGGGTGATGCGTTCCCTCCTCTTTCTCTTCTTTAGGAAAGCGGTGCAATCACCGCGCCCATGGCTAGCGGGGAGAAAGGCCTGGCCGTGTAACAGGTGCTAACTTAGCCGCGAGAGCACTCTCCTGCCATTTCCCAAACGGAACACAATCGAGTTACGCGGAACGGGTCATTAAACGGGAAACGCGTTTTAAACTCCTCGTCTTCAGGCTGAATTAATAGCCTCTAGTTTACTGGCTCCCAGAAGGACACCCGCTGCATATGTCTACTCCTCCGTGTGAACAGTCATGTCCGCCCGTCCCTCTGGAATGAACGTGCAGAAGGACATGTTCCTGGTTGTAAGGCGAGAATAGAGGCACAGTCAGAGGTCGGGAGGCCGGGCCGATGTGGATGCTGATCGTGGCTGTGGCCCTGGGAAGCCGGGTTTCAGGTGGGGCAGCAAGAGGCCACTGCCCAGGGGAGAGTTCAGCGCAGTACGAGGCAGACGCGGCCCCTGCTACGTCCCAACAGGCGCTAAGAGACATTGTCCCCTTAGACTTAGAGGTTTAAGGTCTCCCCCGTCACAGGGCAGTACAGTGAGTTTCATTCCAGGGAACAGGGAGACCGAAGCCAGGAGGCGGGAATAGCAAATTCTCAAGATAAAGTGACTTTTATGTAAATCTTACATGGAAAGAATACGTAACATCAGCAAATTACTGAGCAGGTTAAACTAGTGTAGCGCGTGACTTATGTAATGGTCAGGAAGACCTCTGAGAGAGTGTTGCACACATTTCCCAGGTGAGGACGCAGAGAGCAAGTATGTGCACCCATGGGTCAGTGGCCAGGGCTGTGTCCACGGAGAGGGCGGTCTGACTCTGAACCCCTGTGGTGAGCAGGCAAAAGGCTGGGGAGAGGCATTGCAGGCATTCGGGCCAATAGGAACACATCACCACCCCACACGCTTGCTTAAGAACTTGCCATTCCCTGGAGGCCACTCAGGGGAAGTGACCAGGGGATCCGTGGTGGGGAGTGAAGCCAAAGGAACAGGAGGGCCCAGCTTCTGGGAGGTGCTGTAAGGGACTTGTGACCGTCAGCTCTTGCTGCGTAACAAACAACCCCAGAGTCTCATTCTCAGCACTGACTTCTTGCTCACATATTAATGGATCCGTGGGATGACTCCCCTCCACACCTCTTCCACCCTCCAAGAAGGATTACCAGGCCACGGCGTATGTTCTTCCTGGACAATACAAGCACACGGAAAGCCCCTGTCTGTGTCCAGCCTGCTGTGACCAGCTGTGTTACTGGGCACAAGGCACAGCTCAAAGCTGAGGGGGAGGAAGGGGATGCTGCCTTTGTGGTGTGAATACCAAAGCGAAGAGCAAAGGGTGGTACGGGGAGGGGTGACGCGCTGAGGCAATGATTGTGGAAACTCAGCTCCAGAGACAAACACGCCCGAGTCAGGGTGAGACAGCACCAGCGTTCCTCGTCCCTCGTTGCTACCTTGTACCCACGCGCCTCTGTGCACTGTGTTCAGTGTTAGCGCTCCTGCACCCACCAGTGGAAAAAAGTACGAATCTCTCCATTTTACTCTTTATCAGACTCTAGAGATTTCGCCACTGTACTTTCCCCACCTCCTTACTCTACGGCCAGCGGATTTCACGTGCCCTTCCTATGGCTTTTATTCTCGTGTAGAAAATGAATCGCAAAACTGCCCATCTCCGGAGCACTTTCTTAATCCTTTGAGATTTTCCTTCTGGGCTGGCCCTCGGTCTTGGATCAAATAAACTCTTTACTCCTTTCTGTCGGTAGAGAACTTCTTTTGTTGAAAAGCATAAGAGTCTTTAATTTCTCCCAAGACCTCCCATTAAATGTTAAAACAAATCTAGTTGTACTTGCTTTTACCCAATGTGAAGAGACTATCTGTTTTTTTAACTATATTGGGAATCAGACTTTATCTTTTGTCCAAATTTGTCAGAAAATTGTCTCATGGATGGCATATTCTTGGGGCAGCACATTTATCATTTTTTGAAGTGGACAAAAGCCAGGGTAACCAGTGAATTTATGGGATGGCAGCATCCCAAGTGACCTTACTAGGCCGCGGCAGAGCCAAGATAATGGAAATGAACGAGGATGAAACTCCGTCCACTAGTTTGGTGGAAGGGGAGGGAACTAGGTTCTGTTTGTTTTCCTCACACCTACTTGCACAACCACAATATTTCTTACATCTGTCCCTGCAAGACGGGAACCAAGGAAGGGCTCAGCAAATGCCAGGCTGAGCCCACTGAGGCTGCCCAGGAGACAGGCCGGAGGGGCATTAGGAAGACAAGCAGGAGGCCTCATCTCCAGATAGTCCGTCCACGACAAGCTGAGCCACAGTCAGGAGGCAGCCAGGAGTCAGCGGGTGAAGCGGTAAGTGCCAGTCTCAGGAGCACTAATAAACGGCGGTGCCAACGCCGAGACAGGGGTGGCCGTGACGAGGGAACGGAGCAGCAAGCCAGAGCCCGGGGCAGGTGACAGGAGGACCGCTGGCCGAGCTTCTGAACCTGGGCCTCTGACTATCGCAGCGCCCCAGGGTCGGAGGAGGCCCCACAGACACTCTGCTCTGCTGAAGGACAGTAGACAGTCTATCAGTTTGGGCGCCGTGTTCTAAGAACAGCATAGAATCTTCTAGAAAGACTCACTTGCAATCTTACCAAATGTAACACGAAAGCAGCATTACCTTTGCCATATTCTATTGGAGGAAAGCAAGCCACAGACCCCGCCCACACTCACGGGGAGAAGACCGCCCAAGTGGTGAGAGCCAGGAGGCGGAACCACAGGGAGCTCTCCCACACTGGCCTTCTTTTTTTCTTTTTTAAATATATTTTTATTGATTTCTGAGAGGAAGGGAGAGGGAGAGAGAGAGAGAGAAACATCAATGGTGAGAGAGAATCACTGATCCGCTGCCTCCTACACGCCCCCCAGTGAGGATTGAGCCTGCAACCCGGGCATGTGCCCTGACTGGAATCAAACCTGGGACCCTTCAATCCGCAGGCTGATGCTCTATCCACTGAGCCACACCAGGGAGGGCCACAAGGGCCTTCTTTACCTGGGGCGGTGGCCGGGGAGAGGGGGTATGGCGTCTGGCGGGGAAAAGGCTACAGTCAAACAAAACCCAAAATTGCACACCACCCCTGCCCATGATACTCTCTCTTCATCTCATTGTAAGAAAGATCTCTCTACTATGAGGGCTTAGAATAGACTCACGAAGGGAAGTGAGTGGCCGCTGGAGGTGTCAAGCAGAGACAGAGCCCTTGGCTGGTTAAGATTTGGGGAAAAGATGCAGTGCCTGCACTCCATGCCTTTGCATATCCATTTTCCAATATAAAACACTGGAAAGGACATGAACATGAGTTGACCACCTGTTATTCATCAGACACCATTCTAGATGCTTTACACCGGCTGTTAAAAGTAATGACACAACCCCACAGAGCCTGCATTTCATAGAAAAGGGAAATACAATTCATAGAGAACTTGCCAAGATTCTACATCTAGAGAATGTCAGAGCTGGGATTTCACCAGAGCTGCCCAAGCTTTCTATTTTATTTCACGGAAATCTTTATTGGCTTCCCTCACAGTTCAAGCCTATGAACTTGGTCTGTGAGAAATGAGTGTGCATGATCACGATGTAAATTTGATGTAGTTCGGCCTTTTTCATTAGCGACTAATCACATTATCCTGCGAGTCAGGAAGGAAAACAAATAAGGCAGCAGCGTCTGCGGAATCCTCTGCTCCCAGTGGGTTGGCAGAAAGGGAATGAGAAAAGCAAAAGCTGTAAAACGCCTCTGCAGAGAGAAATGAAATATGACGCTACTAAATGACACGGGGCCTCCCTCTGGCTGCCGACTCTCCTGAAGTCAAGAAAATGTCGCTTGGCTGGAGTCGGGAGAAATGTGAAGAATAAAAAGCTTTGCCCTTTAGCAGGGGTGGGAATAAAAAGATTTATCGAAAATCCAGAATCTCAATTCAACTCTCCAAACCCCAGGGATTCCCTGAAGACAGAATTTAAAATTCCTGGAGAAGTACGGCACGGCTATTGGCTGGAAGTGCTTCCATGTTCCCTAAATCCTCCCTGTGGAGTTCCCATTTCTGAAGAGTTGTCAAGTATAGAAAAAAAGGAGAAATCTAAAGCAAGAAAAGAATCTCCCTTCAGCCGTGTTCATAAAAACCGAAAATAGGCAACTGTTCGGAGAAGGAGAGTTTTAAGACAGGGACTGTCGTGGTAATTAAGAGCAGAGAGAGGGTAAGATGGATGGAAGTCCAGCTTCAGAGGAGGAGGGGGTGCAGAAGGCCTGCCCCTCCCCTCAGATGTCCTAAACTCCAGTCCAGAAATACCCATAGTCTTTCATCCACCTTTTCAGTTGGTAATTGTTAGGTGATTTGAGGTGTTAGATGTTAGGGTTGGGCCCGTGACGCGGGATGTGAAAGAATTCACAACTGAAGAAAGAGATGCACCGAGGAAGTTTCTTGTACTTTCCACAAAGGAAAAGGGCCGGTGCATTGCTAACCAATAGAAGGGCAAGAAACAAATGGATTCTTCACCCCTTAAGTCCTGGCTGTTGCTAAGTGACAAGGAAGGGAGGAAAATTTGGGGCTGAAGTTGAGTTTGTTTTTTAGGAGACAGTCCCGCAGAGTCCTAGGGAGTTGTCTTATCAGTATTTTCCCCAAGCCTGTAGAGCAGTGGTTCTCAACCTTCTGGCCCTTTAAATACAGTTCCTCATGTTGTGACCCAACCATAACATTATTCTCGTTGCTACTTCATAACTGTAATGTTGTTACTGTTATGAATCGTCATGTAAATATCTGATATGCAGGATGGTCTTAGGCGACCCCTGTGAAAGGGTCGTTCGACCGCCAAAGGGGTCGCGACCCACAGGTTGAGAACCGCTGCTGTAGAACCTTCTTAGAGCAAAAGTTATGAAGAGTTCAAAAGAGGCTTGTTTGAAGAATAGCGGGGAAGGGAACTTTCTACTAGAGACTCATTGGCGCAAATTATCCCTGAGTTGTGAAAACAGCAGGGAGGAGGTGATTGCAAGAATGTAGCCTTGAGAGTAGCTTGTCTTGTCTTGTAGTTTGAACGGAGGGGCTGTTTGAATCAGAGGAGCTTGCAATCTTGGGGTTTAATCACCAGAGGCTTCTCATAAGTTGTGGAAGACCACAGCAAAGAAAAATAAAGACCTTTTTTTTCCTGTCCTTACATTAGGCACCATTCCTCATTCTAAATGTTGATACTGGAACCACAGAACAAGCTCAAAATGGTCCTGTCCTGTTTAATAAGATACCGAGCTGCTTTTCAGAGACAACAGACCCACATTGCAAGTCACGCAGCTGAAGCACATACAGAGGAGAGAACTTCGTTCTCCAGCTGTTCCCAGAACCAAAGTCTCGCCCTGACACACAGACACAGGGAACCTAAGGACAGTGATACAACAGGAACTTGAACAGGAAAACCAGAATCAAAGAGTCCGCTGTCCAGGAAGATCTGGTGCTGATACCCCTTCACCATAAATGGCCAAGATCGAAGGTGCCCCGATTAAAACTTGCCCTGTAAGTGATCCCACATCCCTGTCCCCCCTGGCCCCTTATAACCTGCCCTATACCCTGGATTGGGGATTCAGGGTTTGGCTTTTTGTCTCATTGTTTGGCTGCCTTTTCTGAATAAACCCTTCCCTGTTGCACACTCGGTGCTTCAGCGATTGGTCTTGCTGCAGGTCGGGCATAAGGACATGGGTTTGATTCCAATATCAGAAAAACACACCATTCCTCTCAAGAGCCCCAGGACTGGTGCGACAGTGGGGTGTTTCCTAGGGTGACAGGGACCCAGAGGAGAGGGCCTGAGATCCACATCTGATGGGTCAGGGGTTAAAAAGAAGAGTTGATATGTAATACCTTCAACAATAAAGAATTATTAAAGAAAAACAAACAAAAAAGTTATCCTTAAACATAAAAAATAACTACAGCAAAACAAAAAACAAAAAAGAAGAGTTGGCCAAACGATTAACATTATAATAGCATTTTTAGCCACATTCAATATAAATAAATATGCAAATGGAGCCAGAATTGTTTCCCATTGAGTGAGGAAGCCAGGGGGCTATCTCTACAGGCAGACTGCCTCCTGTGAGTCTGGGCTCCAATGTTGACTGTCTCTGGAACCTTGAACAAATTATTTAAACTCTCCTAGTGAAATGAGCACACCAACAGACCTATTTCATGGTGGTTTTCAAAATGGGGATAGCCAGCGATCCATGTGGTTAACACGCTACCTAAAATGTATTTTTATCTTATGTAAATACTGGCCATTATTTTCATGATCAATTAGATGCAAAGACCTGGATGTATTCCCTTCACTGAGCGTTTATAATCCCATCATCTTCTGGATAGAAACCTCCTCCAGGAGCCAAAGGACCAAGGTGAGGGAGATGCGTGCTCCGGGGTCGGAATGTGTTGCTTCTGGCGAGGGCAGCCGGGCTGGACCTGTTCTGGCGATTCATGGCTTGGTTACAACAGGTTGAGTTATTTCTTTAATAAAACGGTGTTGACATCGGAAGAAACACTCTTTCGGAACATCTGGGCAGCCGGGTTACGAAGCGAAGAAACTGGCCATGTTTACAAGATGACCCAGGAACAACACCGACACGTCTGAGGGGGAGCCGGGTCTTCGTGCGACAGAGTGGAGAGAGGAGAGCCTCTGGGCACACAGTCATTTCGGTCTTTCAGGCACCACAGCGCCGGGACCCCAGGTCCTCAGCACGGGAAGAGCCAGTTCTCCCCACTTCGGACCCTGCCATCCCCGATCCGGTGTGTGATCCCGCCTCCCTGTCTCCCTCACTAGACTGCAGGGCACTGAGCAGGGCAGGACGTGGGCCAGGGGCAGAGGGTCACGGGGCGGAGACCTCCGGGTGCCTGGCAACAGGCAAAGCTACAAGCCCGTGCACACCAGGCCCTTAAGCATCAACCCCTGGAGAGGACACGTGGGCTTCAGTGAAGCAGCCAGACCAGCTGAGTGACTGCACCGCTGCGGACTGACACCAGGAGGAATGTCCTTGACGAATGGCCCTACCCTGGCGCTGACCAATCAGAAGAGACCATGGCCCTGAGAAGCCGCAAGGGAAAGCTGATGAATATTCTCTTGAAATCCTCCCCTGAGACCTCAGGTAAAAGCCCTCGGGGTGTGCTCCCTCAGGCTCTCCCACCCCTTCTCCCCCATGGTTCT
>NW_005370960.1:666531-683264 GCF_000412655.1 Myotis brandtii | reverse complement strand
AACTTGTTTCCTGAGCCCATTTCTTCTATGGCTCACTACTACCTCTGTGACTTTCTAAATAAATTTAGGGTTTGAGTCTTGGTCTGCTCACACCCTAAGTGCGGCCGACACTCCTCAGATGCAAGAGGAGTAACTGGTCAAGAGGCAGCAGTTACTATTTCTGTTTCCCTCGTCCACATCTATTTCTTGACAATCTTGCCTCCATTAGCTCCTTAACTGACTGGCATTCTGTGCCTAGTGAAACCCTAAATGGCCCCCACTTATTTCCTTATAGTCACGTGGTGACTGTTACCATTGAACCTGGACTTCTAGGGGCACTCTAGAGAATTCCCTAGTGTGCAGATATATAATTCCCACTCCACAGTGAGGAGCAACCCCATTTCTCCTTAATAATTGGGGACAGTCACCCCAAAGAATACAGTACTCTTACAGGCTCATGGGTTCAGAGCCCTCAGGAGCCAGCAGTAGTCAAGGGGCAATCTACCTTCCCACGGAACGGGACAATGGGCTGGCCACAGACACAAGGATTTCTTTTTTGAAAACTAGGATCTCTAAGCCAACAGGTCTCAGAACTGAAGGAACAGGAAGCAAAGGTTATTCATGTGATGGCCCGCCTAGTCCATCCTGGAACACAGCAATCAGTCCTAAGGGCGGCTCTAAGCCAGTGGTGATGAGTGTAACCATGAATGCATCGGGGTCTTGCTCCTAATTATAGGGGACACGTCGAGACCAGTGCGGCTGGCGGAAGCATCTGGGCACGTGAAATACATCTGTCCCCAGGACCTGAGGTCTCTGTCCCCAGCCCATCGGGATGAGGTTACCGTGTTGGGGTGACCAACCTGCCCCAAGGGGTCTGCAGGGGCCAGTGACGGGAGAACAGAGAGGCTGCGGGCAATTCAAGCCGCTGAATTACTAACCACCAGGTTGTCTGAGTCATGAGGAAACAGACAATTCCAGCTGGAACTAACCTGGGAACTTAAACTTTTGAACTTTTCAGTTGTGCTGGGAGCACATAATCTTGCTCATTCACAGAGGACCCCCCCCCGCCCCCCGCCCAGCTGCCCCCTGCTTCCTCCCACCCTCACAGAATCTTCCTGAGTCCGAATGCGTAAGAAGAACTGCGCATCTGTCGCTCTCTGGAGCATCTGAGACCCTGCTTCCTGGCAGGTCATCATTTTGGCTCAAATACACTCAAATTCTCTAGCGCTTGGATGTTTCTTGGGCCGACACTCCTTCCTGACGAAGCAGTAACCCTAAGCAAACATTCTGTGCGCCTTGCAGAGAATCAGTGACCTGAGGAGCCGCCGGTGGGGACGCCGGCTTCGCAGCCGGTCCTTCATACGTCTCAGGACTCTCCGCTCCGCTGCCGTCCGAAGTGGGGGCAGTCCCCTCGGACTAAACCCCGAACGCCGTGGAATCCGAGGCCAACTCCAGGTAGGTAGTATCGGAATTGAATTAAATGGTTGGACACCCAGTTGGCGCCTGGAGAATTGGTTGTTCGTGTTGGAAACAAGCCCTTCACTCAATTCCAAACCCGCGGCCAAGTGGCCGAACCCTACGTCCTTCCCCATGAAGAAGTCATGTCTACACCTCCCGCCATTTCTCCTTGTACTCAGAGGGCACAGCCCGACGCTACCTGGGGAAGCTGTCCCGTCGGAAGGGCTGCCCGTAACCACGCGTGGTGGGGCCACGCCTCAGGGGTTTATCAGGGCAGCTTCAGGCTGGCTGAGGCCAGTACACGGCACAGAACCTGCGGAAAGCCAGGGCGGAGGTGTTTTCCTTCTCGCTGTCAGAAGTTCAGGGAGAAAAACAAAGTAAAGCCGTGGGTCACTGAAGTAGCCACTCGCCTGCGTGCCTGTGTGCACCAGGAGCACGGCTTGCAGGCCAGGGCCGCCGATGAGGAAGGGGCTGGGGGGGAGGAGTTACAGGGTGGCCCATAAGCGAAAATGAGGAAGCTGTTAACCTTCCCAACCATCCATGATCACCAGGGGGTCCAGACCTCGGGGGTGGGAACAGAGTGCTTCCCTCATGCCATTCCAACCATCCATGATCACCAGGGGGTCCAGACCTCGGGGGTGGGAACAGAGTGCTTCCCTCACGCCATTCTGAGGGAGATGCTTCGGTTCCTCGTGGCTGTCAGAGGCATTTACAATAACACCCCCCCACACACACCCCTGCTGGGCTTGGCTTACGTTGAAGAATAGGCGAGACTTAGTTTTGCTGATGTGGCTTCCATGGTTTTGTCGGCTCAGGAAATTCTCGGGTCTAATCTCCATTTGGTGTTTAATTTTAACATCACTAACTGGCCAAAGGGAGATTCCCGCGAGGTCACAGATGTGGGCTGAGGAGAGGTCAGGAAAGAACAAGGCCTGTCTGCCACCTTCTCACGCAGGCGCGGGCGCGGGCGCGGGCGGGCGCCTCAGGGCTCAGCCTGGGTATTTGTAAACACCACTTCCATGGTAAATATTCCGGCCACACACTGCAGCTGCCTTGTGGTTTGGTGAATCGATATCGGCCAATTCACGGTGGGAAACAAGCCGGCCAGAGAAGACAAGTGTCGCGTGATCTCATTATGTGTGGATCCAATGAACAAAATAAACTGACCAATCAGAGACGTTGAAGCAGCAACAGACTGACATGTTTCGAAGGGAAAGGGGGCGGGTGGGAAGAGATGAACCAAAGATCTTATACGCATAGAGGCTTAGCCCATGGGCACAGACAATAGGGTTGTGACGGACTGGGGAGGGGGGGGGTCAATGGGGAAGAAGGGGACATCTTTGAAAAAAGGGAAACTCAAGTCTGATTGTCACGTGGCACCTGGTGGCAGGAGGCGGCCTCCGCCAGGATGGGCTGTTTGATACGAGGCATCGTCCTCGGCGGAGGGAGGCGGGCCTTTGCTCTGACCCTCGCAGGACCTGCCACCTGGTGATCAAGATTGGCCAGCAGGAGTCAGTTTCCGTAGATGTCCCCTCGGGCACCATGGCACCCAGGGGACCACGGGGCAGGAACCGTCCTGCCCAGCCTGGACCTGCCACCCAGCTGGCCCTCGGAACCAGCAGCCTGGCGGGCTGGCCACTCCTGGGTTGGCCAAGCACATTTCCAGAAACCTGGCCCCAACCACTGACTCTGCACCGACGTGGCTTTTCCGTTCCAGCCTGTGTGCACGGCCACGGCCTCGGGATGATTAGCTGCGCCTGGGAGGCAGGCCCACCGACTGGCCGACCGCCCGCCCGCAGCACAGAGCTCGAGTGAAATCCCTCCCGCCTTCGACTCACAGACCCCATTGATCTCCACGTTACTTAGGTCAGCACCTGTTCCCCTCTGCCCCCTCCTGCGTTCCCTCCTGGGCTCCGTGACTCCTAAGTGATTTTGAAAGACTAGCTTATTGATTTTTTTAGAGAGAAGGGAGAGAGAGAACCATCGATGTGAGAGCGCAACATGGACCGGCTGCTTCCGGCACCCCTGCCCGCCGGGGTCCAGCCTGCAACCCAGGCCTGGGCCCTTGCCTGGGACTGACACCACGACCTGCTGGCGCACAAGACGGTGCCCAACGAATGGAGCCACACCGGACGGGGCTGGTTCTAAAACGTTTATACATTAAGGTTCACTCATTGTGCTGTAAGTATCTGTAAGTTTTCACAAACGTATAAGGCCATGTATCCACCAGTGCAGTATCATATAGAACGGGTTCAGTACGCTGGAACCTACCTCTCCAACACTGCCTCCTCCACACCCCTAGCCACTGCCAGGCTATTTGCTGGCTCCCTAGATTTGATTTCTCTTTTTTAAAAAAAAATATATTTTATTGACCTTCTACAGAGAGGAAGGGAAAGGGACAGAGAGCCAGAAACATCGATCAGAGAGAAACATCGATCAGCCGCCTCCCACACCTGCCCCCCCTACTGGGGACGTGCCCAGGCATGTGCTCTAGACCAGAATCGAACCTGGGACTCCTCAGTCTGCAGGCCGACGCTCCATCCACTGAACCAAACCAGTCAGGGCTAGATTTGATCTCTTAATGTCATGTCACGAGAATCACCTGGCATGAAGCTCTGCGGACCGTCTTATTTTACTTGGCGACATGCGTTTAGGACTCAGCCACGTCTTTTTGTAATCGCAGCTCTTTCTCTTTCTGTTGAACAGCAGTCCGAGGCGAGGATGCAGCCCGTGTTTCATTCGTCCGCCCGCGGAAGAACAGCTCGGTTGCTTCCGGTTGCAGGTGACCATGAGTAACATTTGTAAACCTTCTCGTGCAGCGTTTTGCACGGACAGTCCAGACCTCGGGGGTGGGAACAGAGTGCTTCCCTCACGCCATTCTGAGGGAGATGCTTCGGTTCCTCGTGGCTGTCAGAGGCATTTACAATAACACCCCCCCACACACACCCCTGCTGGGCTTGGCTTACGTTGAAGAATAGGCGAGACTTAGTTTTGCTGATACCAGTGCTCACCTCGGTGGTCACGCCTCAGGTGTGACCGCTGGGAAGGTTGGGGTTCGTTCTGTAAGAAACTGCCACCCCGTCTCGCAAGGGGCTGAACCATTTGCGTTCCCAGTAGCCACAAAAAAAAAAAAAAGAACAAAGAGTGTATTGCTACATTA
The DNA here is from genome assembly GCF_000412655.1 of Myotis brandtii. Classification (NCBI taxonomy): domain Eukaryota; kingdom Metazoa; phylum Chordata; class Mammalia; order Chiroptera; family Vespertilionidae; genus Myotis; species Myotis brandtii. The sequence continues at coordinate 678,667 of NW_005370960.1, read as the reverse complement.
ATGATCCACATCTCTAGGCTAAATAAGAATAATTACAGCCCAGGCTGGTGTTGTGGCTTCCATGGTTTTGTCGGCTCAGGAAATTCTCGGGTCTAATCTCCATTTGGTGTTTAATTTTAACATCACTAACTGGCCAAAGGGAGTTTCCCGAGAGGTCACAGCTGTGGGCTGAGGAGAGGTCAGGAAAGAACAAGGCCTGTCTGCCACCTTCTCACGCAGGCGCGGGCGCGGGCGCGGCCGGGCGCCTCAGGGCTCAGCCCGGGTATTTGTAAACACCACTTCCATTTTAAATATTCCGGCCACACACTGCAGCTGCCTTGTGGTTTGGTGAATCGATATCGGCCAATTCACGGTGGGAAACAAGCCGGCCAGAGAAGACAAGTGTCGCGTGATCTCATTATGTGTGGATCCAATGAACAAAATAAACTGACCAATCAGAGACGTTGAAGCAGCAACAGACTGACATGTTTCGAAGGGAAAGGGGGCGGGTGGGAAGAGATGAACCAAAGATCTTATACGCATAGAGGCTTAGCCCATGGGCACAGACAATAGGGTTGTGACGGACTGGGGAGGGGGGGGGTCAATGGGGAAGAAGGGGACATCTTTGAAAAAAGGGAAACTCAAGTCTGATTGTCACGTGGCACCTGGTGGCAGGAGGCGGCCTCCGCCAGGATGGGCTGTTTGATACGAGGCATCGTCCTCGGCGGAGGGAGGCGGGCCTTTGCTCTGACCCTCGCAGGACCTGCCATGCGACTGCCGTTCGGGTTGGCCAGCAGGACAGTTTCCGTACGCATAGAGGCTTAGCCCATGGGCACAGACAATAGGGTTGTGACGGACTGGGGAGGGGGGGGGTCAATGGGGAAGAAGGGGACATCTTTGAAAAAAGGGAAACTCAAGTCTGATTGTCACGTGGCACCTGGTGGCAGGAGGCGGCCTCCGCCAGGATGGGCTGTTTGATACGAGGCATCGTCCTCGGCGGAGGGAGGCGGGCCTTTGCTCTGACCCTCGCAGGACCTGCCACCTGGTGATCAAGATTGGCCAGCAGGAGTCAGTTTCCGTAGATGTCCCCTCGGGCACCATGGCACCCAGGGGACCACGGGGCAGGAACCGTCCTGCCCAGCCTGGACCTGCCACCCAGCTGGCCCTCGGAACCAGCAGCCTGGCGGGCTGGCCACTCCTGGGTTGGCCAAGCACATTTCCAGAAACCTGGCCCCAACCACTGACTCTGCACCGACGTGGCTTTTCCGTTCCAGCCTGTGTGCACGGCCACGGCCTCGGGATGATTAGCTGCGCCTGGGAGGCAGGCCCACCGACTGGCCGACCGCCCGCCCGCAGCACAGAGCTCGAGTGAAATCCCTCCCGCCTTCGACTCACAGACCCCACTGATCTCCACGTTACTTAGGTCAGCACCTGTTCCCCTCTGCCCCCTCCTGCGTTCCCTCCTGGGCTCCGTGACTCCTAAGTGATTTTGAAAGACTAGCTTATTGATTTTTTTAGAGAGAAGGGAGAGAGAGAACCATCGATGTGAGAGCGCAACATGGACCGGCTGCTTCCGGCACCCCTGCCCGCCGGGGTCCAGCCTGCAACCCAGGCCTGGGCCCTTGCCTGGGACTGACACCACGACCTGCTGGCGCACAAGACGGTGCCCAACGAATGGAGCCACACCGGACGGGGCTGGTTCTAAAACGTTTATACATTAAGGTTCACTCATTGTGCTGTAAGTATCTGTAAGTTTTCACAAACGTATAAGGCCATGTATCCACCAGTGCAGTATCATACAGAACGGGTTCAGTACACTGGAACCTACCTATCCAACACTGCCTCCTCCACACCCCTAGCAACCGCCAGGCTATTTGCTGGCTCCCTAGATTTGATCTCTCTTTTTTAAAAAAATATATGTTATTGACCTTCTACAGAGAGGAAGGGAAAGGGACAGAGAGCCAGAAACATCGATCAGAGAGAAACATCGATCAGCCGCCTCCCACACCTGCCCCCCCTACTGGGGACGTGCCCGCAACCAAGGTACATGCCCCTGACCGGAATCGAACCTGGGACCCCTCAGTCCGCAGGCCGACGCTCCATCCACTGAACCAAACCAGTCAGGGCTAGATTTGATCTCTTAATGTCATGTCACGATCATCACCTGGCATGAAGCTCTGCGGACCGTCTTATTTTACTTGGCGACATGCGTTTAGGACTCAGCCACGTCTTTTTGTAATAGCTCTTTCTTCTCTTTCTGTTGAACAGCAGTCCGAGGCGAGGATGCAGCCCGTGTTTCATTCGTCCGCCCGCGGAAGAACAGCTCGGTTGCTTCCGGTTGCAGGTGACCATGAGTAACATTTGTAAACCTTCTCGTGCAGCGTTTTGCACGGACACCAGTGCTCACCTCGGTGGTCACGCCTCAGGTGTGACCGCTGGGAAGGTTGGGGTTCGTTCTGTAAGAAACTGCCACCCCGTCTCGCAAGGGGCTGAACCATTTGCGTTCCCAGTAGCCACGAACGGGAGCGCCTGCTGATTCGAGTCCTGAACAGCGGCCGGCGCTGTCTGTGTCTGGGTGTCAGCCGTCCTAGCACTTGGTCGCGGCCCCGCACTGTTATCTTAATGTGCAATCGATTCTCCGGTGACAATGACGCGAAGCCTCTTCCCGCGATGGTTTCCCATCTGTAGGCCGGACTCGCCCGCCATCACCACCATTAAGTGGACCGCGTTTTCCAATACGACTCACTGAGGAGAATGAACGATTTCACTGCTGGCGACTGATTCACGGAAGAAGGAGACACGCTTTGGATGCAGGTGTCTAGGGAATAGCCCGCGTGACCAATAAACTGACCAATCAGAGACGTTGAAGCAGCAACAGACTGACATGTTTCGAAGGGAAAGGGGGCGGGTGGGAAGAGATGAACCAAAGATCTTATACGCATAGAGGCTTAGCCCATGGGCACAGACAATAGGGTTGTGACGGACTGGGGAGGGGGGGGGTCAATGGGGAAGAAGGGGACATCTTTGAAAAAAGGGAAACTCAAGTCTGATTGTCACGTGGCACCTGGTGGCAGGAGGCGGCCTCCGCCAGGATGGGCTGTTTGATACGAGGCATCGTCCTCGGCGGAGGGAGGCGGGCCTTTGCTCTGACCCTCGCAGGACCTGCCACCTGGTGATCAAGATTGGCCAGCAGGAGTCAGTTTCCGTAGATGTCCCCTCGGGCACCATGGCACCCACGGGACCACGGGGCAGGAACCATCCTGCCCAGCCTGGACCTGCCACCCAGCTGGCCCTCGGGCTGCCCTCGGAACCAGCAGCCTGGCGGGCTGGCCACTCCTGGGTTGGCCAAGCACATTTCCAGAAACCTGGCCCCAACCACTGACTCTGCACCGACGTGGCTTTTCCGTTCCAGCCTGTGTGCACGGCCACGGCCTCGGGATGATTAGCTGCGCCTGGGAGGCAGGCCCACCGACTGGCCGACCGCCCGCCCGCAGCACAGAGCTCGAGTGAAATCCCTCCCGCCTTCGACTCACAGACCCCACTGATCTCCACGTTACTTAGGTCAGCACCTGTTCCCCTCTGCCCCCTCCTGCGTTCCCTCCTGGGCTCCGTGACTCCTAAATGATTTTGAAAGACTAGCTTATTGATTTTTTTAGAGAGAAGGGAGAGAGAGAACCATCGATGTGAGAGTGCAACATGGACCGGCTGCCTCCGGCACCCCTGCCCCCCGGGGTCCAGCCTGCAACCCAGGCCTGTGCCCTTGCCTGGGACTGACACCATGACCTGCTGGTGCACAAGACAGTGCCCAACCAACCGAGCCACACCGGACGGGGCTGGTTCTAAAACGTTTATACATTAAGGTTCACTCATTGTGCTGTAAGTATCTGTAAGTTTTCACAAACGTATAAGGCCATGTATCCACCAGTGCAGTATCATACAGAACGGGTTCAGTACACTGGAACCTACCTATCCAACACTGCCTCCTCCACACCCCTAGCAACCGCCAGGCTATTTGCTGGCTCCCTAGATTTGATCTCTCTTTTTTAAAAAAATATATGTTATTGACCTTCTACAGAGAGGAAGGGAAAGGGACAGAGAGCCAGAAACATCGATGAGAAAGAAACATCGATCAGCCGCCTCCCGCACCCGCCCCCCCTCCCCCCACTGGGGACGTGGCCGCAACCAAGGTACATGCCCCCGACCTGAATCGAACCTGGGACTCCTCAGTCTGCAGGCCGACGCTCCATCCACTGAACCAAACCAGTCAGGGCTAGATTTGATCTCTTAATGTCTGCGGACAGCTCAGTGCGGGCAGCTCAGTGCGGGCAGCTCACTGCGGACAGCTCAGTGCGGGCAGCTCAGTGCGGGCAGCTCACTGCGGACAGCTCAGTGCGGGCAGCTCAGTGCGGGCAGCTCACTGCGGACAGCTCAGTGCGGGCAGCTCAGTGCGGGCAGCTCACTGCGGACAGCTCAGTGCGGGCAGCTCAGTGCGGGCAGCTCACTGCGGACAGCTCAGTGCGGGCAGCTCAGTGCGGGCAGCTCACTGCGGACAGCTCAGTGCGGGCAGCTCAGTGCGGGCAGCTCACTGCGGACAGCTCAGTGCGGGCAGCTCAGTGCGGGCAGCTCACTGCGGACAGCTCAGTGCGGGCAGCTCAGTGCGGGCAGCTCACTGCGGACAGCTCAGTGCGGGCAGCTCAGTGCGGGCAGCTCACTGCGGACAGCTCAGTGCGGGCAGCTCAGTGCGGGCAGCTCACTGCGGACAGCTCAGTGCGGGCAGCTCAGTGCGGGCAGCTCACTGCGGACAGCTCAGTGCGGGCAGCTCAGTGCGGGCAGCTCACTGCGGACAGCTCAGTGCGGGCAGCTCAGTGCGGGCAGCTCACTGCGGACAGCTCAGTGCGGGCAGCTCAGTGCGGGCAGCTCACTGCGGACAGCTCAGTGCGGGCAGCTCAGTGCGGGCAGCTCACTGCGGACAGCTCAGTGCGGGCAGCTCAGTGCGGGCAGCTCACTGCGGACAGCTCAGTGCGGGCAGCTCAGTGCGGGCAGCTCACTGCGGACAGCTCAGTGCGGGCAGCTCAGTGCGGGCAGCTCACTGCGGACAGCTCAGTGCGGGCAGCTCAGTGCGGGCAGCTCACTGCGGACAGCTCAGTGCGGGCAGCTCAGTGCGGGCAGCTCACTGCGGACAGCTCAGTGCGGGCAGCTCAGTGCGGGCAGCTCACTGCGGACAGCTCAGTGCGGGCAGCTCAGTGCGGGCAGCTCACTGCGGACAGCTCAGTGCGGGCAGCTCAGTGCGGGCAGCTCACTGCGGACAGCTCAGTGCGGGCAGCTCAGTGCGGGCAGCTCACTGCGGACAGCTCAGTGCGGGCAGCTCAGTGCGGGCAGCTCACTGCGGACAGCTCAGTGCGGGCAGCTCAGTGCGGGCAGCTCACTGCGGACAGCTCAGTGCGGGCAGCTCAGTGCGGGCAGCTCACTGCGGACAGCTCAGTGCGGGCAGCTCAGTGCGGGCAGCTCACTGCGGACAGCTCAGTGCGGGCAGCTCAGTGCGGGCAGCTCACTGCGGACAGCTCAGTGCGGGCAGCTCAGTGCGGGCAGCTCACTGCGGACAGCTCAGTGCGGGCAGCTCAGTGCGGGCAGCTCACTGCGGACAGCTCAGTGCGGGCAGCTCAGTGCGGGCAGCTCACTGCGGACAGCTCAGTGCGGGCAGCTCAGTGCGGGCAGCTCACTGCGGACAGCTCAGTGCGGGCAGCTCAGTGCGGGCAGCTCACTGCGGACAGCTCAGTGCGGGCAGCTCAGTGCGGGCAGCTCACTGCGGACAGCTCAGTGCGGGCAGCTCAGTGCGGGCAGCTCACTGCGGACAGCTCAGTGCGGGCAGCTCAGTGCGGGCAGCTCACTGCGGACAGCTCAGTGCGGGCAGCTCAGTGCGGGCAGCTCACTGCGGACAGCTCAGTGCGGGCAGCTCAGTGCGGGCAGCTCACTGCGGACAGCTCAGTGCGGGCAGCTCAGTGCGGGCAGCTCACTGCGGACAGCTCAGTGCGGGCAGCTCAGTGCGGGCAGCTCACTGCGGACAGCTCAGTGCGGGCAGCTCAGTGCGGGCAGCTCACTGCGGACAGCTCAGTGCGGGCAGCTCAGTGCGGGCAGCTCACTGCGGACAGCTCAGTGCGGGCAGCTCAGTGCGGGCAGCTCACTGCGGACAGCTCAGTGCGGGCAGCTCAGTGCGGGCAGCTCACTGCGGACAGCTCAGTGCGGGCAGCTCAGTGCGGGCAGCTCACTGCGGACAGCTCAGTGCGGGCAGCTCAGTGCGGGCAGCTCACTGCGGACAGCTCAGTGCGGGCAGCTCAGTGCGGGCAGCTCACTGCGGACAGCTCAGTGCGGGCAGCTCAGTGCGGGCAGCTCACTGCGGACAGCTCAGTGTAGGCAGCTCAGGGCGGGCAGCTCAGGGCGGGCAGCTCACTGCGGACAGCTCAGCGCGGGCAGCTCAGGGTGGGCAGCTCAATGCGGGCAGCTCAGTGCGGGCAGCTCAGTGTGGGTCTGACTCGGGGCGGCCTGGGAAAGGCGGCCTGTTGGGGCGATACGGTTCCTCTAAACATTTTCCACTCCCCCCTGAATTTTTTCTGATACCGTTGACTAAGCTCACAGTATGTGCTGGGTTCTGTTTTTTATGTGTGGGATAATAATGATATTGCAAGATCTTATCAAATATTAAGGACATAAGCAAAACTCTGATTACATTGTGTACTTAGCTTCTCCTGAGAGAAGAGACCCTTGCAAACGTGTCCACACAAGGAAAAACGGGAAAACGGAGCCATAGCAACAGCAGCTCTTCTCGGGGGGTCTCGGGGGAGGGGGGCACAGAACCAGGAGGTCAGGGTTGGATTCCCCATCAGGGCACAGGCCAGATCCCCAGTGAGGGGCCTGCAGGAGGCAGCCGATCAGTGATTCTCTCTCATCATTGATGTTTTTATCTCTCTCCCTCTCCCTTTTTCTCTGAATCAATAAAAATATATGTTTAAAAATATATTTTTTTAAAAAATAATTACAGAAACTGAAAGGATGAGAGGACAGGGGTGAGCATTTATCTTCACATTTAACGTGCAGCCAGCAGCGAGGCATGTTCCTAGTGAAGGCGCTAGGATCTTCCCCAGTTCCTTCCCAGGAAGGTCAAGGCCAGGAGCACAGACCCCGGTGTCCCGCTAATGAGGATCCCACGCCCCCCTTACATCTGGGGAAGCAAGAACCGGCGGCCCAGTTGCGGGTTTAGGTAAAGCCAAGCACATAGGCTGCTGAGCAGGCACTTCCCTGGTTACCAGGCACAGCGTCCTTGGTTGGTGCCTGCAGAGCGGGAATGGCTAAGGCTAAGCCCGGTTAAGGCGGTCCCCTCTGGGGAGGCGAGGTGGGGACGCAACCTTCCCAAGTCAGGCCCAAGGGAAGTGGCCGCCTCATCGGCTCACCGGCGGGTCAGTGACCCCCACATTCCGATGGAAGGGGTGCTTGAAGTCTGACGTAGGGTCAGCTGAACAAGAGGGGCTCGTGCCGTAACGGGCCTGGGAAGGTCTGTAGAGATGGAACAGGAGCTGCCACAAACACCATACAAGCTCCCGGGGCGCCAGTAAGAAGTCAGGATCCCAGTGGTTAAGGATGGAGCTACTCACACCACAAACCCCGAGGGCTTTGCTCCAGAGCCTGGGAAGGAGGCGGGGGGGTGGGGGGGGGCAGTTCAGCAGGAAGGTGCCCAGATGAGGCCTCAGAGGGGCTGCGGCCCGCGCCCATCCGTGCACCTAAGACCTGGATCTGGGACCAGCAGCCGTGGTGAGCTCCGAGTTCGCAGCATCAGCAGGGAGGCGAGGTGGGGACGCAACCTTCCCAAGTCAGGCAGCCGCGGTGAGCTCCGAGTTCGCAGCATCAGCTTTCGGAGGTTAGATTTCTCACTAGCAGCCCAGGAATCCATGATACATCATAATACTCATTAGCGCCCTTGGATGCTCATAGATTAAAAGGAATAATGTATTGAAAGCGCCGAAACACACTTGGATCATGGAAGTGGGTGAGCCTAGCAGGTCACACGAGTGTGCTTTGGGGGTTGTGCCTCCCTTGGTTTTATTTTTGTTTTTAACTGAAGAGTAGTCATTGCCTATCAGCATTTCTTGTGAATGGGAAAATCAATTTTCTTCCCACAGTCAATGAGCAGGGAGTGCCAAATGTGCCACCGGGCTCGCCTTCCCTGGCTGGACGCCTGGACAAAGGTGAGCCTGGGGACAGCCGGGCTGGGAGCCCCAGCCAGGGACACTCAGTGGGTTGTCTCAAGGTAGACGGGGCTCCCAAAGGTGTCAGTAAGGGTTTCAAGAGAACCCGGAGGGGTTCATCCACTCCTGAGGGCACAGAGGACGGCACAGGGGGGCCATGGGGGGCAGAACCTGCTGATTCGAGTCCTGAACAGCGGCCGGCGCTGTCCCTGTCTGGGTGTCAGCCGTCCTAGCACCTGGTCGCGGCCCGCACTGTTATCTTAACCTGCGATCGATTCTCCGGTGACAATGACGCGGAGCCTCTTCCCGCGATGGTTTCCCATCTGGATGCCGGACTCGCCCGTCATCACCACCATTAAGTGGACCGCGTTTTCTGGTAGACGGGGCTCCCAAAGGTGTCAGTAAGGGTTTCAAGAGAACCCGGAGGGGTTCGTCCACTCCTGAGGGCACAGAGGATGGCGCAGGGGGGCCATGGGGGGCGGAAGCCAGCAGAGGTGAAGGGCAGGGCCAGGTGCCCTCAGACAGGAACATGGACAGGACCCAGGCACCGGGTCCGCCCCCGGCTGCTCAAGGGAGCCCTGGGGATAGTGATGGCTACGAGCAGAGCACCAGGGTGTCCAGGCTTTCACAGAGAGCTCTGGGAACCTCTGCGCCTTTCAATGAAATTTTTTGCTTTAGTCCTGACAATTAAACAACAGGAATCATTGTTCAAAATGCTGTAAGTATCTGTAAGTTTTCACAAACGTATAAGGCCATGTATCCACCAGTGCAGTATCATATAGAACGGGTTCAGTACGCTGGAACCTACCTCTCCAACACTGCCTCCTCCACACCCCTAGCCACTGCCAGGCTATTTGCTGGCTCCCTAGATTTGATTTCTCTTTTTTAAAAAAAAATATATTTTATTGACCTTCTACAGAGAGGAAGGGAAAGGGACAGAGAGCCAGAAACATCGATCAGAGAGAAACATCGATCAGCCGCCTCCCACACCTGCCCCCCCTACTGGGGACGTGCCCGCAACCAAGGTACATGCCCCTGACCGGAATCGAACCTGGGACCCCTCAGTCCGCAGGCCGACGCTCCATCCACTGAACCAAACCAGTCAGGGCTAGATTTGATCTCTTAATGTCATGTCACGAGAATCACCTGGCATGAAGCTCTGCGGACCGTCTTATTTTACTTGGCGACATGCGTTTAGGACTCAGCCACGTCTTTTTGTAATCGCAGCTCCAAGGCGAGGATGCAGCCCGTGTTTCATTCGTCCGCCCGCGGAAGAACAGCTCGGTTGCTTCGGGCAGCTCAATGCGGGCAGCTCAATGCGGGCAGCTCACTGCGGACAGCTCAGCGCGGGCAGCTCAGGGTGGGCAGCTCAATGCGGGCAGCTCAGTGCGGGCAGCTCAGTGTGGGTCTGACTCGGGGCGGCCTGGGAAAGGCGGCCTGTTGGGGCGATACGGTTCCTCTAAACATTTTCCACTCCCCCCTGAATTTTTTCTGATACCGTTGACTAAGCTCACAGTATGTGCTGGGTTCTGTTTTTTATGTGTGGGATAATAATGATATTGCAAGATCTTATCAAATATTAAGGACATAAGCAAAACTCTGATTACATTGTGTACTTAGCTTCTCCTGAGAGAAGAAACCCTTGCAAACGTGTCCACACGAGGAAAAACGGGAAAACGGAGCCATAGCAACAGCAGCTCTTCTCGGGGGGTCTCGGGGGGGGGGCACAGGGAGGCGAGGTGGGGACGCAACCTTCCCAAGTCAGGCAGCCGCGGTGAGCTCCGAGTTCGCAGCATCAGCTTTCGGAGGTTAGATTTCTCACTAGCAGCCCAGGAATCCATGATACATCATAATACTCGTTAGCGCTCTTGGATGCTCATAGATTAAAAGAAATAAAGTATTGAAAGCGCCGAAACACACTTGGATCATGGAAGTGGGTGAGCCTAGCCCTAGCAGGTCACACGAGTGTGCTTTGGGGGTTGTGCCTCCCTTGGTTTTATTTTTGTTTTTAACTGAAGAGTAGTCATTGCCTATCAGCATTTCTTGTGAATGGGAAAATCAATTTTCTTCCCACAGTCAATGAGCAGGGAGTGCCAAATGTGCCACCGGGCTCGCCTTCCCTGGCTGGACGCCTGGACAAAGGTGAGCCTGGGGACAGCCGGGCTGGGAGCCCCAGCCAGGGACACTCAGTGGGTTGTCTCAAGGTAGACGGGGCTCCCAAAGGTGTCAGTAAGGGTTTCAAGAGAACCCGGAGGGGTTCATCCACTCCTGAGGGCACAGAGGACGGCACAGGGGGGCCATGGGGGGCAGAAGCCAGCAGAGGTGAAGGGCAGGGCCAGGTGCCCTCAGGCAGGAGCACGGACAGGACCCAGGCACCCGGTCCACCCCCGGCTGCTCGCGGGAGCCCTGGGATAGTGATGGCTATGAGCAGAGCACCAGGGTGTCCAGGCTTTCACAGAGAGCTCTGGGAACCTCTGCGCCTTTCAATGAAATTTTTTGCTTTAGTCCTGACAATTAAACAACAGGAATCATTGTTCAAAATTAGAAAGAATAGAAAAGTGTAAATCCACTACATAGCCCCGCTCAGAGGACCACTGAATCATTTTACATATATCACACCCAGTATTTTTGCCGAAATCTTGTACAAAATTGAAATGCTTCTGGATGAATGATTCTGACTGCCGCTTTTTCACTGGAAATTACCTGTATAATCTCATTAAAATCCTCATACATATTTGGATCACTCCATATTTTACTATAGGGATATATCAACAGATAAAGAGAGGTGAATGCTAAACATTTGAAAAAATTTAAAATCATATTAAACAACGCGCAGGTCAAGAAACAAAAAAATGACTCATCTGACTTGCCCTCTGCCAGTTTGTCACGTTCACTGACAGGTACTCACCTTCCAGCGCAGAAAACCGTAGGGGCAGCTGCTTCCTCGGTCCCATTCCAACAAACACTAACGATGTCACCAACACCAGAATCCACCAACCACCCAGATCCGCAGGGGGGCTACACCAGGCAAAGCAGTCAGAGACACAAAAGCACAGGTATCACTGTGAACGTAGATGCATGCTCACAAACAGAGCCCAGCAATACGGAAAGCCACCCCAAATCACGGCCCGGTGTGTTTTATCCCCAGAATACAAGCTGGCTCAGCATTGGAAAAGCCAATATCCCGTATACCGCCCACTGTTACACCTGCACAGGGAAGGCGCTCAATACATACTTCTTGAGTGAAAAAAAAAAAAAAGAACAAAGAGTGTATTGCTACATTAATGATCCACATCTCTAGGCTAAATAAGAATAATTACAGCCCAGGCTGGTGTGCTCAGTGGTTGAGCAACAACCTAGGAACCAGGAGGTCAGGGTTGGATTCCCCATCAGGGCACAGGCCAGATCCCCAGTGAGGGGCCTGCAGGAGGCAGCCGATCAGTGATTCTCTCTCATCATTGATGTTTTTATCTCTCTCCCTCTCCCTTTTTCTCTGAATCAATAAAAATATATGTTTAAAAATATATTTTTTTAAAAAATAATTACAGAAACTGAAAGGATGAGAGGACAGGGGTGAGCATTTATCTTCACATTTAACGTGCAGCCAGCAGCGAGGCATGTTCCTAGTGAAGGCGCTAGGATCTTCCCCAGTTCCTTCCCAGGAAGGTCAAGGCCAGGAGCACAGACCCCGGTGTCCCGCTAATGAGGATCCCACGCCCCCCTTACATCTGGGGAAGCAAGAACCGGCGGCCCAGTTGCGGGTTTAGGTAAAGCCAAGCACATAGGCTGCTGAGCAGGCACTTCCCTGGTTACCAGGCACAGCGTCCTTGGTTGGTGCCTGCAGAGCGGGAATGGCTAAGGCTAAGCCCGGTTAAGGCGGTCCCCTCTGCACAACGGCCCCCCCCCCCCCCCCCCCCGCC
>NW_005370960.1:657107-666502 GCF_000412655.1 Myotis brandtii | reverse complement strand
CCCCCCCCCCCCCCCCCCCGTGACATCCGGGGCGCAGAGATGGCCCGGCGGGGAGGGAGGGAGCTCTGGGACACCGCCTTCGGAGAAGGACCTTTCAGGGGCTCCCTGGCCTTTCCGCTGGGAAATGCAGCCACTGCATGCCCGGGCCAGCTCAGTTTCCTATTGAAAGCACCTCGGGCTCATCACCTGTCGCCTCCAGAGCTTTCAAAGGCCAGCTCTCCCGCTCCGCACAGTGGCCTGGGCCTGCGAGGGACTCCAGCCCTCGCTGTTCCGCAGAGACAAGGCCTGGGGCCTGAAACTGCTTGAGGCGGGAGCTTTGCAAACCCAGGTGCCCCCGCAGAGGAGCCCGGCCGCCCCCTCACAGCGCCCTGGCCGCAGCTCCTTCCACCTGGGGACGGGGATGTCCCCAGTGATGGCATTTCCACCGGATGTTCACTTTAGCGGTGGCCTGTCCTTTTCCCCTTAAAAACAATCAACCTCACGTCATCCAGTCCCGGCAGAAGAACAGGAAGCTCAAGCAAACAAACGGGAGAAATGCCACACGGATTCCCGTTTTCTAGAAAGAACCATCACTCATGTGTCGGGTTCTATCCTCCCAGGCTTCTAGGCAGACACACGCACAGATAGATAATCCATGCCTTTACTAATCTACATTTCCTCTTAGCATGCAAGGCTTTCCTTGTAATAAATAAAATAGCATTATCATTTTAAATAACTTCTGTGCTCCATAGGCCATAATTTATTTAAAATTCTGTAGCTAGAGGCTAGAGGAGAAGCTTTATCAATAATAATGGGCTTTTAAGGGCATAAAATGGCAAAAGATCTTGGGAGACTGTGTGGGTGAGTAGTTTATGTTCTAATAAATGAATGCATTCACTAAAACCCATTTGCAGGCCGTCTCCTGCGTGTGTGCAATCTCCTAGGATCCGGGGAGGAAGCGAGAGGAAGCAGGTAAGATTCTGATCGCACGGGGTTTACAAATGGGGACCGAGACAAGCGCCTCAAATAAGCATTCATCCCACCGCTGCACACCAGGAGGCCTTCACCGGGCGGCGCAGGGGGTGCGGCAGAGGCGCCAGGACTATGGGAGATGCGGGGATCTCCACTGGGCGAGCGGGAGGCCGTGCTGTGAAAAGGTGGCACTTAACTGGGTGCTCAAAGGGACGCATCTCAGGTCCAAATCGGCTAGAAAAGTTCCGGATAAGTCAAGAACAGCCATACCGAGCCCATTGCAAGGGAGCTCTCAGAATGCGTTGCAGGGGGGATGGCCTGGAGCCTGGGAGCTCCCAGAGTGCATTGCAGGGGGGATGGCCTGGAGCCTGGGAGCTCCCAGAGTGCATTGCAGGGGAGATGGCCTGGAGCCTGGGAGCTCCCAGAGTGCACTGCAGGGGGGATGGCCTAGAGCCTGGGAGCTCCCAGAGTGCACTGCCGGTGGACCTATGAACCAGGAGGTCACGGTTGGAGTCCGGGTCAGGGCACTGCCAGGTTGCGGGCTCATCCCCAGTGTGGGGCTGGGGGAGGCAGCTGATCAGGGATTCTCATCATTGATGTTTCTCTCTCTCCCTCTCCCTTCCTCTTTGAAATCAATAAAAATAAATAAATAAAAAGGAAAGAAGGGGAAAGGCTTGCGGATGCTTTTCCCGCGTGAGACGCTGTGAGCATTGACGCGCACACCCTCGCACCCGAGGAGGCGCCGTAAGGGCCGGGCGGGAGGGGAAAGGCTTGCGGATGCTTTTCCCGCGTGAGACACTGTGAGCATTGACGCGCACACCCTCGTACCCGAGGAGGCGCCGTAAGGGCCGGGCGGGCGGAGACCTTCACGGGTCCTGTCCCGGAGGAAGGGGCAGGCCCACACCCTGAGTCACCGCCGCGGGAACCCCGCAGAGGGCGCCCTCCCGGGGTTGGCAGGGCTCTGGCTTGGACAGGGGGGCTCGGTTCCAGGGACTTTGCAGGTGGAGACAGGCTGAGTCCCTGACTTTGGGAGTGACACTGTCCAGTTCCCAAAGCAGGGGGGTCTGTGAGGCTCGAAGCTGCTCTGAAGATTGATTGGGATTGAAAAGGGTACACCCAGCACCGTGTTCCATCCGAAGCTCTGTGTCTGGCTCCTCACAGGCCTCCCTTCGAAAGCAAAGGCCTCCTTAGTTCCCGCCCGCGGTTCTCCGGCCTCCATGGTAGGTGGGCGCATCTCATCACTGGTGATGGGCTTATCTTAGCAAAGTATTGATTAACTCTAAGCAACATGTTGCCATAGAAATATTCCATGCACAAGCCAACCACAGGCCACAGATACGAACAAGATGAATTTTTCATTCTCTGAATTGCCTCCAGGCTCCTGTTTGTCACGGCAGTAAACATGCAGCGGACGAGACTTACCTTCCAATGAAGGGACCTCAACGGCTGTTTCTATTTCTATTTTATTTTATTAAAATATATTCTCATTGATTTCAGAGAGGGAGAGAGATGGAAACATTAACGACGAGAGAGAATCATAGATCGGCTGCCTCCCGCACGCCCCCCACTAGGGATGGAGCCCACAACCCGGGCATGTGCTCTCGACCAGAATCGAACCTGGTGGTACTTTCAGTCGGCAGGCCAAACGCTCTATCCACTGAGCCAAACCGGCCAGGAAACAAAGGCTGTTTCTCGGCACTGGGATGGCCTGGCCCTATCTCCCAGAGTTCCCATGGCTTCCCTGTTTGGACTAGTTTCTAGTTTCTCCAGCGATGGACGGCCGCCGCTCAGAATGGCGCTCGGCCACCGTGGCCTGGGGTGGACACAGCTCTTCCCACTACAGCACGGCCGCAGGACGGGAGCCAGCTGTTCGCTGGACCCAGAGCGCCACAAGGCAGGTGATTGCTGCTGCCACTGGACCAGACGGGTTCCGCCAGGGGCCGGCGGGGAGAGCCTCACCGGGGGACTTGAAACTGCAGGCATCATTCAGAGACAAGGAGTGGAGAGTAACAGTAAGATGAAGAGCAAATGTGAATGTAGCATGTGCATCCTCAGCCTTTAAAAGTCACCTCGCAGGCCGTCGCCAAGAGCCGTTGCTGCAAATACATCTACAGCCGTGGTTAAGGCTGGCTGCTGGAGTTTAAGACCATCTGCAAATATTTAGCCCCCCCCCCCCGCCCCCCCCCCCCCCCATGCACGTGCGCGCGCACACACATCTTGTATCTACACAAGGAGGGAAAGGAACGCATAAAACTGTGAAGCTTCCCTTGGGTGATCAAATTATTGTTGATTATTTCTTATGCAATGTCATAATTTTCCAAATGTCTATTAGATGGATACTTATTAAGTGCCCTTAATATATATTTTTAATATCAGTAAAAAGAGTGTGTCTCTTCCCTCAAGGAAATTACAATACAATAGAAGAAATTCCAGTTGCGGAAAACATTTGCTTGGGTCCTTTCCTCCGAGCCCAGGCTTTAGAATGATTGCACTATATGTCCAAAATCTTCCTCACAAAGCCCTGCTTATGGAAGAGTAGAATGTTAAAACCTCACTGTTGACCTTTTGATTTCGTAAAAAGGAAAACTGTCATTATAATGTGTTCTTGTAGAACGTCTTAACGTAAGTAGTTGGTATTATGCGATATTATGCAGTGGAAAGAGGACTGTCGGGTTTTGCAAATAAAAATGTAGGATTCTCAGTTCAATTTGAATTTCTTATAAACAACATGTAATATTTTTAATGTAAGTATGTCTCCCGCAGTATTTCATGCATTTACCTATCAGTCTCAAGTGGAAAGAGTCCAGGGTAAGAAAAGCCTTAATGTTTTTATTGAATCTTTTAGAGAGAGAGGAAGGGAGAAGGAGAGATGGAAACATAAATGACAGAGAAACTTTCATCGATTGGCTGCTTCCTGCAGGCCCCCCACCAGGGATCTGCCTGCAGCCTGGGCATGTGCCCTGACCAGGAACTGAGCTAAATATTCTAGGGCATAAGCTTTGAGGTTTTTAGATTTTTTTCATTGATTTAAGTCTTTTAACTTCATCTTTCTAACAATTTTAAAAATCACCTCAGCTGGTTCCATGTCCACTTAAGATTTATAAGGATGTGAAAAAAAATACCTCCCATTGTACCAGCAAAATGCCAAAAGCAAATTTTTGAAAACTTCATTGAGGAGTTGTGGCTGCAAAGCAATCTGAGAGCTAAAGCCCACTGAGAAATCTACAGCTGGAGTGTCACTTCCGAGTCTGCAGGAGATGCAAAAGCAAAGACAGTCTGGTCCACCCGGTAATTCCCTAAATCGTGAATTTTGCTGGAGGGGTGTAGTTACTGCTATAAGGATGTATGTATAAATCCATGGAACAGAACAGAGACCCAAACAGATACACTCAATCGTTGATAGAACATTGAAATATTCTGAAAGGGCTCAGCCGATGTGGCTCAGTGGTTGCTGGTTCGATTCCTGGTCAGGGCACATGCCCAGGTTTCACGCTAGATCCCCAATAGGGGGTCTGTAGGAGGCAGCCAATCAAGATGTCCTCTCTCATCAATGTTTCTATCTCTCTCTCCCTCTCCCTTCCTCTCTCTAAGAATAAAAAAAAAAAAACATATTTTTAAAATATATTTTATTGATTTTTTTACAGAGAGGAAGGGAGAGGGATAGAGAGTTAGAAACATCGATCAGCTGCCTCCTGCACATCTCCCACCGGGGATGTGCCCGCAACCCAGGTACATGCCCTTGACCGGAATCGAACCCGGGACCTTTCAGTCCGCAGGCCGACGCTCTATCCACTGAGCCAAACCGGCTTCGGCAACAACATATTTTTTTAAAAGAATTAAAAAAGGGAAAAAATCTGAAAGGAAAGTCATTTCAACAACGATGCTGAGAAAGTTAGGTATCGATCTGGAATGAAATAAACCTTGACTTCTAACTTTGGATAAACCATCAAATGACCTTGAACTAGCTCCTAGAGCTAAGCACAAAAGCTAACCCTATAACACTCCGGAAGAAACGTGGAAACACTGTTCTCAGCCTCAAAGTAAGTTCAGATGTCTTGGAAAGCACGTGCACACACACACACACACACACACACTAATGAATAAAACACACATTTGATCAATTGGAATTCATGACAAAATTGCTGTTTTTCAAGAGACTCTACCATGGAGACATGGGCTCAGGAGTCTCTGCTTTCATCTCAGCCAGCAGCAGCGTGCGTGCCGGCGGACAATGCTGTGGCTGTGGTGAGAGCACGCGGGGCCGATTGGAGCCACGCTGGGCAGGCATCTGGGGCTCTGGGCAGAGAGCAAGGCCCGCCAATTCAGGGGCCACGGGACATGATGCGGAGCGCACGGCCCTGTAGACGTGGCCACCCAGGCCCCGGCCCCTGCAGGCTAAGTCAGTGCCGTTGGTTGAGGATTATCTTCTATCTGATCCGTAAATGTCTCTTATAGACGCCTGGACGCGAGCAGCCTGAGCATTACAGGGTGTTATGTTTGCACCTTCCCGGGCAAAGGCTGGGAGGAAACATGGCTGGTCTGTGAGGTGTTTCCCCTTTGAAAGGGACCCACCGGCTGGGCTGGGAGCGCTGAGCGCTTCTAATGGCGCTGCAGCTGGAAGAGGCCCAGCGTCCTGCTTGGACGCCGGGGCTGCCAGAGACGCCGAGCTGGCAGCCGGTCAGTGCACGAGTCCCAGACAGTTGTGCCTCTGAGCGCAGAGCAGCCTGCGGGACTCCCGCGTGAGGGGAATTCTTGTGTAGAGAGAGCCGAGGCTTCACTCCTGGGGGGTGGGGGGCACGTTTGGGAGCAGTGACTAAGACTATGGGACAGAAGCCACTCAGCCCAGCACCATGGTGGGGCCTCGGGGGCTGCAGTAGCCTCGGGCCACTGAGGAATGTTGCTGTGGCTGAGCTCCATCAGCAGCCCTGCTATTGTCTGGGCTTTTGAATTTGAAGTGAGAGAGAACTCCGGTTCCAGCCAGCTCAGGCAGAGAGACAGCTCTGCTTGGGCGACGCAGACCCATTCACCCCGGTCACACTGAGCCCGTCTTCTTGTCTTGCTTCCAGTTTCTGCTGTGCTGTCACCACTGCAGGTGGAGCTACCACTCGGGATGCCCTGGGAGGCCCAGCCTTAATATTTCATGAGATCCATGCCCCAAGAAAAACACGTTTGCTCTCAGATGGTTCGAGCAGAAGTCGGAGGTCTGGCTCTCACGGTGTAAATCAGACCGCAGGAGCGTCCCTGAGCCACCGACCGTGGCCACGCGACGGCCATGCTGGCAGGACCTGCCCCGGCCCAGCCAGCTCTGCCTGCGAGCAGGTGGCTGCGCGTGGACGGGGACTGGTTCTCCAGGGAGCATTTGCAGTGAGAAGAAAGAGAACGGCTATTGGGTGGCAAACATTTCTGCATAGCCAGCGCGAGCTGCACCCCGCTGCCTGCACACAGTCTCCATTGCAAGTAGGCCCGGCTCCCTCTTATCCGTGGGGGATTGGTTCCAGGACCCACCTCCCCGCAGTTACCAGAATCCCTGGAAACTCAAGTCCCTTATATAAAGGGTGTCGTATTTGCATTAACCTACACGCATCCTCCAGATACTTTAAATATCTCCCGATTCCCTGCAATCCCTACTGCCCGGTAAACGCTGTGTAAGTAGTTGTCCCATCATATTGCTTAGGAAACAATGACAAGAAAAAGTCTGCACACATCCAGCAGCGACGCAAACATCTAGGCCTAGTCTGCAGCAGCAACAAAGGTTCCCCAAATATTTTCCATCCGGGTTGGTGGACTCCGCGTGGATGCAGACCCCGTGGGTAGGGAGGGCCAACGGGGTGAATATAAAGAAGTAAACTTCTGATGAATGTGGGTGGAGGCCTCTGGGAAGCTCGTGATAGAAACAGTATCTTTGGGGCAAAAGGAAGGAATACGATCTGAATGCAGCCTAGAAGGCGGCTTTGGTATCTTTGAAAAAACATACTCCAAGAATACAAATTAGTGACTGGGTTTCGACCTGGAGTCAAGGGGGCAGTGATGTGCTGAGTGGTCCCAGGCGTGGCCACAGCATCTCCAGGCTCATTCCTTAAAGCTCTAGATCAGCGGTTCTCAACCTTCCTAATGCCGCGACCCTTTAACACAGTTCCTCATGTTGTGGTGACCCCCAATTTCATTGTTACAAATTGAACATAATGAAAGCATAGTGATTAATCACAAAAACAATATGTAATTATATATGTGTTTTCCAATGGTCTTAGGCGACCCCTGTGAAAGGGTCATTCGACCCCCAAAGGGTCGCGACCCACAGGTTGAGAACCGTTGGCTGGCAAGTTAATTTACTGGAAGTAGAATGAGAATCACCCCAAAATGGACCACGCCGAGTAACTTGCTGTAAAGAATAAAATAGAGCTGATTACTAGGTGCCTAAGACCAACTCCACGAGTGTGGTGGGGAAGCCTGGCCCACAGCCACGTTCTGGTGGGCACCGGAGTCACCTGTTCCCTGACTAGTGATGGGGACCAGGTGTGCAATCCCTCAACCCTCAGTGGACTCCTCAAACGACTTCTTTCTTGCAGAAGAGAGGGGGTGACTCAGATGCAGAAGCCATAGCAGAGCAATAGAACAAGAATTGTTCATGGCCCAGAACAACCGGAAATTCCAGGCTGCCTTGTGCCTGGTGGTGAAAGAATGGAGTTTCTCTCTTTAGCTGGAGACAAAACCTAATTCGCATATTCCTGGGTGGGGGGTGGGGGTGGGGGAGAAGAGGAAGTGCCTGGGAGATGGGGCAAAGGGCAGAGGGAGGGAGAGCTGCAGGATTATTCTGGGAGACTGAGCCAGGTGGGGGAGGGCCAGGGGATGGAGACAAAGGCAAGATCAGAAAAGCACTTGGTGTCCTGTTCGTGATTCTCCTTTAATTCTGAAAGGGCAAGGGCTACGCCCTCCATCTTGCCCCAGGGTAAGTGCTCCATCTTACCTTGGCCCTGTGCCTCTCTCTTTAGCTGGAGACAAAACCTAATTCGCATATTCCTGGGTGGGGGGTGGGGGTGGGGGAGAAGAGGAAGTGCCTGGGAGATGGGGCAAAGGGCAGAGGGAGGGAGAGCTGCAGGATTATTCTGGGAGACTGAGCCAGGTGGGGGAGGGCCAGGGGATGGAGACAAAGGCAAGATCAGAAAAGCACTTGGTGTCCTGTTCGTGATTCTCCTTTAATTCATCCCATAAACTTCCGTCATGGCCTAGCCGCGTGCCAGGGATGGCACAGGAGCTGGACGCTGTGCGCACAGAAGTGACTGGCAGGGAGGGGAGAGGATAATTCCGCGTATGCAATGCCACCCTACACATGCCCAGGAGTAGAGATGGGGGGGTGGGGGGGCTGTTGAAGGCTCCCTGGGCAGTTTGATGGGGGGACTTGGCGGGAATGGAGCTGCCCCTGCTCCCTGGGCACCTGACACGGGCAGAACCTGATCCCTGAGCAGTGGGCCTGCTCCTGTGCACCCACAGCAGCCACGGAGCAGCAGCCCACGAGCAGCAGAGGTGGCTTCTCAGCTCAGAGTCCGAGGTCAGCCTCCTGCACGAACACACGACCCCGCTGAGCCTAGATTCTAGGTGGACCTGGCTTCTAGTGCCTCAACCCCCAAAGAGGAAGGTTCACAGCTCTTCCTCTCCACGGGCTCAGGTTCAGAACTCGAGTTAAATGTGGCCTCGCCCAAGGTCACAAACACCAGCTCTGCCACACACGTTCCAGGGAGGACCTCCCTCACCTTCCAGCAGCAAATCTGTTTCCCTCCATGTGCCTCCCACCCGGGGCACCTGGTCTTACTTTCCCTCCCAGAGAACCTGCCCCTCCTCCTCCTTCCAGGTCTAGGACGCTCCCACCCGGACCTCCTCCTCCAGGCCTGTACCTCCTGCTCGGGCCTGACCTCGGGGCCGCAGTGCCTGCTGGTCCAGGCCTGCATGGCCACTGGGGCCTGTGCTCCATGGAGTGGGTCACGTGGGGTCTGCTGAGCAAGGAAGTGGGTAGGGGCTGCCTCTAGCCTTGGGGAGGCAGAAAGAGAGTGAGGAGGGCAAAGGCAGAGGGACACGAGCTTCCCAGAGGCCTCCACCCACATCCGGCTCTGCGCCAGCCTCCAGGGGCCTCCTGTCCTCCCTAGCACCTAAGTCTGGTTTCTCCATGATAAGGGGGGGGAGGAGGGAATTGGGGGGAGAGATTCCGTGTTTATGCATCTGAGCATCTCAGTGACTCCAAGACTCGGGAGTGGGAACCAGTGTCCCGGAAACAGATAACGCCCCAAAGTCCCCTTTCAGGGGTTAATGTGAACAGTTGCCTATTTTTCCCCCTTTACCCCAAAAGGTAGCACATTTCTTGACCAAGATCCAAGGATCACAACACATCTGAGCCACGCAGGCCTCTGTCTGAGGCCCCATTCCAACCAAGTTTCTGTTGGCACAGGAAAGGG
>NW_005370960.1:656658-657011 GCF_000412655.1 Myotis brandtii | reverse complement strand
GAGAGCCGGGAGGGACCTGGGTGGGTTGAGGAGTTCCTTCCTCGCAGTTTCTGAATGTAAAAGGGACACTCTTAGCAGCCCAGCAAGCTACCTCGGCCTCCGAGTCCCACAGGGAAGGCAGGCAGCTCAGCGTTTCCTAAGGAGGCAGATCTGAGCTGTCCGCGCAGGGAGAGCCGAGGGGCAGATCGGGAAGGAAGAAATGAAAGGAAAGAAGAAAAGAGAAAATCCCAGATGAGGGCCCAGAGGGAAGTGAGTGAGCTCCCGGAAGGAAGGAGGATGGCCAGGCTGCTGGCCGGCAGCGGAGTGAGGGATGCGGCGGCGCGCGCGAGTGACAGGTAGGTGCTCCCCCAGGC
>NW_005370960.1:655708-656114 GCF_000412655.1 Myotis brandtii | reverse complement strand
CGTAGACTGGGCGCCCGCCCCGGGGATGGCGATGGGGATGGGGATGAGGGCGCATGCCGGCTGTCCACTCCCTGGGCACCGAAGGCCTCCCTGCAGCTCGGGAGTTTGTAAATACCGGCGCCTCGCACCGGCTGAGGGGCCCCAGCCGGGCTGAGTGAGCAGATGGCGCGCTTGACCGGAGCCCTGGAGAGCTGGCCAGGGGTGGGGTCCCTGGAGCGCGCCGAGTGGGGGTAGGGGTGGGGTTGGAAGGGGAGGGTGGCTGGGGTGCCCGCACCCTGCGGCGTCTAGGGTTCTCTCAGCCCCTTTGGGCGGCAGAAACTTTGGGATCTAGAAAGGCTTTAGGGACAGGGGTGGTGAGGGGGACTCGCCCCGCCTGCGCCCTCCACCCCCAGCTCCCCCACCGCGC
>NW_005370960.1:655360-655614 GCF_000412655.1 Myotis brandtii | reverse complement strand
TCGGAGTCCCCACCCTGCCCCGGGGGTGTCCACAGCCTCCTGGGCACCGGCCTTGGAGGAGGGCGGGGAGGGGGTCTGCCCCCCCCCCCACAGGACGCATTTTAAAAGTTGTTGGAAATGCCCCCTTCGGTCCCGGGGGGTGGGGTGGGGGGTCCTGCTTAGCTGCCAGCGCGGTCTGGTCCCCGACTCCGCCAGGGAATTCCCCACTGGGGCCCCCTGGGCCTGTGGCCGGGACCTGGGGGGGGGCGCCCCGG
>NW_005370960.1:646370-654062 GCF_000412655.1 Myotis brandtii | reverse complement strand
GCTCCCCAGAGCTGGGCATCGCCGCGTGCCCCTAACGCCACCTCTCCCATAGCGGCTGGCACTTCGCCCCTTTGCCTTCCCGGGACCGGGCTTCCTGGGAGGGAGGCCAGGCTCGGAGGGCGCGGCCCGGCCTCCACTGGCGGCACCTCTAAGGTGAACTTAGCTCTGGCTACTCCTGTAAACTCCTGGCCCTTGACCTGCTCCACCAGCTTTCACACACGGCGATTTGCATGACAGTGCGGGCCATTCAGGGTGTATTCTTATGCTAATAGCCAGTTAAGGGCGAGGATTCATCTAAATCAGCCATTCCCCTGGTATGTGTTGGGCCGTCCTGAAAATATTCTAAAAATGGAAAGAAAACGCCTGCTCCTTGGCCACCCGGACACAGTGGTCAGCAAAAACCCAGATGCCAGTGCAGGGGTAAAACCTTCTCTTTTAGGTGAGAACGTGCCAGTGTGAGCAGCAGCCCCTCCGAGTGCCTGTGAGCCAGGCTCCGGGCTGGTTTTCAAACTCACGGTCACGTAGCTCAGCCTCATGCCATGCTACCAAGCAGGTTACGGCTACTGTCCCCAGGCGTGGAGAAGAGGACACGGAGCCACAGGATTGTTAAGTAACGTGAAGGCAGCACCGCTCTTCAGAAGTAAACTCCTGTGTCCCGCTCAGCGGTTCTACTCCGCTGCGCATGCGGCTACCCGGTTCCCTGGGACCCAAAGTCCAGGGAGGAGATGGAGATGCTGCCCAACACGCATGCGCTGGCCCCGAGTGACCTCCTGGCCCCGAGTGAAAGCCCTGCCTCCCAGCCAGGGGGCCTGGGAGACACCTGCAGGCAGTTCACCCATCCCAACCCCCCAGCGCAGGCGCCAGCCAGGCCTGCCTGGCCTCGGCCCACGGACTGGGAAGGACAGAGATTTCCTGGCGGCAGAAGGCATCCTGGGACCTAGAGCTCCCAAAGCTGAGCGGGAAGGGCAGGTGGGGAGGATCCTGCTGGTCCCCCAGGCCACAGCCACCGAGAAATGCAGATGTGGGGTGTGCCCAGGGTGGGCCTGCTTGTGGGGAGTTTTAGGATTGAACCCCCGATGCTGATGCTGTGCAAACAGGAAGCTGGGGGTATAGGTCTGTAAAGTAGTTTGTGTAGAAAGAACTCTGGGGTTCGGAGTCGGGAACCACGAGGTTCCATTCTGGCTTTGCAGCAACCAGCGCACGACAGGGACCCAGCCCAGGCCCCTCGTGGTGCCTTTATTCTTACCTGTGACATAAGGGGGCCAGGCTACCCCGACGCCTCCTGGGAGTCGATGCCAAACCTGTCTGTCCTCACAGCCCTTGGTTTCAGCCCTTGGAGAAACAAAGAAAACTTTGGTGAGAAACTCCCACGGACCCGGCCGGGCCACAGCCCTGAGTCAGCAGGGCCCTGCCCTCACAGGGCTCCCCGAGTTCTGGGGAGCCGGGCGGACACCCGGGTGGTTGGGTGCGGCATTGAGGGCAGAGGCAGAGGTGGCCATGGGCGCTGGCGAGGCCCAGAGGAGGGACTTCCCTGTTGGCCTGGGACAGGGCTGTAGGCAGGGAGGGACCCAACAAAACAATTCTCTTGAGGTTTCCGTTCATAAGAAAATCTAAGTGTCATAAGAGCAAAGACGTGTGGTTAGTTATGAATTATTAACGTGGATTGTTGCACTGTATGGAGTTCCATGCTCACTTCTTAAACGTGTCCCAGGAGGTAGGCGGAGGGGTTATTAGCAGTTTGATCTAAAATGCCCAACGCATCACGGAGCAGATGTCTGTCCCCCTGAAATCCCAGGTAGAGGAGACTTCAAACTCCTGTGTGGTAATTCCCTGGCAAGTGGTGGATGCCGCCAGCCTGCCTCTGGGTCGGGGAGGGGCTCCTATTTGACTCCTGCGTTCAAAGTGGGCCACTGAGTGGAATGTGTGTCACACTCCGCAGGTGGGAGATGGGGCAGCAAAGGGGACTCTGGAAAGAGGACCGTCTTGGGGAAAATGAAAGGGCCAATAACCCTATTTTTAGAGCATGAACTGCATCTCTCCTCTTCAACTGACTCTTCATTCTTCTTTTTTATCTCAGAGAGGAAGGAGGAGTGAGAGAGGAGAGAGAGGAAGGAGCAGAGAGAGAGGGAGAGAGAGAGAGGAGAGAGGTAGAGAGAAACATCAATGATGAGAATCATGGATCGGCTGCCTCCTGCACGCCCCCCAATGGGGATCAAGCTGGCAACCCAGGCATGTGCCCTGATGGGGAATCAAACCATGACTTCCTAGTTCATAGGTCAGTGCTCAACCACTGAGCCACACCGACCAGGACTGACTCTTTATTCTAACTTCTGTCCAATCGCTGTCGGCCGTGAGCTGTCCCAGCAGGAATGTTGGGAAGCTGCTCGCGTCCTTAGCTCTGTGCCTGCCCTGCAGACGCACAATGCGTGCTGACTGCGTTGCGGGATAGACCCTGCCTGCTCCTTCCTGTTAGCAACGGAACATCTCCACGCGTTTCCCTAGCTCAGAGGGCTTTGTGTCCGTCAGCTGGTGGCTGTATTTTGGTTTCCCTTCACGCAGGGAGAGGGGTGTCAGAAGGATGGCTGTGGAAGAGTCAAGGGTGAGCCTGGAGCCCACGGGGTCCCTGGTTTGTGACAATGGAGACTTGTCATGGTGCCAAGTGCCAGGACACAACCACTGCTCGCACGCCTGCTCTGGGGATCCTGGGCTCAGAGCAAGAACTCGTAGCCTGCGGGGTGCACGGCCCAGCGTGTATGGGAAATGGAGAGGAGCGCATGTCCTGCCTGAACCGCCGGTGAGGGTACAATCTGGCCAGGCTGTGAGCACCGGTTCCTTTGAGTAGAGGGAAGGAGGGGAAAGGGCTGCTGCCCTGGGCCTGTTTCCCGGGAGGCACTCAGGCACAGGGCCGCCTGTTCTCTGCTTCCCCTGGAGGAGACTGTGGGGGGGGGGGGGGGTCGGGGAGGAGCCCTAGAACCTGTGCCTGGGAAGTGCCATGGCCCTGCCTTCGGTGCTTCTCCTTCTGGGGCGCATGTCCGCTGGCTGCCCTCTGCCCAGGGTTCCCTGTACTTCAGACCCGCCTTCCCCACCTCTCCATGTCCCTCACCCCATGGGGACCCCCTCCCTCACAGCCTGGCTGACCTCGCTCCTGTACCAACCAAACCCCACTAGGTACGGACCGCACCGAGGGGGTCTCCTCATTCGTCCAGGACGTGCGCGGCTTCGCTTGTTTGTCCAACTCAGAACCCAGCCGCGCGGAGGATTTCCCTGCTGCCTCTCCCATTAGACCGGGTCCCGTGCTCACCCGCACCTGCAGGCACCCCGCTCTGACAGGGAGGCCTGCCTGTTGGGTCATGTTATTTAGGAGTGAGTGGTATGTCCACGCACCGTCTGCCTCTTGGGCGAGTTCCTGGGCGAGGGCTGCCCTGACCAAGTACCGTGGCCAGTGGCTGGAGCTCGGGCAAGGCCTGGTGCAAGCCCTGCAGGCTGGGAGGCCGAGCTCAGCTGTGGGCAGCGGGCTCCTCCCGAGGCCTCTCCTTGGCAAGCAGGCGGTGTTTCCTCCCCGTGTCCTCAGCGGGGCATTCCTCTGCGCGGGCCGTCTCCTCGTCTCCTTTGCTTATAAGGACACTGGCCATGCTGGGTTGGGGCCAATTCCTATGACCTCGTTTTAACTTCCTTACCTTAAAGCAGCGGTTCTCAACCTTCCTCACGCCGCGACCCTTCAATACAGTTCCTCATGCTGTGGTGCCCCCCAGCCATAACATTATTCTCGTTGCTACTTCCTAACTGTAATGTTGCTACTGTTAGGAATCGTCATGTAAATATCTGATATGCAGGATGTATTTTCATTGTTACAAATTGAACATAATTAAAGCATAGTGATTAATCACAAAAACAATATGTAATTATAGATGTGTTTTCCGATGGTCTTAGGCGACCCCTGAGAAAGGGTCGTTCGACCCCCAAAGGGGTCACGACCCACAGGTTGAGAACCGCTGCCTTAAAGGTGCCTACATCCAGTCCCGCTTGGAGGTGGAGGTGGTAGAACTGCAGCATCTGGATCTGGGAGGGTGGGCAGAGTCCCTAGCCCTCGTTGACCTCATAGGCGCGAGCCGAGTGGATAAGAGGAGGGCGCTCCGGGAGGGTGAATCGCTCGGGGAGGGTGATGGTGAGCCCGACTGGAAGTGTTTTAAAGGAGGCACGGGGGGAGGGGAGTAAACCGCCGGCCTGGAACCGTACCTCGGCAGCCCCGGGAGCCCTCCGATTCTGCCCGAGCCATCCCGAGCAGCACTTCAGGGGTGCGTGACCCAGGTCACTGTGTTTGTGTCCTTGTAACTCACAGGCAACTCTGACAGGCTCTACTGAGCAGTTTTTAATTCACCCGGATGACTACCAAGCAGGCCGGCAGCAAATCAAACTGGAAATTCATTGATAAGACAGAATTCCATTTTGAACAACAAAAGGATTGTTCCCCCCCGTGGGCATCCCGGCAACTGGGGGAGGTGACCATAGAAACGGTCTGCACGCTGGGCTCAGTGTCCTATGGGAGCTGGTGGGACTTAGGCAGCTCCCGAGATAAGGCCGTGCAGGACACGGCTCCCCGTCGCTTTGCTGTGGGTGGGATGGGACCCGTTCACTGTGTCCACACTGGATATCCTAGCTGATCAGGAGCTCTGATCGGCGAGTGTACACGTCTTTGGAGAAAAAGAGCCAATGAATTATTAATAAGTGCTGCTCCAGGGCTGTCTTTCACAGCTTGAGGACTGGCGACGGGGAGATAATGGCGAGAGTGGCAGCAGGGGACATGCCCGGGGACCACTGAGTCAAACACACCCTCCGCTCTGGCGTCAGTGTCTGACGGCCACTAACCCTACGGCCACTAATCCTGCCGCCACATCGCATCTGGAAGTTTGTTCATGAAAAGATATCTTACGTGAGATTTGGAATCAAAAGCTCCATCTAAGTAGATCGCTATTGCAATTGTGACAAAGCGCCTGCAAAGAGGGAGATGCGATTCTTCATATTTCCAAATGGAGTTGATATTCCACTGGCTGATATTATTAACATAAAACAATAGTTATTATTGACCTTTGCCACATCGAATGAATCATGCCGCGGAAAGGGCATGTGCTTTTCGCTAAGTCGGTCTGATGTTTGTGCCTTTGCCGCCTCTGCGTTTGCTTGGGTTCTGAGTAAGATTTTGTAAACTCCAGACTCTCAGCTTCTGCCTCCTGTCTGAAGCCACTTCAACAAGAACCAGGAAACAAAAACTGGGGCGTCCATACGGCTGTGTCCCTCACTCGGTGGGGAAACAACTCGAATGCCTGCCCGTGGTCTGCACCACGAGACATCCGATTGGCCAATACCGTGGGATAAACACCGCGGAAGTTCGATCTGTCGTGATGGAGGAAGGAGCCAGCATTTACTCAGCACCTGTATGCGTGACACATTGTGGGGGTGACGTACACGACAGACTGATGAGTTGGTATTTTCTTTATTTTAAAGGAGAGAAAACTAAGGCTCATATCCATTAAGTAATTGGATCAATGCCAACCAGCTAGCCAACTCCACCTCCTCAGCTCCATGACCACATGACCACACGGGACCAGGTGGCCTGCTGGGTGTAGACAAGGGAATTTCTGGCCCATGGGGAAGGGAGGGCACAGGCAGGCGTGGGGCACTTGACTGCAGTGTGTCTAGTAAGCGCTGGATCGGTTTGGTGAAGTGTTTATTTATGTGGGTTGTGTCATATTTGACTCCAGCCACCCAGGATGCAATAAATACCTGTGCCCCTCAAAGAAGGGAATCTTGATTCGGAATGAGGACAGAAGCACTGGGTTTTAGGAGCGGCCTGCAGGCAAGGGGAAGGGCTCAGTGGGCAGTGGACGGAACACTAGGTCGCCAGAGGCGGCCAAGAACTTGGCGAGGAGCAGGCCCACAGAGGGGGGGGGCGGGCAGACTGGTGGCCCAAGGGGCACCTCCAGCTCTAGAACGTGCTCTCTTGGCACCTGGCACATAAGACGTTTGTTTGCCGAGTGCAGATATTTCACAAACGAGGGGCTCACGTACACACCCGGACTGCCCAGCGGTACAGACGGGACGGTGCCCAGCTGGCAGCCATCTGCCCGAGCTGCGCCACGCCGCCCCTTTCGAAGGGCGTTTGCTGACCACATCTCCGTTGGGCGTGGCTTACCTGTGGTCCTTCAGCCACCTGGCTTTGTCACGCCTCTCTCTGCACAAGTAGAGACATCTCACGTTAGGAAGCCGATGCCTTATTCAGAGTCCTGCAGCCAGCTGGCTCAGGGGAGGCTCGGGCACCGGGGCCCAGCTGTCAGGCCCGGCCTGCAGTCTGGGTGGAGCGTCAGCTTCTAGAATCTAGAGCTTCAAGAACAGGGCACGAGCCATGGGAAGACAGGGTGGGCGGGAGCCTGGCTCCGGGGCAGCCCTGGGCCCGGGGCAGTTGTCAGAGCCTCCGTGTTTCTGTGGTTAAAGCTGGAGAGTGTCCTGCTGACCTCTCACAAGATAAGAAGGAGCTGAGAGACGGAGCCATCAGATCTCCACAGCTCTGACCAAGCAGGGAAGACATGCCTGCCGTCGGGGCCCGTGCATCTTACGGGAGGCGACTGCCCCCAGCGCCGTCTGGGCTCTGGACAGCCTGCCCGCGGAGGCGCCATCACCAGGGAGTGGCTGCAGGGGGCTGTGTCTTCCTGTGATATTTACCTCTCAGGGAATATCTCCAAATCTCATAAATTCCAATTAAAAATATCATTCTTGCACTTATTTATTCAAAATAGTTTTTGAATATTTATTTGCCAGGCACTGGTCCGGAGACTGGAGGTGCAGTGACAAACCATGGGGTCCCGGTAACCGGGCAGTGACCCAGGTGTGGGAGGTGTGCAGGGGGCACCACGGGGGGCTCTTCGGGGACTGGTGAAGCCACACGTGCAGGCTCCGTGGTTGCTGTGGGTCCTTGTTAGTGACAGGCATCCTGGCAGCGTCTGGGGAGAGGGCAGGAGTCTGTCTCCAACAGTGGCTGTGGCTGGAGGAAGGCCCGGGGCTGACCAGGCCGCTGGAACCCTTCTCGCTGCTCCTCTGCTCCAAGCTGACCAGCTGCCAGCGGACGCGCTTGGCATTCTATTTCTGTCGGGCACTGGGGTGCAGCCAGGACACTGCGTGCCTCGCGAAGCTGCAGGGAGGATGATGTCAGGCGTCTGCCCGTCCTGTGGCTCCTGTCGGCCCAGCCCTGGACAGGCCGGGGAGGGAGCGCTGGCTGGCAGCCCCCTCTGCACAGTTGCTCTCACGGCTGAAATGCTGCTGCTACAGACAGGATGTGACCACCCCTGGCCTGGGAACACGGAGGACGGAGACCGGCAAAGCCGCCGTGTGCAGAACTCACGAAATCCCGGAAATCCTGTACAATTCTTCCGAAAAGCACCGCTCAAACGGCCACAGTGAGAGGAACGCCTCCCGGAGTGGAGTCAGGGTCCCGGGAGCAGTCAGCCTCGTAGCAGGAGCTGCCTGGGGGTCTCTATGGGGCCTGGGCCCCTGGGGGTCCTCACAGCAGGGCAGGTGACAAGTCAGGGCCCCATCCCCAGCATCAGAGCAGATCAGTACCTCCCACCAGAGCGCACGGGAAGGGGCGGGGCCGACGCGGGGGGCGGGGCCGACGCCAGGAGCAGAGGCAGAGGCACTCCT
>NW_005370960.1:643816-646110 GCF_000412655.1 Myotis brandtii | reverse complement strand
CAGGCCCTGGGTGAGCTGAGTGCAGAGCCCAGTTCCTGCCTCCCCAGTGGTTCCCAAAAAACCAAGTGGGATCCTGTTGCTTAAAGGGGCCCCAGGCTGGTGTCTGACAGGCCTCAGCAGTGATGCACTCCCCACCCAGGCCGGGAAGAACCCCACACTCAGTGTCCCGGGAAAGTGACGTCAAGAGGAAATACAAGAAGAAAGGCTCCACGGGAAGAGGCCGCGGAGATGAGCAGTCAGAGGAGACCCAGCTGCGGGCGTAGAGTAAAGGGAGCGTTTAACACACAGAGAAATCCACGCCGGGTACGATGCACGGTGAACAACAGGAGCGTACCCGAAACCCGAGTCAACTTCGGAAGAGAAGCAGAGCTCGTATAAATGAAGGACATGACAATTGGATTAATGTTCACTGGAGGGTGGGGTGGTGAGTTAGGAAAAGATTGTAGATAATGTAGTGACCCAGCAGGGATTGAAGTGACCCAGAATGAACACAGACAGAGATGGAGCATGGGAGGTGCTTCCATACCTGGAGGACAGAGACAGGACCGAAGGCACATCAGCTTAGAGTTCTGGACACGGGAGGACGGTGAGAGCACGGGAGAAGTGGAGAGAGCCGTCCCAGACTTTCTCGTTGAAACACCACTATTTTCTTTCTTTCGTTTTCTTGTTTTGTTAATCCTCACCCGAGGATATTTTTAAAAATTGATTTTTAGAGAGAGTGGAAGGGAGGAGGAGAGATAGAGAAACACTGATGAGCAAGAAACATACCGATTGGTTGCCTCCTGCACGTGCCGTGACCAGGGCCAGGGACTGAACCTGCAACCGAGGTACATGCCCTCGACTGGAATCGAACCTGGGACCCTTCAGTCCGCAGGCTGACACTCTATCCACTGAGCCACACCAGCTCGAGTGAAAGACCACTGTTTTCTAAATCAGGAATCTCAGTGAATCTAAAGGAAGATACATGAACATACACCCACACCTCCCGTATCACAGTGAGGCTGCAGAGCACCAAAGGCAGGAAAGATTCTAAGAACAAAAGGAGAGAAAAGACTTTACCTGCACAATCACAGGAAGTAGGTGGTCAGCTGACATCTTGTCAACAGGAGAAAATCCCAAGCAGTGGGAGAACATCCTTAAAGAACAAAGAGAAAATACCTGTCAATCCGATTTAAATACCCAGCAAAACTCTTTCAGGAACGAGTCTGAACAATGATATTTTCGTTTTCTTTTTTAAAAATATATTTTATTGATTTTTTTAGAGAGAGGAAGGGAGAGGGATAGAGAGTTAGAAACATCGATGAGAGAGATACATCGATTCAGCTGCCTCCTGCACACTCCCCACTGGGAATGTGCCCGCAACCAAGGTACATGCCCTTGACCGGAATCGAACCCGGGACCCATCAGTCCACAGGCCGACGCTCTATCCACTGAGCCAAACCAGTTAGGGCAAGAAATTTATCTTTAAACACACAGGCAATCCCATTAAATACAACTTTTAAATGTTTTGGAAAAAAAAAAGTTATTACTGGGCTAGCTCAGCTTTAGGCAAAAATCATAAAACCGGTGAACATCCTCAAAGGCCCCTCCTGTTGTCCGGGGCCGCTGGTCACAGATGCCTCCAAGTTCTGGTAGGCCGTGAGCGATGGCTCCCACGCCTCCTGTGAGAAAATGCAGAGCTACCGGCAAGGAGGGCTCCTGGCTGCTTCTCCCGCCCTCGCTCCCTGGGCAGCTCCGCAGTGAACAGTGCGGTGCAGGCCACCAGAAAGGCCTGCAGGCACCTTTCTCCCGCCTAGGCTGCCGTGCTCGGCTCGTTTGCACTCCTTTGCCGGCTTGACAGCTCCTCGCTTAGGTGTTTTACTTTCAAATCTCACCTTCTTTTGGTCAAGGTAGCTCAGTGTTTTTGTCTGAGGAGGCTTGGACCGGAACACACGCACAATTAGTGTCAAGCAAGTCACAACGCACATTCGTTCATTTCCGTGAAGGTGTCAGGAGCCATCGCTCTGCTCCTGGTCACAGTCCTGCCTTGTGGGCAGTTGCGTCCTGGGGACACGGGAGCCTGGCCAGTGGAGGCCAGGCTGGGCCTCCTGGCCCGGCTGGGAGGTCAGCCAGGCTGTCACGCGCGCAGACGTGTCAAGCGCGCAGACGTGTCAAGCGGGAAGGTTGGAAGGGAAGTGATTCTGACAAACACTGCCCTCCCCCGGGGCCTGCGAGGAGCGGAGGCTGCTGAGCCCCAGGGATGGACTGTGCTCTGATGGGAACCTCTCAGCGCAGGTCACCTCCCGGCAGATCCC
>NW_005370960.1:642813-643629 GCF_000412655.1 Myotis brandtii | reverse complement strand
GCAGCTCATCTTGCTCCTCGGGGGCGACACAACTCAGTGGTCATCTCTCGGAGACCAGGCGCCGGTGTGTCCTGTGCAGGCAGAGCTGGCCGGGCCCTTTCTTGGGAGGGAGCCCTGCGGTGGGAGGGCCATCAGGACCTGGAGATGCTGCGGGGGCGTCCTATTGTGATTTCAGGGTGCTCGGGAAGGGGCTCCGAGCCAACCAGCAGTGCGGGGTGACGGTGTGAGCCAGCGATGCCCGCCGCCGGCTCGGGCCCTGGTCCAGCATCCGCCGGGCAATTGGCAGCTGAGGTGCCCTGAAGGGAGACACCCGGCTCCGACCTCAGACAGCGTCCAGACGGCGCCCAGGAAGCCGCTCTATCGCTGGGCCATCTCAGCCCCGACCCCGGAGCCCGGCCAGCTTTGGGCAAAGGAGATGGACTCACGCCTTTGGCTGTCTTCCCCACGCCCTGCCTAAGCTGTTGCTGCCATCTCAGGTGAAGAATGCCCCAAAGGAGGAGCGGCTGTTCTCCTGGTGTGTGTGTGTGTGCGCGCGTGTGTGTCTGTGTGTGTCTGTGTGTCTGTGTCTGTGTGTGTGTGTCTGTGCCTCTGCGTGTGTGTGTCTGTGTGTGTGTGTCTGTGTGCGTGCGTGTGTGCGTGTGTGTCTGTGTGTCTGCGTGTGTGTGTGTGTCTGTGTCTGTGTATCTGTGTGTGTGTCTGTGTGTGTGTGTGTGTCTGTGTGTGTGCGTGTGTGCGTGTGTGTCTGTGCGTGTCTGTGTATGTGTCTGTGTGTGTCTGCGTGTGTGTGTCTGTGTGTGTGTATTTGTGTGTGTTTCT
>NW_005370960.1:640494-642571 GCF_000412655.1 Myotis brandtii | reverse complement strand
TGTGTGTCTGTCTGTCTGTCTGTGTGTGTCTGTGTGTGTCTGTGTGTGTGTGTCTGTGTGTGTCTGTGTCTGTGTGTCTGTGTGTGTGTCTGTGTGTCTCTGTGTGTGTGTGTCTGTGTCTGTCTGTGTGTCTCTGTCTGTGTGTGTCTCTGTGTCTGTGTGTGTGTCTGTCTGTGTGTCTGTGCGTGTGTGCGTGTGTGTGTGTCTGTCTGTGTGTCTCTGTCTGTGTGTCTCTGTGTGTGTGTCTGTGTGTGTGTGTCTGTGTGTGTCTGTGTGTCTGTGTGTCTGTCTGTGTGTGTCTGTGTCTGTGCCTGTGCGTGTGTGTGTGTCTCTGTGTGTGTGTGTGTGTGTGTGTTAGGAAGAGGTGTGCATTTCAGATGCGATGTCTTGTTAGTTTCTGGCTTGCCGCAGTCCCCACTGCTCTCTATTACGGCACCGAGTTCACTGTCCCATCTTATTTGTTGAGTCCCCGAAAGAACTTGACTTTGTGACCCCCCCGAGAGATCCCAGCCTCGTAGGCCACCCTCACACCCCTCGTTTAAAAGTCTACTCTTTGGAAGACATTTAATTTTGATTATTTACCTATTCGGTGAAAATCAAGCGCTTTTCTTTCTCCCAAGTATTGCCTATCTCTAACGACCCTTTATTCTAAATCTAAAACAAATGGGTTTAGATCTTCCCCCTTTTTAACATGAGGAGCTTGTCTCCCCCCGCCCCCCAGTCTGCTCCCCAGTCTGCTCCAGATAAGTGTGCCCTGTTGACGTCGCATCCCTTCTGTTGGGGAATTAGCTTAGGGATCCATGAGTGAGAACAGCATCTATTAAAGTAACTCCACCAAGACCTCACCACGGCCCGGCTTCCCAGGTGGAGGGGGAGGGGAGGAGACGCCCCTCCCTGCTCGGGGCCAGTGTCCAGGTGGAGCTGAGCCGGGCTGAGTGCTGCCTGTGGCCCCTGGGTGCTCCCCAAACTCCTCCCCGCTGTCCTGCTCTGTGTGCCTCAGGCCAGGGTGGGGGCGGGGGGCACACATCTGATTCTACGGCAAAAATACGGGTGCAGGTGGCGTCTCAGTCAGCGCGAGCTGCCCTAACGGCCAGGAGAGGCCCGAACCACAGACATTTACCTTCCCCGCCGCAGGGATCACGGTGCCGGCCGGTGGGGTTCTGAGAGGACGCCTTCCCTTGTGTCTGGTCTCCCCATGGTGGAGAGAAAGCAGAGAGATCTGCAGCCGCTCCCTCTTCCTACGCGGCGCGATCCCAGCCGGAGGCCCACCCTCATGACCTCACCTGCCTCTAATTGTCTCTGATGCTCTCCCCGAGTGGGGTTCTGAGAGGACGCCTTCCCTTGTGTCTGGTCCCCCCATGGTGGAGAGAAAGCAGAGGGATCTGCAGCTGCTCCCTCTTCCTACGCGGGCGCGATCCCAGCCGGAGGGCCCACCCTCATGACCTCACCTGCCTCCAATCCTCTCTGATGCTCTCCCAGGGCCCCACCTGCAAATGCCCTGCCATTGGGGGCTGGGCTCCAACCACGGATTCCGTGGCAGCAGCAGGCCGAGCGCTTGGCTGCCCGTGGTCTGGCTGCTCCCTCAGCACCTGTGTCCCCAGGAGCTGACCAGGCCTGGAGCCCCGCCCTGGGGAGCCCTCCTCATGCCCTTCACAGCTGTTGGCCAGCACGCTTGCCTCACCCCTGCTCACCCCCCTCCCCTCCTCACCCCTCCTCAGTGAGCCCCTGCCCGAGCTTAGTCACGAGGAGAGAGCCGTGGGCCTGACAGCTACCTGTGCCTCTGCGGTGCTGGGGGACTCGTCTCCTTCCTGGGCCTGGGAGCTGACAGCTTCTGGGGACAGTTCTTAATTAAGTCCCTTTGTGTGCAAATCCGTTCGCTGACAGGATGAAAAGACAAAGAGAACCACAAGAAAGTCTTGCAAGAGCACAGGCTCTGTTGGCCGGCAGGCACAGCTGGTGCCGGGCTGGGGGGCGGCTGCTTGGGAGTCACCCCTCCGTGGAGGAGGGGATTGAGGGGCACAGGGTCTGGGCCTGTGCTAGCCCGGGTGAGGGAGGAGGATGACACAGCACTGGGAGC
>NW_005370960.1:639380-640484 GCF_000412655.1 Myotis brandtii | reverse complement strand
AGCCAGGCTGCAGTGTCTCCTGTCCCTGCGGACCCGCTCCGGTTTGGAGATGGAGCTTGGAGATGCCTCGGGCTGGTTTGATGAGACAGTTTGAGGTCAGGAACCTGAGCCGGGCTGGGAGATGCAGTCTGAGGCGCCTGTTGAAAGGAAGCGTGACCTGCATACACCCTCCAGGCTCCCGGGCAGGGAGGGGCTGGGGGAGCGGGCAGTGGGGCTGGGACAGACCTGAGATGGTACCTGAGTGGCCAGAGGGCTGGGCAGACCCGGGTTCAGCGGCCGCCCCGACCTGCCGGGTGGACTCCTGGCAGTTCCCCGCCTGTGGGTGGCTTTTCGCTCCGGACGGAGCAGAGCGGCCCCAGCCCCTGCGCCTCCCGGCCTCCAGGCCACCGTCCAGGTCAGGGGTCCGCAAACTTTTTAAACAGGGGGCCAGTCCACTGTCCCTCAGACCGTTGGAGGGCCGGACTATAGTTTAAAAAAAAACTATGAACAAATTCCTATGCACACTGCACATATCTTATTTTGAAGTAAAAAAACAAAACGGGAACAAATACAATATTTGTATTTGCATGTGTCCCGCGGGCCGTCGTTTGAGGACCCCTGGTCCAGGTGATCAGAAGCCCAGGTGTGACTAGAAGGGGGGCCTGGGACTGCCCTGCTGCACCTGCTCCGGGCGCTGGCACCTGCGGGAGACGGGCTCCGGCTGCAAAGGGCACGTTCGCCCTCTGGTGACCAAACGGTGACATGACGCCGGCTGCCAGGCCCGCGCTGGGCGGGTGAAGGGCTGGAGCTGGTGCCTTTGGAAGCTGGTTTCTCAGCTGGGGTCCCGGGACTCGCCTCGCGTGGGGGTGAATGTGGACAGGACCCTCAGATGCAGCCGCTGCCGTCTTCAGGGTCAGGCCCCTTGGGGGGAGCCGTTGTCCTCCGCGATTTCACTCCGGGCTCCCCTGGGGGTCTCAGGTCTCCAACCTGCACCCGAGGCCTGGGTGTCAGCCGGGCCGCACGGGGCTCCCTACAGGACACAGGCCTGGTCGGCGGGACTGCCCGGGAGGGAGTTTAATGTTCATTTACCTCCCTGAGTGCAAACATGGGCCTCCCGCCAGGATC
>NW_005370960.1:618701-637789 GCF_000412655.1 Myotis brandtii | reverse complement strand
TTTTATTGATTTTTTACAGAGAGGAAGGGAGAGGGATAGAGAGTTAGAAACATCAATGAGAGAGAAACATTGATCAGCTGCCTCCTGCACACCCGCTACTGGGGATGTGCCCGCAACCAAGGTACATGCCCTTGACCGGAGTTGAACCTGGGACCCTTCAGTCCACAGGCCGACGCTCTATCCACTGAGCCAAACCGGTCAGGGCTCCTTATTGTTTTTTAAATATATTTTTATTGATTTCAGAGAGGAAGGGAGAGGGAGAGAGAGGAACATCCATGATGAGAATCACTGATCGGCTGCCTCCTGCACGCCCCCCACTGGGGATGGAGCCCACACCCGGGCCTCTGCCCCGACCTGAATGGAACCGTGACCTCCTGGTTCCCAGGCCAACGCCCAACCACGGAGCCTTGGCTTCCAGCCCTCTCTGGTCATCTTCTCACCTTGAAAGGGTAAACAGTTTGGAATTCTTGGTACAATTTTTGCTTGAAAAGTGAAGACAGTTTCTATGAGAACGGAGCGCTCTGCAGTGATTGAGTGGGATTGGTGACTAATTCACGGCCGCTGTCCACGCGGCTCCCACACAGAACGCTTCCATAAAGCACAATTACACGCTGGCAGCTCACAGGTTACGGGACATCAACAACGGCGCCTTCTGTGAAAGTAAACGCTCAGGCGGACTTGGCTGAGGGGCGAGGGCGGTCGGGGCTGGTGACCACCGTGGGGGCCTTTGCCCTCCCTCCGACGCCCTGACCTGCAGCGTTAAACAGCTCTTCCTCCGACGGAGGGGAATTGCCGCTCCCTCGCAGCTGCCAGAGTCGCTTACATCAGAGCAGCAAACATTTGGGGCCAAGAAAGCCTGGAACATAAATAAATGATCACTAAGCAAATGCGACTTGGTCTGTTCACTCGGTTGGCTTGCGTGGCTCCCTCTCTCGAGGGTTTTCTCTTGATAAAGTGGATGCCTGAGTGGCAGTGTCTTTGTTTCCCCCCAAAATACGAACAGGGGGTGTCAGGCTGACCGCGAGGTTCCCGGGTCTCTCTGGTGGTGGGTGCGTGCAGAGGTGAGGTCCCAGGCCCCGTCCCAGCTGACGCCTCCGTCCGGGCTGCCCTGTGGACGTGGGTGATCAGAGGTCCCGGGTCTGCACGCGGGCGCCCACCGTTCCTGCACGTAGAGGGGACCCACGGGGTCTGCGGGCCTGGCTCAACTCTCCAAGGGGAACGGCTCCCCCAGGAGGGCGCCACGTTCACAAACGCACGCAGGTGACTGTAAGCCTCTAACCCAGTGGTTCTCAACCTTCCTCATGCCGCCACCCTTTAACACAGTTCCTCAGGTTGTGGTGACCCCCAATTTCATTGTTACAAATTGAACATAATTAAAGCACAGTGATTAATCACAAAAACAATATGTAATTATATATGTGTTTTCCGATGGTCTTAGGCGACCCCTGTGAAAGGGTCATTCGACCCCCAAAGGGGTCTCGACCCACAGGTTGAGAACCGCTGCTCTAACACGACTGTCAGGTGGGGGCGATGAGATTTGCTGAGGGACTGCACTGGGGCACGCGAGGGCTGCTCCCGGGACAGACGCCGCAGGAAAACGGGGGGCTCCTGGGAGTGGGATTGGAGGGTGCTGACCTGCAGTGGCCGTGAGGCGTCAGAGGAGCCTGGAGGAGGGACCGGACGCGCACACTATCTGAGCGCCTTGTGTCTGAGCAGGACAGTGGGACGACCTAACCCAACGTGCTCTGTGGCTGTTCTGTTGAATGTTTGGTCTCTTTGCTGATTTTTGGAGCGGAGTCTGTGTGTGGTGTCTGTGCATGTGTGTGTGCACGCGTGTGGGCAGGCATGGGCAGGCATGTGGGCAGGCGTGTGGGCAGGCATGTGTGCACGTGTGTGGGCAGGCATGTGGGCACGTGTGTGGGCAGGCATGTGGGCACGCGTGTGGGTAGGCATGTGGGCTGACATACTGCTGTTATAAGAGGAGGTGCTTGGTACTGACTTCACTGCGGGTGCACAGGTGAACCGGGTGGGTGGCCCCTGCCCCAGAAGCTCACCGACTGCGGCCCTGCAAGCAGCGGTGTCTGTGCTTCACTGAAGGAAGAGGACGGGGCGGGGGACCCCAGTAACATCGCGGTGAACACGCATGGGTGGGGCCTCTGTTGGCCCTTGAATGACTTCATTGGGATGAACCCAGCCGTGACCCGATTGGGTCCAAGGCGGGACCTTTTTCTGATTCTGACCCGTAGAACCTGCTGTGCCACCAGGGCGCCACTCACAGCGTCTGGAGTGATGACACACTCGCTGCCCTTTGTGCGTCGGTGCGGAGCAGTGCCCGGGGTCAGTGTGACGCACCAGCCGTCTCCAGGGCGCTGTTCTGCGTGCACTGGCTCAGTCCCCTTAACGGAGCGTGCATGCTCTTGGTGCTGGAAGCTGCTCTGGCTCCGGGGAGGTGCCCGCGGCCTGCTGCCCCTGTGGGTCCCACAGCTTGTCTCACAGCGTCTGGAGTGATGACACACTCGCTGCCCTTTGTGCGTCGGTGCGGAGCAGTGCCCGGGGTCAGTGTGACGCACCAGCCGTCTCCAGGGCGCTGTTCTGCGTGCACTGGCTCAGTCCCCTTAACGGAGCGTGCATGCTCTTGGTGTCTGAGAAAGTGTGTGCAGCCCCGTCCCCAGGAGGCGCTGTCTGTCACGCCCGATGCAGTGACGTGCCTGTCGCGTCCTCAGGGAATAGCTCTCCTCTTCTGCTGGAAGCTGCTCTGGCTCCGGGGAGGTGCCTGCGGCCTGCTGCCCCTGTGGTTCCCACAGCTTGATCGTCTTCGGGTGACGGTGCTTTCACTCTGCTCTTTGGAATTGTCACCGTGGACTTCACTGTGGATTTTCTCTTGTTGAAATGTCACCCTTTGCTTTTGGAATGTTGATATTTTATTTATTTATTTTCATATTTTCATTGATGTCAGAGAGGAAGGGAGAGGGAGAGAGAGAAACATCAGTGATGACAGAGAATCGTGGATCAGCTGCTTCCCACACACCCCCGACTGGGGATGGAGCCCATAAGCCACAACCCACAACCCGGGCATGTGCCCTGACCCGGAACCTGACTGTGACCTCCTGGTCCACAGGCTGATGCTCAGCCCCCAGCCACCTGGCTGGGCTGCAGTGTTGACAGTTTACATGTTTAGTTTTTTCAGTGGCCGCCATCCAGAGGAGCACTCCCCCCGTCTGCGCACAGGATTTCAGGGGGACACGCGGATGTTGTGTTTGTGTGACAGTCATTTCACCTGCAGAAGAGCTGCGTTTTCAGCGGAGAAACGCCCTCTGAGCACCTCTCTCCTGGGCAAAGGGCTGGATTTGCGCTGCGCGGGCCCCGCGGTAGAATCGATGGGGCAGATTGGGCTCAGTGTAAACAGACACCTAGTGACCAGGCTGCTGTCCACCGACTCGGACGCTGAGGCGGCGTGACCTCCAGCTGCTGGACGTGGGTGGGCACGGACCGGGGCTGAGCTTCTGCGATGGTGAACAACCCAACGTCCTCTTCTGTCCACTAGATGGTCCAGCACTCATTACAGCATCCAGACGGCAAGGAAGGACTTGTTCAGAGAGAGGATCACGGGGGAAGGGGGGGTGCGGGATGGTGGCAAACGGGAGACGCCGTGACCAGGAGGCCCGCAGGCCTCGTCCACTAGGCCGGTGGGCTCCGCTGAGGGACGGCGCCCAGGCAGAGGGAGTGGGTGTGGGAAGTGGGGCGAAGGGGGCAGGATGGGGTCGGAGACCACAGGACACTTCTCCTGGGCCCAGCCTGTTCCGGGGGCAGGCGCTGAGCCCTCTGCTTCTCCGGCAGATGGTGTCCCAGCGTCCAGGGCCCCGGAGGGAAGCTAACACGGCTTCTTCTGAGTTGCCAGCGTTGAAAACAATTCAGCTAACCATGGAGGAAAGGGGAATTTGAAGGGTCTGCGCCTGCTCACGGGAAACGGGCACCGGTGTGTCTCCTCCCAGCCCTGCAAGAGGGAGGGAGCCTTTGCAGCCAGCGTTTTCCAGAGCACAGCAGGGTGTGTGTGCGCGCGCGCGCATGTGTGTGCACGTGTGCGTGCGTGTGTGCACGCGTATGTGTGCGTGCGTGTGTGTGTGTGTGGGGGGGGGCTTGACCTTCAGATAAAATTCACGCTGGCGAGACGTTCTCAAGTTGTATTAGCTTCTTGACAGTGAGCTTCCCAGTGGCCGTTAAGCTTCCCCTGGTCACGTGTCCAGCCCTGGACGCTCCATTAGCCACAGGGTTGAAAGTGGCAGGACAGAAAGTGGCCGTGCCCAGGGAGGCCCATCTCCCAGAGTTCCACGGAGAAGGGCGTTTCCAGAATCGCCACTACAGACCCGTACGTCCTGAGTTGGAAATGTGCAGACTCCAAGGCACCCAGCGGCCGTGGCAGGAGTAGAGACGCAGACATGCTGAAGGTGACGCGATGCGATTTGCTGAGGGACTGCACTGGGGCATGCGAGGTGCTCGGGTGAACTTCGGAGCTTGGCCCGGGCCGCTGCAGGAGGGGCCTGGTGTCTGTGGAGAAGAGTGTGGGCGGGCACAGCAGGATGGGGGCGGGACGAGCTAGGTGGTCAGGTTTGGATGTGTTGAGTTCTATACGCCAGCAGAGATCCACGGGACGTTGTCCAGCTGGTGGTTGGGGTCTGGAAGTCAGAGGGGGGGCCCGGGCCAGGGAGGTGAATGTGGAAGTGACCTTTGGGTCATCCTGCCCAGAGGCCAGGTGTTGGCCTTGATCTTGGGTAAAGTCATTGGTTGGCTGAGATCAGCAGTGGTCCCCTGGGCCCTCGCGGGTGGGTAGGATTTGGGACTGAGGTGGGCTTGTTCTCCTCCCAGACGTTCCCCTCTGCTCCGTGAGCAGGCTGTTCTGTGACCAGGGCTATTCCGTGAGCAGGGCTGCTCCGTGACCAGGGCTGTTTATTCCGTGACCAGGGCTGTTTATTCTGTGACCAGGGCTGTTTATTCCATGAGCAGGGCTGTTCCGTGAGCTGACATTCCGATTTGCTGATGATCTTCACGGGTTCTGTGGGCCTTGGGCGGACGTCAAG
Source organism: Myotis brandtii (assembly GCF_000412655.1). Classification (NCBI taxonomy): domain Eukaryota; kingdom Metazoa; phylum Chordata; class Mammalia; order Chiroptera; family Vespertilionidae; genus Myotis; species Myotis brandtii. The sequence continues at coordinate 632,714 of NW_005370960.1, read as the reverse complement.
GTTGACTGGGTGCAGCGTATTGGGAGGTTCCAGTGTCCTCTGTCTTTCTTCCCAGCGGCTAATTCGTTTCCAGGAGGGACTCTGCGGGAGGACAATCCCCCAATTACATGGAGAGTGAACCTGGGCAGGAAGTGTCCCTCACTCATGAAGAACCCCAGGCTGGAAGCAGATCCAGGGCTGAGAGGGGGACCCAGTGGTGTCCGTGTGCCCAGCAGCAGGCAGGGAGCAAGCTGATTCGCTAGCCCTACTAAGTGTCAGTGTCTGTGCTGTGTGCTGAAGCATCAACAGAAAATACGCTGGGTTCTGGTCGCAGGGCAGATGGAGCTGAGGTCCATGAAACTCCTATTGCAAATGCAAAAGACGGGAGACACGCGTATATATGGACATAGAGTTTGTGTTGCTTTTGAAATATGTAGCCTAGTTTGAAAGAAAAACAAAGTAAAGTCCCTGAGGTTCTAGAATGAAGAGAGAGGTGTAAGCCAGGGTAATGTTGGGCCGTGAGGCCGCAGTGACGCGGCCTGGCTCGGGCCCCCGGGGACTGTGCGACGGTCCCTCGTGGGGACCAGGGGCGGGAAGAGTCGCTGTCGTGTCGCTGAGCCTGGAGGTCAGCAGCGTCCCTGCACCAGGGACAGCCGGTCAGAACGTGTAATCAGCCGGGCGACTGAGTGCTTCATTGTCACCCGAAGGACAGAGGAAACTGTCTGAATATTTTTACTCCCTTTCCCACGCTTAATTTGTTATAATGACCATTCGGTGTTAAACCCAAAGAAACACCAAGTTGAAGCTTTTACAATGGCATGATGACCAGATTCCTTATGTAAGAAATCAAAGGTCTTGCATTGCTTCAGAGGAAAATTCAGCTCTTGGTTACCCATCCCTGGGGATGAAAGGGGAACTTGGCCCTGACTGGGTTGCTCAATGGTTGGAGCGCTGTCCTATGCACCAAAAAGTTGTGGGTTCCACCCCGGTCAGGGCCCCTGCAGGAGGCAACCAATGGACATTTCTCTCTCTCTCTCTCTCTCTCTCTCTCTCTCTCTCTCCTTTCCTCCCCTCCTCTCTCCTTCCCTCTCTTTAATAGCAATAAAAACATTAAATGGGAGCCTGTAGACCAGTGGTTCTCAGCCTTCCTAATGCCGCGACCCTTTAATACAGTTCCTCATGTTGTGGTGACCCCCAATTTCATTGTTACAAATTGAACATAATTAAAGCATAGTGATTAATCACAAAAACAATATGTAATTATATATGTGTTTTCCGATGGTCTGAGGCGACCCCTGTGAAAGGGTCGTTAGGTCCCCAAAGGGGTCGTGACCCACAGGCTGAGAACCGCTGGTGTAGATGATAGTGACCAGAAGCCAGAGAAAGGGACTTTGTTAGGTCGTCTGTTTTCATTCTGAGTTCAACCAAAGCCGGGGATGCTGTTCCCAGACTGATCCCATGTGTCACCACGCCGTCACCCTTGACCTGGGTGGGGTATTTCATCCAGGTAACGAGAGAATAGTGTTCACGTCTATGAAACCAAACTGGTAACAGAGGATTGAAGAAGATACATTAAGAGAGAAATGTGTGGGTGGATGGTTTTCATTAATATTTTTACTCTTCAAGTCATGCTTTTGTCTGCAGCTTTTATTCAAACCCTGTTTAAAAACTGTGATTACGTGAGCACAGAATGTATACAAATATTTTTGGGCCTGGCAAAATCTTCCAGAATTTTGATATGCAAAATATATATGTATATATGCACTCTGAGAAAGAAACCACACCACTCTTTATATATGTAGTTTATTCTTCTCAGAGAGAATTTAGGTCACAGGTTCATATTACCTGTGTTCTGCCCTTGAACAACATTTGAAATACATGAGAATGTGTGCACAATTTACTGCTAAAGAATATAGCCAATAATTGCTGGAATTGTTAGCCTGTGAAGTCCAGGTCACTTGCTTTGTGTGACATGAGAAACTGGCTTCTCAGAGGATGACATGTGGCAGCTATTGAAGTGAGTTGAGAACCTTAACAGAAATGACCCAGTTCTTTTCAAATGTTTTGATTAAACATATTCCATAGAGATGGGAGGCCTCTGGATGAAGAAGTGCTGCTGCGATGCTCATTGAGGGAAATTTAAGCAGCCAGAGCTCTGTGCGGCTCTGTGGGCAGGTAAATGTTCCCCAGGCCACCTCGCGTAATCGGACTTAATGACACGGAGACATTCTTGGATTGATTGCTGGAAACGTGTCTATCTTTTGCAAAAACTGTTATTAAAGCAAGGATGCTGGGCTATTTCTCTCCCACTGTGTGGACCCCTCGGAACACGGGGCCGCCCCGCCTGCCTGTCAAGGCCCCTGCCTCCTTCCCGCACGTGGCCCGCCCCCAGGACAGGTGCCTGAACAGGGCGATTGCTCTTTGGTCGGTGGTAGCATCAGTCTCGGAAGTTCCTTTCTTACGTGGCTCATGGATGGATACGTGTTTCTTTGAACACTGAATGCAAACTATTAGAATCGCCATCATGTTCTAGGACAGCCGTCGCCAACCCGTGGTCCGGGCATCAGTCTCGGAAGTTCCTTTCTTACGTGGCTCATGTTTCTTTGAACACTGAATGCAGACTATTAGACTCGCCATCATGTTCTAGGACAGCGGTCGCCAACCCGTGGTCCGCGGGCCACTGATGGTCTGTGGGGCCCAAAAGGTTGGCGACCGCTGTCCTAGAACTTTGGAGAACAGGCTGCAGGCGCGTCCCCTGCCCTGAGTGTGGAGAACTCTAGTAGCCGGGGAAGCCAGGGTTCTGGGCAGCACCTGCTTGACGGGGGGCCTCAGACCCAAGTCTGGACCCTGCAGAGCTCGGCTCCGGCCGGGACACACCGTCAGCCAGTCCGCCAGGAGCTGGAGGGCGGGGCTGCGGCCAGGAGCCAGGCTGCCCGCTGCGCACAGCAGCACGGATTGTGTTCCAGCAAAATCACATGGAAGGTGAGAAGGAATGAACCCCGTTTCCCTGGACGATGGCTGCGGTCTGGTCTCGAGGTAACAGTGGTGGCTTGTCAGAGCTCAGGGAAGGATGAGGGTTAATTAGTAAGAGATGCGCATCGCTTGTGCGAAAGCAGACACCAGGTTTGGGTCTCTTTTGCCAAATGAATTTTGTATAAATTTCAAAATCTCAATCGCAGGTTCATTTCCTTGGTCGCAGACCAGCCGGCGAGGGCACAGTGTGAGGGCGGTGCATACGGGCTGTTGTGCGAGGAGTTTGGAAGGTCAGGGCGCTTCCTCACGGGGAGCAGCTGGTTGGGTCCCATGGAAAACGCACTGCCTTTCGTTGGAAAGACGGTTTTGTTTTCTCTGTCGGCCTCCGTGTGGTGACCAGGAGGGGCCTCCGTCTCCTCATCTGTAAGGTGGGAGAGTAACGAGGCTGCAAAGGCTGTTTAAGTCCCCCCCACCCCCACCCCGGGGCGCAGCACGTTTTGTTTTCTCTGTCGGCCTCCGTGTGGTGACCAGGAGGGGCCTCCGTCTCCTCATCTGTAAGGTGGGAGAGTAACGAGGCTGCAAAGGCTGTTTAAGTCCCCCCCACCCCCACCCCGGGGCGCAGCACCTGCTGTTAGAGCCCTGGGAGTGCAGCACCTGCTGTTAGAGCCCTGGGAGTGCAGCACCTGCTGTTAGGGCACCGGGCGCACTGGGCTGCGAGGAAAGGCGTCTGGGAAAACCTCCGTGCTCGCTGGGCAGCCCGGCCTGGAGGGCCTGGAGGGGGAAGAAGCTGGTGCTGTTGTTCCACGAGCCCTGACACTTCATCCTATTTTAAGACCCTCTTCCTCCTCCCGCTTTCTGACAGCCCGACCCTGCCTTCAGCCATCACCTGTCAACAGCTTTACTCAGTGCCGCGAAGCAACGGGGCCTAATTAGCTGGAAAGCGAGTCTCTTAATCGCCGGGTGGAGCGGCTTTCCTTGCCCCCCACCCGTCTGTCTCAGGGTCTGCCAGACTTGCCAAGCCCGCTTCGAACCCGAGTCCGCACTCCCAGCAGGTGCTTCCTCTGTGCCGTGCACCAGCGGTCCCGGCTCCACCCGGTTCCCGGGACGGACCTGGCGGTTCAGACGCGGTTCCCGGGACGGGCCTGGCGGTTCAGACGCGGTTCCCGGGACGGGCCTGGCGGTTCAGACGCCTTTAACCGCCTCCGTTCCTCAGGACCCGCGGGGCAGAGCTCTCCATCCAGAGCCGCCTCTGCAGACGGCGGTGACGCCCAAGGAACTGGAGCGAAGGCGTGGCCACCAGCATCCTCCACGGGGTCCCAACAACCAAATGAGAGGATATGCCGGACAACACAGGGCCTTTCCAGGCTCGCTCACCAGCCTCCTGCTGGGCACTGACCTTCCCCGTCCTCCGGGGACCCTTTCCAAGGTCAAGGCCCAGAGTCAGGACGGACGATCTGTTCTGTGACTGTCCTGGTTGATCTGTTGCTGGGGGGGCCGGAACCACAAACTGTCCAGGCCTCACTTTTTCCCGGGTGAGGGTCACTGTTTTGGCATCAGTTGCCGTATTTAAACCTTTGTTGTTTTCTTTCCTTTTTAAAAATATATTTTTATTGATTTCAGAGAAGAAGGGAGAGGGAGAGAGAGAAGCATCAATGATGAGAGAGAATCACTGATCAGCTGCCTCCTGCACACCCCACACTGGGGATCAAGCCTGCAACCCGGGCCTGTGCCCTTGACTGGAATCGAACCCTGACCTCCTGGTTCATAGGTCAGCGCTCAACCACTGAGCCCCGCCGGCCGGGTGTTGTTGTTTTGAAATAGGTAGAGATTCCAATGGTGCCTCCATCATTCCCCTGCCCCTCCCCCATGCGCTGCTCGCTCCCCTGCTCCCCCTCGCTGAGTTGTGCAAGTGTGGCTGGAAGCCTGTACTTCGTCGCGTGGGCTCAGTGTTCTGTAGCCTTTAGCAGACAGGGTTCCTTCCCTTGCTTTCGCCTGGAGATGCAGCATTCAGGTGGCGAGCACTCGCAGACGCAGACGCTCCAGGCAGAGGCAGGAGGTGAGAACAGGGTCGGGGTCAGGCGGCCTCCTGTCAGCTGCAGTAACGACAGGCATTTCCGTCCCAGAGGGAGGCTGGCAGCTGAACCAGGTGTGTGGGCACAGCATCGAACTGTTTCAACTCCTCGGGCCCCTTGCTGACGGTCGCGTCTCCCTGTCCTCGGCCTCACCTGAAGGTGGACGTGGCCCTGTGGGGGTTGAGGGACTCACAGTGGATGTTGGTTGAGGATCCCCCAGGTCCCCACGGGCACCTGTGGAGGATGCAGCCAGGAGCGTGCGCAGACGGCGGGTCTCAGCTGGGGTCCCAGAGCAGCCTCAGCATCACCCGGGAATTGGTTTCCAAAGCCAGTTTCAAGCTGTGATTGCGGAGCTGGGGGGGCTGGGCCGGAGACATGTGTGAAGAGCCCTCCAGGCGGCTGGTTCGCCTCTGACGTCCGGCAAAGCCGCCCGCGTGCTGTGGCAGCCGCAAGAGACACGGGTTGTTTCAAGCAGCTCGCTGTGCTAGACTCTCACTCGGAAAAGTGCCTGAAGAATAAGACTGGTTCTCGGAAGTCACGGCTAACTATGTTTTTTCTAAGATGATGTAGAATTAATTAGCTCAAATGACTGCAGACTTGGCCTATGGGTAGGTCAGGCCCCAGATGGGATAATCTGTTAGTGAAAAGAACAGCTGTCCGTCACGTGGACAGTTTTAAATAACATGGGTTACACTTCAGGAAGAGCGTGGGGTGCTGCCCCTTCACTTAGGGCTTCTCTGTCCCTCGTGAGAGAGTGACAGATGCGGACGGGGAAGCCGGCGCCTGACTGAACCGCCGCGTGTCTCCGTATCGCGCGCTACTGACGTGTCTCTGTGTTTCAGGTCCCAACTGCTTTGCAGAAACCGCCGTCATCCCCGCCGGGCGAGAGGTGAAGACGGACGAGTGCACCGTCTGCCACTGCACCTACGAGGAGGGCACGTGGCGGGTCGAGCGGCAGGCCACGTGCACCCGACACGAGTGCCGGCAGCGGTAGGCTCCGGCCGCACAGGAACGCCGGCTCCTGGAACACTTCCCTGACTCGAACATTCGAGGGGACTCTGGGAAGTGCCACCCAAAAGGAGACTTTTGATGAGGAACAATGGGGGATTGTCGGGACTTTGGCTTTTCTTGGTAACAATTACTGCAAGAGAAGGAAGTGGATATAGTTCAGAACATCACCGAGAACTCTGGGCAGGAAGCCCCTCTCTCAATAAACGTGCTATTTTCAGAGCAAGTGCAGTCAAGTCCACTGTTCTCTGTGCGATGGATTTCTATCCCCCGTCAGAGAGCTCACCGCTGTTTTCTATAGACACAGATTAAAATGCTGTGCTGCCCACCGTCCGCACTGTGCACCTTTTCAGTTCTGTCCCCATCACGTGACGTTGTTGGGGGCTGATCCTCTTCCACGTCTCGGAACGCTGTACCCATGAGCAGGTCATGAAATAATGGGGCTGATTTCCCTGGGCCCTGCCCACAGGCTGTTTCATTTCAGAGGTATAGCTAGTGTCTGTCCTTAGAAGGCCCAGTGTGATTCACACAAATGTAATGTTCCCGTCTTGCACTTTATTGCTGTTGTCACCTCCATGCTCTGTCGCTTGGAAAATGCAGGTGTCAGGTAACTGATGGGCACTTTTTCTGTTCATCTGAAGCACCCCTGCTGGATGGACACATACATGTTTCATTTTCACTGACATTACTTTGTCTCCTAATCATGAATTTAAATTGTCCCCTAGACCGAGGAGCAGGGTGAGCTGGACAACTTGCACCATTGTTCCATCCAGCTGAAGCAGGCAGTAAAATAGGATTCCCTTGACTGACTGGAGGGGAGTTAAGGCAGATGAACTCCTGATTGAGTCTATGCCTGAAGTCTGGGCACAGAAACCCCCGCACTCCATTCAGTGGACTCACGCTTCTCAGAATGACCACAGCTTTGGCCCTAAATTATGATTACCCAAAATTTCAAAGATAAAGCATATTATCAAAGCTGAGGAGGCACCCAGGCCTATGAGACAAGCTGAACACAAAGGGCAGAAACCAAGAACAATAGGGACAGAGTTATAGGGTCTCCAAAGAGTGGAATAATCAGAATCCATGCAGGATAACAGTGCTGTGCTCAAGGAGGTACAGGATAAAAATGCAAATTTCAGCAGAGTCTTAGAAACCTAACGGGCCAGTGAAATGGAAAAGAACCAAATAAGAATTTGGAACTGAGCCAAAACCGGTTTGGCTCGGAGAATAGAGCGTCGGCCTGTGGACTGAAGGGTCCCAGGTTCAATTCCGGTCAAGGGCATGTACCTTGGTTGCGGGCACATCCCCAGTAGGAGGTGTGCAGGAGGTAGCTGGTCGATGTTTCTCTCTCATCGATGTTTCTAGCTCTCTGTCCCTCTCCCTTCCTCTCTGTGGAAAATCAATAAAAATATATATTAAAAAAAAAGAATTTAGAACTGAACAATATAATAACTAAGATTAAAGATTCAGTTGAATGAGTTTAACAACAGATTAGACATAGTTTAAGAGAAAATGGTGAACTTGAAGACAGAGCACCAACAAGAAGCACATGTAGAAAACGCATAAGGAAGCACAAGAGAGTAAAGAATGTGGTGAGCTTTTAAAGCTACAGACGGAGAGAAGGGAGAGAAGGGAGAGAATGGAGCAGAAGCAACACTGAACAGGTAATGGCTGATAGTCCTCTGAAGCTGATGGACCACGTGCAGTGAAGAGTTCCAGAGTAGCACCACTACAGTGAAACAAGGGAAATGAAAATCCCCAAGCAGCCAGAAGACAAGTACTGATTCCATTCACAAACAATTATAATGATATGGTATCCAAAGGAACCATGGAATTCTGGAGACAGTTGGATATTTTCAATGTGCAGAAGGAAAATAACTGCTAATTTAGAATTCTAGACACAGAAATAGCACCTATAGATCACTACAGTACCCACAGGTGCCCCAAAAATGTGGAGGCTTCCATCATTTTTACAAACATTGTGAAAGTCATAGTATAGTTTTACTCCCTTGGCCTCTTTCTTACACATCTGTTGTTTAGGTGTATTTTAAATCTGACAAGTCTTTACTTTTATTTTTCTAATAGCCACTATTGATTTAGCTATATCCCCATATTTGTGATTTGATTCCTTCTTTCACTTTTTATTGCAGATTATTTTCTTCTGCCTGAAGAATATTTTTTGGTATATTTTGAAATGAATTTCCAGTAGTGGTAGTATTTTTCAGGTATTACTCAATTGAAAATATCTTTATGTTGACTGCATTCTTAAAGGACAAGGTTATAAAATTATTTGATCTTGATAAGGATGTATGCTATAATTTATAGGGTAATATTTTTACATTTAACTGGTGGAATGAAAAGGAGACAAAATAATAATAAAAGATATAGAAGACCTGAATATTATAATTAACAAAGTTGACCTAGTGGACAGGTACATAATTCTTCTTGAAAAAATTATGGGATACGTATTTTTTTTAAGTATATGTGGAAAATTTATAAACAAAGACTTTATGCCGAGCCATGGTACATTATAAAGAACTGACATCACACAGAATGTAAATCCTGACACCAGTTCAGTTAGACTATACGTCATGAGAAAAGCCAAACAAAAACTCTTCCTATGCTGCAAATTAAGAAATAGAATTCTAAATGTCCCTGGGACAGAGGAGATGCCACAATAAAAACTGTCACTCTAATGCCCTCGATCATGAACAAAACGAGAGAGCAGGCACGAGTAGCCAGTGTCGGGAATGGAAGGGGAGGCGTCGCTGCAGACATGGCGTCGGTGCTCGCGGCGGTGGCTGTGGAGGCAGCGGCGGGTCACCAGTCCCCTTGCTCCTCACACGGGAAGACAGGCGCTTGTCAGAGCTGACACACCTTCACTCCCTGCCATCCCCAGCGCCTCCTTCAGTGGGCACTGCAGCCTCCCATCCACTTTTACCCCAGGACACGCAGAGGATGGGTGGCACTCCTCCGTCCCAGGTGCCATGGCATGCCTTTTCCCCCGGATGGCGGGGGTCAGCCCTTGTACAGTCCCCTCCTTTTGACCGCTGGTTCAGCAGCATGAGGTGGACGTTCTGGGTTGCAATTTAATAGAAGCGTTCCTCCCTCACACAGTACCTCTGAGCTCGCCTTGTCCCAAACTGCAGAGACGAGACATGCTTTGCTACTCAACACGGCGTAATCGTGAGAAGCCACTCCTACCGCCCTCCCTCCAACACACGCCCAGTTCTGGGACCCATGAGTTTAGCTACAGAAACAGCACCGCCAACCATCCCTGTCACACAGGTGGGGAAAGTTCCAGGGGCTTCCACCAGGCCCTTCTTACAACCATCACCGTCGCTCCACAGACATAAAATCAATGAGGGACACGTGGCCAGCTGCCATCACTTGGCGATTTAGAGCGGAACTTGTGCCCTGGAGGACGGTGCCTCCCTACTCAGCACTGCCACTCGGCTGGGACCATCAGAGTCTGACGGGCTCCCCACAGCCCGTAGTCCAGCTGCTCCAGGACATGGGGTCCGTGGTGCTACCAGTAAATGACCCGAGTGGAAGCCCACTGCACAGCTCATTCCTGTCCAACGAGCGCCCGCTCAGCAGCAGTGTTGTGATAAACATGACGACAGCGATAGGAAGCATGCAGTACATTCACAGATGGTGGAGTTGGCAGGAATTCTGGAGAGCAAGTCCACTCCAGCTCCAGTGGGAACGGAGCGCTGGCCCTTCCGCGGTGAAGCTGGCCAGGGGAGCCGCCTGCTGCCCGGCGCTGGCGGGCTCCTTGTTGGGCTCTGACTGCGTGGGAACACCAGGCACCCAGAGGGGCTTGGTCAGATGGCACCTGGTAGCCCGGCAGAACGTCCGTCTCTGTCCCTGAGACAAGGACAAGAACGAGGAGCCCACGGGCCGCAGAACGGCCGTCTTGTCCGTTGGCTGAGCAGGTCCTCCAGTTTCTCAGGGCGTTCGCTCTCCGCGCAGGTCCGTTTCCTCCCAGCACCTTGGTACCAAATTCCCACTCTTGTTCTTCCAAGTCCCCAATCATTGACTTGTTTACAGATGTCTGCGGCTCCACACCATCAGCTCTCATTCCCCAAGCGGGGAAGCAGGTGCACGGCTCCAGGTTCCGCCTGCGCAAGGTGCCCCTTTCCACGCCCGTCAGCCCCGAGGTGCCTGCGGCTGTCCACTGGGGGACGCTGTCAGCCATCTGGAAGCCTGCTCCAACACCTCCCCCCTGAATGTGTCACAGAGAAGTCCCCACGAGCTGGTAGACACAGGCGGAAGGGAGGAGGCGCGAGGAGGAGCCGTGAGACCCTGAGCCACTTGCTCATGGGCCGCACTCTGCCGTCAGGACCTGCCTGAGCCCAGCTCCGTACACACCAGGCGCCCCCGGGGCTCACGGAGCTGCTGTGCACACCCCACTTCGTGGCTCAGTGTCACGCACTCGTACGTGTGACTCTCTCACCTGGACACCTGTTTCGGTCCAGTCACAGGTTCTACCCTCACTCAGGGGAGAGGGTTCTCCAGAGTAGAACTCAGGGGACGGCCCGTCGGTGTATCTGGCATGGCCTGTGCGCCCCAGACGTCTGATCCAAACTGCCCAGACACCGCAAGGCCTTTGACGTGCAGGGTAGGTCACGGGGTACTAGACACCCTGCAACTGCCAGGACTCAGGTCAGGTCTGGGCTCAGCAGCAAAGGCAAGACTGTGGGAGGGAGCACCTCCTCTCCGCGGGCCGGCGGCTGCCTCGGCACGAGCAGCCCAGGAGATGGTGGGATCCCGGCTCAGCTCCCATGTCCTCACCTCGGCTTGGAGGGGCCCAGTCTCTTTCCCGAGTGATGCCCCACCTCTCACATGGGAAAACGCCTCAGGTGGGCAGGTGCTTTGCCGCTGGGCCCACAGAAGTCTGCAGAGAGGGAGACAGCTTCGGGAAGAAAGGCCTGCTTCCCTGGAAGCCATAGAAAGCTTCCGGGTCTCAGGCCCGACTTCACATCCCCTCACCAAGTGCAGGGGGAGCAGCTGGCCCCTGGGGCCCATACTCCCCTCTCCATTAAAGAGCCCCACCCGCCTGCTGGGGGCGTTGACGCCGGCCTCAGGGGCACTGGGCCTGGGTGACGGGCGGCCGCTCAATTAGAAAGCTGAGCAACCACGGGTTTTGTAAGCTACTCATGTATTTTCCTGGTGCTTAATCTTTACAATCCTGGTAGTTTTCGTATTCTGACATAGCTTTGCAGTGTGAGCAGGAAGTGTGAGGTGGTGGCGGCCCTGCCCTTATACCTTTCACAGCGACAGAAATGCAGAGGGTGATCACTGTTTTTGTTTGTTAAACTTTATTGCTATTGCCCATTGCTCCCCAGAGGCATTCTGGGGGAAATTGTTTCTCTCTGTCACCTCCTTGTGGAAGTCACACCTTCCTTTAGGCACACAGATTACTCCATTTGAAAATGTCAAGAAGGTAATTGAAAGGACTTTAAAATAAAAACTTAAAGACTGCCACCCATTGTGCTGTTGGCACGAGACCTTATACAAGTGGCTAAAAACTGCAATAATAAGACTAACAGTCTTTTTAAAACGTGACTTTGAACTATGAAAGGTCAAACTAACAGAAATCAAATCCCATGGTTGCGGGGAGGAACGCAGTTACAGCGGTGGAGCCGGTGGCCGGAGGCAGTCGGAGTGCAGGGCGCTGAGCCCTTTCTGGAAGAGCCCCGCCAGCCTGATGCAGTTTTGCGACTATTTTTGAAAAGCGATGACCCGGGAGGTATTCCGGACTCACACGAATGAGCACGGAGTCCTGGATGCTCCCCTCAAACCTGTGGGCACAGAGGGCTGCAAGTGAAATGATGACACCATTTTTTGGTAAAATCTGATACATTTAATTGTGCATAATAGTGATTTATTATGTGCTAATATTTCAAAACTGTCCGTCCACGTGACAAGCCCACAGCACGGCGCCTACAGGCAGGTTTTGGCCCCGAAGACCAGGCTGCTGTTGCAGTGCAGGCAGTGCGTCCCGTCGCTGGGGTTGTAGGAGCCGGGGCTGCAGATCACTGTGGAGAGAACAAGGGTGAGAGCATGTCCCTGCGCCACGCCAGCCGACCGCGCACGAGGGCCACTTCCTAAGATGCATTGTACTTGAACACGTCACTGGTTTTTAGCTGTGTAACACGCACAGAACCTACGATGTGCCATCTGGCCATCTTGTGTGCCCAGGAGTGTTAAGTACCTTGCCCTGCTGCACAACTATCTCCAGATGTTTCCACTGGGGAAAGGCTGCAGCTCCTGCCCCTCACACCCCCTCTCCCCTCCCCAGCTCTGCAGCCCCCATCCTGCTCCTTGTTTCTGTAAAGTCTGACACTCGAAATACTTCATACACGTGAAGAGTCTTAACCTTTTCCTCCGATCCGGCTGAGACTACGACTGTGAGCTACAATAGTCTTACTGGTCACATAATGTTGAGATTAAAGGTTGATTGGGCCGTCCTGTAAGTTACAGCAGAAGCCACGGAGGTTAAGACCGTGGGTGTACCGAATGTGACTGGTATTGCCCACAACAGCCATGACTTAGAGGTTGAAGACAGCCAATATGGAAGGATATGTACCGCATTTCTAACAGTATCTCAATTCAAGCCTATTTATCAATTGCTAAATGTGTAATTTTGAAAAAAAAAATTACTTAGCCTGACTGGAGTTGGATCATCCCCAACATAAGAATAACATGTATCATATGGTGAATGTGTTACCAGCTACTCTGCATCAGAGAAAGTAAAGAAGGTAGAAAAAACAAGGATTTAGACCAGAAAGCATCCGGTGTCACTAACCGTTCACTGCCCACTCCTCCCACTGGGCGGAGGCGGCGGCAGTCATGTGACACCCCCGCCCCCTGACTGGTGGGTCTGATCCTCGCCCTCCTTCTGCCCCTGCATCTGAGGCCACCAGGGCTCGCCAAGGCCTCGAGGCCGGGATCCTGGCCTCAGAGAAGACCCTTTCCCGCACCATGATGCGAAAACGCACGGCATTGTTTGGATCTGGGCCAGATGCTATTTTTTAACCTCATAGCTTTCTTTTTAACACATATTTTTTCAAACTGCAAAATATTTAAACTGTTATTCAGAGAAATAATTTCCCATTCTCGGTTCCATGGAGTTCTTCAAGTATTAACAGACATTTTATTTGGGGAATAATACTTCAGATGGAAAAAATACTGGTTGAACAGTTAGCTAGATTTATTTCCTGCAGTAATAAGGGTGTTGAGATGGCCACACATGTGGTAAACTCTACTGCTGTAATGCCATGCTTCCGAAGGCCTGTGCCCATGGCCCGCCTTCTCACACACACGTGGAAACATACCGAGAGGAGCACGTTTCCCGAGCGCCACGGGAGGCGGCACCGGGACACAGCAGGTCCCCCTCCATCAGCTGTGTACTGACTGCTTTCAGAGCGGACGAAACTGCCTAAGCCGGTCCACGTAATGGCACCGCGGGAGTGGGGGGGGGGCTGCAGATGCGAATGGCTCTCTCTCCAAGTGAACAGCCTAACGCACTTTGTCCTCTTTTAAGTGGTTGAGGAAGATACTAAAATGTTATTAAAGCACAAAATGAGTGGAAGAGGCCCATGGCGTGGTTCCCATGACCTGACGTTCTGTGAGAGCAGAGCCAGGGAGGCCATAGGTCATCGGTGGTGAAGGGACGCGGAGGGGGACAATGGGAGGATCTGGGTGAAGCTGCTGTGTGGCACTATGATGGTGGGTCATGTCACTGGACATTTGTCCAAAACCCCAAAAATGTACAGCGGCCAGAGCGGCTCAGACCCTCTGGCGCCAGGATCCAATCAGGGGAACAGCTGGTAACGAAGCCGTTCCCGTGCTTCTTCCGGAGAGAGAAGGGGAACGGTCCCTAGTGCAGCCCGCACCCGTGCGCTCATCAGGAGTGGATGCTACAGGAGAGGTGACTGGACTCTTTTTCGGGTAAAGAACTCTGGCTCGTAAC
>NW_005370960.1:607883-618672 GCF_000412655.1 Myotis brandtii | reverse complement strand
CCCCAACCCCCAACTCCCCACCCTGCCCAGCACGCCTCACCCTCTTTGCTGTATTAACCCCTCCGCAGAAATCCAGCCTTTTCTCTTTTATATCCTCAGACTCACAGTCTTTTCAAACAGTTTCCGATAAACTAAGAAACGACTACGTATGGTAAAACACACGGTAGGTGGTCACTTAGGCATAACGAACAGAAGCGCATGCTCATGAACCAAGCAGGGAGCACAGTCCAGGACCTACCGCAGCACTCGGGGCATTTTGGATGCTTCGCAGCACTGATTCCATACCCGGGAAAGCAGCGGTTAATCCACACCATCTGCAGGGTGTCTTCAATATAGTATATCTGAGGCAATGGACTGGCACGTCGGCCTAGAACTTCTACTTGTTGACTAAAAAACCTCTCTATGAGATTTTTAGCCTAAAATAGAAATACAACGTGAAAAAATCATTTTCATAAATAAGTGTGATTTAGAATACATAAGGCTGCTATGGATTAGAAGCAGGGGAGCCCACATTCTTGAGGTTCTCTTTCTTTTCTTTGCATTCATAGGATGTAGATAATATGTGAAAATTAAAGAATGTCAACTGCAGACCTCAACTACTTCCAAACGCCCTTCCGAACACAACCCAGAGAAACCACTGGACATACACCCACACATTTTGGTCGCTTGGGGTTTTGAATGATATGTGGATGGGCCTATGAGTGAAATCAAGACTTTTCTACGAAATTATATGTCCTCCAGGAAATGCACTCGAACAACCCAACGCACTGCAAGCAAAGCGCTTTGAGAGTCTTTAAGGAGGGTATGTCCTGAGGCAGCCCCTCCACGCTCCACCAACAAAAACCAGGTTTAAACATGTCACAACTTCCAGTTCTGTGACCCCCAAAATTAAATTTACAAGATAATCACCGCATCATTGTGACCCATAATTTATTACATTTTTGTCTGTAATAATTATTCTGGATTAACTAATAAAATTAACAAGAGGCATATACTCTTCAATGACTGGCCATTTTACCTGTTGAAGCAAGAGGTGTGGCCATGGAGGCAAACCCTCTGCGAGCCGGTGGCTTCTGCTGGGTTCTCACCAGCTAGCTTCCCCTCTGACCTAGTCAGGAGCTGGGTGAACGGCTCTCGCTGACCTACAACCACTAACGGTGCACCTCAAACACCACACAAGGTATATTCCTTCCATAAAAATGTCTGTAAGTAATTATTAAAATGCTTTCCATACACTTCTTTCAACACATATGTAATTCTAATTCCATAACTCAATTATTACCTTTTTATAATTTAAATGGTTTTCTTGAACTTTTAATAAATTCAGGTGAATTTGTTGATACTTATTTGGTCAAACATAAATTTTATTTAAGAAAGTGCTTAAGAATTAATTAGAGATAGAAATATGGTATCTAATTAACTATGTTTAATTGCCAAACTCGATTAAAAGTGTCAGGAAACACTTAGCTTCCTAACTCTGCATCCAGTAAGTAAATAATAAATATCAATGAAACAAACCTCACAAAACCCAATGGGAATTAAAAAGACCATGTAAACCAGATGCCTATTTCTTATGTTCCCTCTAGGAAAAGTGTAAGGACAGAATATAGATGGAAGGGGGGGAAGAGGTACAAGAAGGTATAGGGGAGGTAAATGGTGACAGAAGGAGACTTGACTTGGGGTGAACAACAATACAATATACAGATGATAGATTACAGAATTGTACACCTGAAGCCTGTTATTTTATTAACCAATGTCACCCCAATATACTCAATAAGAAACATATACTTTAAAAAATAAATGACTAAAAAGAAATCATCACCTTTTCAAGTGCAATTCCTACACCTTAAACTGGAAAGTTTTACAATCATCATAATATAAATAATTCAATATTCCAAATATTTAAAAATAATTTTATAAAGTATATATGGTCATTTAGAATACTTAGAGATAGGAAAATATCACCATAAGTTTACTGAGCATGACAACATATTGAGTATAATGTAAAAGAAACAAGTAAATTAAATTGCTGCTGGGAATTAAAGCGTAATTTTCATCTTAAGCCAAATAAATGGGAATCATCTTAATATAATCAGAATGTTAAATTTCAAAGTATTTCATCAAAATGTTGCAAACTCTTAGCATTTACTATTTCATGAAGTGTTATTATCACTGTTGAATTCCCTCAGTGTGTGTGGGGACTGATTTGCTTTACAAGTAGCTAAGATGCTTGCTTACACCTTACACACCGGGCATGCTCATTTCTTTGCTTATTTCCAGCCTCACACATACCTTAGACAGCTGTTTGGAATAGTCACAAGTATTGTCGTCACATGGCTTGGGTTCTTTTTCAGTATCTATACATGAAACTGAGAAAACACAGTACATTTGATCATGGATCTAATAAATTATATCGTAATATTTCCAGCTTGTAGCTAAATGTCATAATAGACATTCCTTATACTAAATTCCATTCTAAAGTAAAATATCGTAGCAAGGTTTCAGTTATGTGAGCTCAAACTTTTCACTAAGTACATAAATCAGGAGATTATTATTTGGGGGCTCCTAGAACTAAGTCAAAGTAGAGAACATGAACATAGTCAGATTCTAGCATCTACATGTGAAAACACTGCTGGTAATTCACAGGTCTCAACACTGGCTTCCTGTTCTCAAGTTGTATTCTTTAGAGAATTGTATATCCTTACCTGCAAATTTAAAAAACAATTCATTTTGAAAACCAGCTTTTTGCATTTTAACATGATGGCATTCAGACTTCTGTAAGGAAACTTCACACTTAATGTCATGAACCAGTTTGCTTAAAATCTGGAGAAGTTTATTCTCAAAAGAAATGTTGTAGATACTATTGCAAGGAGCTGAATGGTATCGAGCTGTGAACTGGTAATAAAAGTGAGGCTCACGATACGCTGAGAAAAAATGAACAGAGAGCAACACACAATAGTTACTGACGCAATTCCAATATATTGCAACTACTCAAGAGCAATCATTGCATGGAATAAAGCCATTATATATATCAATTTAATAAGCAATTTATCTAAACATCACTGACAAATGCTATAATAGGCACTTTACAAATAGTAACTCATTTAAATTTCCTAACATCATTTAAGATTGGAATTATTTTTACTTTCATCTTGAGAAATTTAGGGATAAACAGACTGTCTACGCAAACAGCCCTGAAGAGAGAAGATCTGCCCTCCCCGTGACCTCCTCACACAGGACTCTGTGAAAGAGAGGCCGGCAGGAATTCCTCTTGAACTGAAAGAGTAAAAGTAACACAATCCCTTTAACACAAACATGTTACAATCATTAAATATTTGAAAACACAAAGACATGATAACACGCACGTAGGCGCCCTCCTTACCGTACACAATGAACTTGAGCTGGACGTTCTTAACCGCCTCCTCCACGGTAGGTTTGTACTCCAGGAAGCACGTGTAAGCGCCAGTCATACTCTCCTCAAAGTCCTGGAACACAAGGCTCCCTGTGGTGGTTATGTGTGTGGTGCTGTTTTCTAATAAAGAAATAAGATGCAGTCGTTTCTTAAATTACATGAGATTAAGATAAAATAAGAACATATCTTCTAAACAAAGTAAAGCCATCACCATTTATCCGCAGGATCATTCAAAGGAGTGGAGGGCAGAACCTGTGGTTGCATCTGGTGTTTGTTGACGGCAGGTGCCAGGGTGACCGTGGTGTCAAAATGTCACTAACCTCAGCGCATCAGCTGTGTGGCTGCCTGAGTGGCAAGAGACGAATTCTACAAGAACCAGTTTCTAACTGGGCACCAGAGCTGGGCATTCTCAGACACCTGTTCAGATGTACGTACATGCAGCTGTTTCCAGGTGTGAAGTGCAGACTATGGCTGTGCCTACTGCAAAGGCTGCTGCAAAACTCAGTGATTCGTCATGTGCAAACTGCTTAGACCTGCAGCTAGCACACGGCAAATATAGTATGTCTGTAATTTTTTTAAAAAAATATATTTTATTGATTTTTTACAGAGAGGAAGGGAGAGAGATAGAGAGCTAGAAACATCGATCAGCTGCCTCCTACACATCCCCCACTGGGGATGTGCCCGCAACCCAGGTACATGCCCTTGACCGGAATCGAACCTGGGACCCTTCAGTCCGTAGGCCGATGCTCTATCCACTGAGCCAAACCGGTTTCGGCTGTAATTTTTATAAATTCAAAATAAAAATGTGAAAACATACTCTTGCAAAATACATACACATATATTTATACATAATATGTATTTGAATGTGTGCCTTTACTAGTGTATATGTGGTAAATGCACAGAGAAAAGCTAAGAAGCAATATTGTAAAAGTTCAGGGTAGTGTTTACTTGATAGAGGGGTTGGGAAAAGACTAAGGGAATTTTTAAAGCCACTTATTAAGAGGTTCAAACTGTAAATCTTGACTTGCACAGCAGGCTCATATGTGTTTGTTTTATCATGCTTCATAACTTGCATCTATCTTATACACACATGTATATATCAGGTGCTTCATAGTAAGGTACAGCTGAGATCATTCAACTATATAAAATATTAAAACATGCTACAAAACAAACATTTCCCATGACTGTTTCTTTAGCAAGTCTTTGTATGAATATGTTCCTCTTCCTCCATCCAAGGTGACAACGTAACCTGTGCGTTTTCATCTGCAAGCACCATATCAATATACTAATGAGGTAAAGGAAGGAAGGGAAAGAGGGAGGGAGGGAGGGAGGAAAAGAGAAGGAAGGAATGAAGGGGGACAGAGCAATAAAGAAAAACTTCTTCAGGAGATGTGCAAAAATGATTAAGTGCTTCATTGAACAGACCTTCAAGATGAAAATTCATTCATCTGAATTTTCAAGGCTGAAAAGAACAGAGCTAAGCTCATCTACACGTTTGAATTGCACTGCAAAAATAAATTGGCTTTTAGCAAATGAAACATTAGAATAAAAATAAGATCTGCATTTCAAAATCACTAAATAAGAAGTTGAATGGAGAAAATGTGGATGAATCAGTCATACCAACAGTAACTGCCCTGTGGGAAAAGTACCTGCATGAGAATAAGATCTTGTTTCTCAAAAATTTGAAAAATGCAAGGCTACCATTCAGGTGTATCTTGAGCCCACTTTTTCCTCTGGATCTATATGCAAATGCTAAGTAACTCTCTTATAAGCACAAATAATATACTAATACACAACCACTACCAAACCATGCAGCATATTTAAAAGCATGTTTTTGATATAATATATTCAATGTTAAATTTAGTCATTTAAAAAATATTTGATAATAATATTTAAATTAAAATCAAATATCCATATTGTCAGGATTTTGGTCAGAAGGACATATAAAATCAAAGGTAAAAATTGTAACTACTATTAAAGTCCTGAATTGCCCTGGTGTGGGGCCATAGACAACAAGCAAAATCATACTTACAAGTAAGTCTATGGCTCAACGTGTTCATTTGTATTTTTAACAAAAACCCGAATCCTATCTGCTTCTGCATACAGACTATGAGTTACTGACATGAGTCTGGTGAGGTAACCAAATGATTTTATGAACTTTAAAATAAAGGAACACCATTTGGAATATAGATGCTTAGAGAACTTCCCAAACAGTTATGTCTGTATCTAAAATTAAGGCCTGGGAAAAGTGGGCACACCATCCACACTGTTGGATCACAACTCCCAAAGGAAACCACAGGAAAAAGAAGTGCGGAAACAGATAAATGAATATGAGACACAGATGTTCTTTTGCTCTTGTGTATCTCAGACATGTCGGTTCAGTGTCGCCAGCGGAAACCAAGGCCTACCTGAGATAATCTTCCCCTTGGGCCCGTGCCACTGGAACGAGGGGTCGATCAGCTCGGTGTTCCGCAGCCTTTGGGTTACACATAACACGTGTGGACTTTTCTGATGGACCATAACATATACCTTCACTGAAATACAATATTAAAATGTTCCAATAACATTTCGTGCTTTCATATTTGCAGTTTGGATTACATGTTTTCATAAGTTTTGTCTGGATTATTGTTATTACTTAGTAAGGACTGAATTTCATTGCATTCCAGGTAACTAACACTAAAAATGTACACATACATTACTTGTGTGTGGGGATCTCAATCTGAGCATAATGCACTGGTCTTACTTATAAAGTGTGAAGATGATTCTATATCTGCACTTGGTCTTTTTTGTGAAGACAGCCCAGAAGAGCCAGCCCTGCCCGCATGATGGGACTCCCAGTCCCCACACCTGCGAGGCAGCACATTCCTGTTGTTTAATCCACCCCTAGGACACTAATGCGCTGCTAAGAGCTGAGCGTGGTAGCATTCTGACTTGCCCTACTCCCTGCTCCCCTCTCCAGCTGTGCAAGAGAGAAGCAACTGATCACATACGTGCGATCCTCAGTAAAATTAGTAGCTCATTTCTCATCTGAAACCATATGAAATAGGAAGTCTGAGTAGACCTAAAACAAAGTGTTTGCATTTGTAATAAAAAAAAATCCCACAAAGTCCAACCCCAGATAAATTCACTGGTGAATTTTTCCAAACAAAATTAATTTTCCAAGCAGAATTAATTAACAATAGCTCCCAAACTCTTCCAAAAAATAGACTAGGAAGGAACACATCCCACCTAATAAAGTCACTATTACCCTAAGATCAGACTAATACTACACAAGAAAACTATACATTTCCCTCATGAATATAGACATAAAAATCCTTAAAATGTTAGCAACCAGATCCAGCAACATAAAAAGGGATTATACATCTTTATCAATTGCTTTTTACCCTAGGAATGCAAGGTTAGGTCAAAATACAAAAATCATTCAATACCATGTCACATCAGTAGAATAAAGGACCAAACTCCATTATCATCTCAATATATGCAAAACAAGGATGTGACAAAACGCAACACCCTTTCACAGGAATGCTTTATGCAGTTAACAAACGAGGGACAGAGGGAACTTGTCTCAGTCTGACAAAGGGCATCTACAAAGAGCTCACGGCCAACACTGTACTCAGGAGTGAAAGACTTCAGTCTGTCCCTCCCGCTAAGATTAGGGATGGGATTAAGGCATCTGCTATCTTCAATACTGAACTGGAAGAAGTTTCAGCTGGAGCAACTGAAACAAGAAGAAACACATCCAGATTGGGAAGGAAGAAATAAAACTACCTCTATGTGCAAATTATGTGGTGTTTTATATACAGAAAATCCTAAAGATTAACTCCATCCCACACACACCCACACTAAAAAAATAAAGCTAATAAGTGATT
Organism: Myotis brandtii; assembly: GCF_000412655.1. Lineage (NCBI taxonomy): Eukaryota > Metazoa > Chordata > Mammalia > Chiroptera > Vespertilionidae > Myotis > Myotis brandtii. Next base: position 611,391 of record NW_005370960.1, on the reverse strand, counting down.
CAGCAAGGTGGCAAGGTGACAGGATGCAACATTAGTTTGCAAAACTCAATTGTATATCTATACAATAGGAATGACGAATCCAAAAAGTAAATTAAGAAAACCATTCCATTTAAATTAGCATCAAAAAATAAAATGTTTAGGAATAGATTTAACAAAAGAAGTGTAAGACTTGTACACGGACAACCATAATATCACTCAGGGAAATTAAAGAAGACCTAAATAAATGGAAAAATAATCCATGTTTATGAACTGGCAGACTTACCACCTGTTAAGTGGTAATACTCCCAAAGTTGATCTACATATTTAATGCAACCCCTATTAAAATCCCAATGGTCTTTTTTTGCATAAATTGACAAGTTAATTCTAGAACTAATATCAACTTGCAAGGGATCCAGAATAGTCAAAACAATCTTAAAAGTAACAAATTTGAAGGAACCAACCTTAATGATTTGAAACTTACTATAAAGCAAGAGTAATGGAGAGAGTGTAGTCCTGGCCTAAAAATAGACATAGATAAATGGAATAGAATTTAGAAAAAACAACAACAAAGCACACATCTATGGTAAACTGCTTTCCAACAAGAGCATCAAGACAGTTCAATCAAGAATGAGAAAGCTCTTCCACAACTGGAATTAGAACAACTGGATATCCACATGGAGGAGGAGGAGGAGGAGGAGGAGGAGGAGGAGGAGCAGCTGACCACTTCCTCACACCATATCAAAATTGATTCAGAGTGGTTAAAGACCTAGTTATAATAGCTAAACCTATAAAATTATTATAAAAGACTGTGACTGCTGATTACAAAATGTTGAAGACATGACACCCAAAGCACCAGCACCAAATTAAAAAATCAGACTTTATCAAAGTTTCAGGTGTGTGCTTTAAAGGACACTATTTTAAAAATGGAAACACAATCCACAGAATGGAAGACAATATTTACAAGTCAAATATCTGATAAGAGTCTAGTATCCAAAATGTATTGAAAAAAATCTTCCAACGCAATAATGAAAACGCTAACCCAATTAGAAATGGGCAAAGAACTGAAGAAGCATGACTACAAAGAAGGTATGCAAATGACCAATAAGCAGTGAGAAGCTCAAGGTCATCGTCACCAGGGAAATTCGAATCCAAACCCCAATGAGAATCCATCCCACACAGACTCAGGGAACTGGAAGAGATGCTCACAGAGAAGCTGGCCCAGGACGTTCGTCACAGCATCATTCCTCACAGCCAGTGAGGGGAAGCCACCCACATATCCACAGGTGACACTGCAAGTGGCATATCCCACATGGGATCTCACAGCCACAGAAAGGAATGAAGGGCCGACGCATTCCATAGTATGAACGGACCTGGAAATCACTGTACTGTGAACAAAGCCAGGCACCACATGCCACCTGGTGTACCAGCCCACTCGTATGAAATGTGCAGAGCAGGCACATTCACGGCGACAGAAGGCGGGTCAGTGCTTGAAAGGGGCTGGAATGTGGTCACTTAATGGGTATGGCATTTCTTTATGGAGCAATGAAATGTGAGATTACATCGTGTCCATGGTTGCACAAACTTGTTAATATACTAAAAACCACTGCATTGTATGCTTTAAAGGAGGAATTTTAAGGCATGTGAGTTTACCTCAATAAGAAAATATACAAAAAATTTTACTTGCTATACCTTACGTGGCTACTGCAAAATATTATGAATCCAAAATCTTTATGATATATAGATCTCGTTTGAAAAAAGCTTTACTATATTTGAACTATACACACTTAATAATATGGGAGTTATTGTATGATAACAAGAAAACACTATAGGCAACTTTAATTACATAACTTTTAGAAAGAACTATTCTTTGCACACTTAAGCAGTTACATAATTAGACTTGGGTGAATCTAACTATATGGAAACAACTATAATCCATTGTCCCAGAAGGAAAGGGCCTTAGGAGACTAGGATCATTGAAGAACATTAGCCTTTTGGACAAGATTGATAAAATTCAAACAAATGCTAATTATTTTCTAAAAATTACTGAATATCTATCTATTAATACCTGGATAATTTGGTGATCCCACTATTTTCAGCGAATCTTGGGTCAAGCTAAAACCTCTTGGTAATCGAATTAAATATCCAACTATCAAAAAAAAAAAAGAAAGAAATGAGCAATAATCTTCCTGAGAAATTCCAACATATTCAAATAGTACTTTATCATAGTACTAGAGGCCCAGTGCATGGAAATTCGTGCAATGGGGGCATCCCTCAGCCCGGCCTGCACCCTTTTGCAGACCAGGAGCCCTTGGGGGATGTCTGACGCAGGGAGTGGGCCTAAGCTGCAGTCTGGCCTCCCTCTGCAGGAGGCAACCTGCGGGCCGACAGGGGAACGGCACCGGCCAGCAAGTGGCCGGCCCCCCTCCCCATCACTCCGCCACCACCACCCCCCGCCCCATCACCATCCCATCCCTCTGCCCGCTGGCACCTGCCTTGGCTGGCCTGGTGCTGCCTGCTCGCCAGCCCTGCCCCCCACCAACTGGTCGTTCTGCCATTCAGTTGATTTGCATATTAGGCTTTATTATATAGGATACTTGATCTTGGTTGAAGGGGCAAGCCATAAATCAGTCCCTTGACACCTGGCACCCATCAAGTCTTCTCCCCTTACATGCTCCAATAAAATGAATGTGTCCGCTGCTGCCCCTATTGTATCTTGCCTCCGGCTTTCACTGCATCCACTTAGAATACATTCCTCATTTGTAAGAGTCCAAATCTGGCATCCTCAAGGCGCAGGTCACATGTCTCTCCTCCTTCTGACCTTCGGTTTGTGTCACTTCTAACCTCCCACAGTACACCATCAGCACCCTTCTGACAACACCCACTCCGCGTCCTATCACAGTTCTGTGTGCACATACGTAATTTTCCTGCTTAGATTACAAGCTCCACTTCTAATAGGATCAGTATTTATATCAACTTATCAAAAATCTGTATAAAGTACTATATCTTGCACTTAGTAAATATTAAATAATGAGTGTGAAATATATCCTGATACTCTCCAGTCATTGTGGAATGAGTAAATGAGATGGACATAATTGTGTGCACAGAACCAGTGGGGGGAATAGTATAAAAATGCTCTAAAGCAGGGGTGGGCAACCTTTTTGTGAGTGCGTGCCAAAATCAGCAAAATCTCTGACTCAAAATTCTTCTGTGTTCCAACCCTAATTTTTTGAGAACATGTTATGCCTACTTGATATCTCTTAAGGTGTACGTATGTGAAGAACCTTGAAGAAATAATAAAATTCATTTGAGCGACAAAAATACAGTATATGATGATGAAAATACATTTCTTTTTTAATGTATACATGCACACTGATAGTCTGACAGAAAACTTTATGACTCTGTTTGATATTATCAGTGGGACTTTTGCTGCTGCATCACTGATGACAGAGATTTTACATCAGGTTTATATTTCGTGACCTTCAGAGATATGCACGAGCTACTACTTTCATCCGTCAGGCTACTCCTATTA
>NW_005370960.1:606334-607727 GCF_000412655.1 Myotis brandtii | reverse complement strand
ATGGCATTCCAAGTCCTCAATAGTTCGTTTTCGACACTTCTCTCTGGTAGTCCTGTCTCTAATCGCTTTTTTTCAATGTTTTCCAAGTCAACTCTAAGGTCAATAAATTTCTGCTTCCAAATTGAGCTACTCTGAAATTCAATCAACTGCATTTCAAAGTCAGCCATGTCTATCCATGAAAACATTTGTAAGTTTAGTTCCTCCAGTTTCATGCTGTCTGGAAACCTCATGAATTTTGCTGTCTCTTCCAGTTCTCTGAATTTCGCAAATCTTGAGAAGAACTGCTCAATAGTTGACTCGATGATGTTTAAAAACAGCTTTTGAAGGCTTTGACAGTCTGTTCTGTCATCTTTTGGGAGGTCTTTGATGTGCCTCTTGAGGTTTGGGAAATATCTAAATCTCTCACCATCCACATCCCTCTTAAAGACTTCCAGTTTCTTTTCAAAAGCCTTTATGTAACCAAACATAACATCAAGTGTCTTGCCAGTTCCTTGTAATTTAACATTTAAGTCATTCAAATGTTCACAAAAATTGTAAATGGAAGATTATAAGAGAGGGTTTCGAGTGCCAGCAAAAGTTACTGGCGTGCCATGTTTGGCACGCGTGCCAGGGGTTGCCCACCCCTGCTCTAAAGCATTCCCCAAATTACCTTTAACAGAAAGGGAGTAAGGGAAAAATAGAAGGGTCCTCCAAGTCAGAGGACCAAGTTTAAATCGTAGCTGCCACTGGTTGGCCTTAGGAAAGTCACTGTAAACTCTAGGAGTTTCAGTCTTCTCATCTGCAAAATGAGGCTAAGTTCCAGATTTCTGGAGTTGCAGCAGGGTTTGAATGGACGATTGTCTAAGCTATAAAATGCTGTAGCAGTAGCAGTCTTTACTGTCCATAGCGTCGAGGTTAGATATTGCCTGCTTATTGCCCTTCTGACGCCCTGTGGTCTGACCTTATTGGATTAAAAGGAGGCACCCTCCCCCCCCATCACCCCTAGAGTAAGACATGGTGGATCTGGGTAGCCATGCCCCCCCATCACCCCATCACCCCTAGAGTAAGACATGGCCAATCTGGGTAGCCATGCCCCCTCATCACCCCATCACCCCTAGAGTAAGACATGGGTGGATCTGGGTAGCCATGCCCCCCATCACCCCTAGAGTAAGACATGGCCAATCTGGGTAGCCATGCCCCCTCATCACCCCATAACCCCTAGAGTAAGACATGGTGGATGTGGGTCAGCCAGGGCCGCGAAGGGCCTGCTCCTACCGGGCAATGAGCAGTGACCGGCTGGTCCCACCTTCCCCAGGAGGATGGTCCCGGGTCCTGGGGCCCCTGCCCTCGTCACCCCTGTGCTCCCCTCCTCCCCCCATCCCCACCCCCACCCCCGTCTCCATGGTGTCCCGGG
>NW_005370960.1:605977-606179 GCF_000412655.1 Myotis brandtii | reverse complement strand
GGGCAAGTATGCGCATTTCAAACAAGTCCCTCTCCGGCTTGGGGATACTTTTCACTTTAAAAACACCCTGCCGCCTGGACACCGCAGGACCAGGCAAGCCTTCCTAGCGAGGCCCCAGCACCTCTGCTGGAGGGGGACCGAGGCCGAGGCCGGCATTTGGGCTCAGGGGCCTCCAAGGGGGAGACCATACCCCCGGTCCTCC
>NW_005370960.1:591708-605311 GCF_000412655.1 Myotis brandtii | reverse complement strand
GCCGGGGATGGCGGGCCCCGGGAATGGCAGCCACGGTGCTTCCCTGGAGCTTAAGGGGAGGCCAGTACGACGCACACGCGGTGGGACGGCAAGCAGGCCCCCCGCACCCCCCTCAGGAGGAGGAAGAGGCCGCGGGAGGAAGAGTGGCCGCCCCGACGGGACATGGTTTCCACGCAGCACCGGCCTGGGAGGGAGGCTTTCCCGCCAGAGCTCCCACAGTGTCTATGGAGCCACCCATCAGCCTAAAAGGGCATTTATAGCCGGGACGTGCGACAATGATGGCTCTGCTTTCTGCAACTGGGAGGGTCAACTCAATCGGAACAGAGTCGCTAGAAATAACATTTTATTCGGTTGGTGCAAATGCATTCAAGAAGGAAGCCTCCAGCAACTGAAGACAAAATGCCCAACGACAGTGTGTATTGTCACTTCTCAGAGGAAGAAATGAGGGACCCAGGGTGTCTGCGTTCTAGCTGTTGCTAAGCAACAAGGGCTTTGTTCTGTTTGTGTTTCCTGCCCTGGTTTGTTACCGCCCTGTGCGTCCTTTGGTCAAGAGAAAATACCTTCAAAAAGAAAAAAACAAAAACCCTACCTTGTCGACATTTAGAAAGCCAAGTCAATACTGTTACGATAAACTAACCAGTTCTCAACTATTGGAAGTATATGTTTTATTGTTAAAGAGAAAGGAGTCGTCAGAGACACTTTATTTGCAGTCACCCAATTTTCTAAGAAAAGCTATGGATATACAGTCACAGTACACACCTGGGAAGATAAGTATCTCTGAACGGTCCATTCTTTCAGGAGCAAAGGCGGTTGAGAATGCAGATTACCCACACTACTATAATCTCTTAAGAAAAATGAACATGCCTTTTGTGAGAGGAATTGAGAACAGACACGACTGTGAGAGAACGGAAAAGAAATGCAACCCTGCTTTTCTTAAATTTCACCCTTACCCCCCTTCATTCGTACCAGACTATCATTTACACTATCCTTATCCCCCACCACATGGGCCAGATTACCCATTATTTCCACTCCGTGACGATGTACCCTTAGGTGATCCCTGTTCCGGGTTCATGAGTCCTGGTGGCGACGCTGATTTAAAGCCTGGCATTGGCAGAACCATCCCAAGTCTGGTGGATTTGAGTGACGTGAAACCTCAACAACGAGTTCCCAGGCCAGATACGGGATTTCAAACAACGCTAAAAAGGCAAAAAATTTTATTAGAAGAACTAAAACAAGACAGAAAGTGGAATTCCAGGGCAACTTCAGATTCTGTCATCAGAGCAAGACTTGGAGGTAAATAAAGTGACATTGGCTTTATAATTTTTAAACATTGAAACCAGGGAGAAGGAGCATGGATATAAGATTCATTATTCAGTAGATAATTTAACATAAAGTTGTAAAGAACCAAATAAGAAAATCTTATTTTTAAATTATAAATTGTAAGGAAAAAGTAAAAATGATAAGCCTTTTATAAATCTATCTGTAAAATAATATTTGGTGTTTAAAAGTGCATTCATTAGTATAAGTGACCAACACAAATTACATGTCAGGTAATCTATAATAATAAAAACATAATATGCTAATTAGACCAAACGACCTTCCGGACATCCTTCCAGATGAAGCTGGGGTTGCAAGGGCTGAGCCCCTTGCACGAATTTCGTACATCAGGCTTCTAGTTTATTATATAAATACTAGAGGCCCAGTGCATGGATTCTTGCACCGGTGGTGTCCCTTTGCCTGGCCTGCAGGAATCAGGCTGAAACCAGCTCTCTGACATCCCCTGAGGGGTCCCGGATCCTGAGAGGGTGCAGGGCAGGCCGAGGGACCCCACCAGTGCACGATTGGGGCTGGGGAGGGACCACGGGAGGGGTCCAGGGCATGTCCAGCCTGTTTTTCCCAGTCCTGATCAAGCAGACCCCAGCAGCAAGCTAGCCTACTGGTTGGAGTATCTGCCCCCTGGTGGTCAGTGTGTGTCATAGTGACTGGTTGAACGGTCAGACACTTAGCATATTAGGCTTTTGTTATATAGGATAGATAACCTAATTGTATCACAAGCCAAATTCTATTTGACGTTGATCATTGTGTAGCATGCCGCATTATCTCTCTGGAAGAAGTAAATCTGATGGTTATGCGAGAATTAGGTTACAGGGGCTGAAATGGGAAAGTAGTTGAAAGTGAAATTTGGCGTCTGGTAAGAACAGGAGCTGAGAAGCAACCCCTGCAGAAATAGCTTCACACAGCTCTGAAGGCACAATTGATGAATCTCCTGACAAGCTGTACCTTATGTCGGCACTCCCAGAGAATGTCGCCAGCCTGGCCAGCAGTGCTGACACTTGCAAAGGAAAGCCACGGGAAATATTCCTGTGTGGGAGTGTGTCTGGTAGACAGGAAGTGCAAAGAGACTAACATCTTTGAGCATGTGGAAGGGAAAAGGCCAAACACGGCGTCAAGAGATGCTGAGCTTCCTCTAGCACTGCTTCTCCTCCACACCCAGCCTAGACCAGAGGCCTAAGCAGGCAGTGGGGGAGGGACAGTGGCAGCAGCATATGGTGGAGCAGTGGGGAGTCATGGTTCCTGCCACTGCATGGAGAGAAGCCATAGGTAATTGAGACTAGAAAAAGGGGTAAGAAAAAAGGTAAAGGGAATGAAATAACGCCACAATATCATGCGTCTGAGCCCTACCCTCCAGGTACCCGCGTTTGAACCAGGAAGAGCAATTTGGGGACATATACTAGTAAGCATAGGATAAGAATTACGCTTTTAATATGCACTCCAGTTGTTGACTTAACAGAGGGCTTAGGGAAATACCTTCGTTTGGAATTTTCATATGGAGAGTGTAAATAAGGTTCAACTACCAGTTTTTAAGAAATAATTATTTTACAATCCATTGGAAATACTGCTTAGGGAAAAACAGTATTACCAAGAATCAAATACTATCTAAGGTGCAGAATTGTCTTAGGTAAGTGCATGAGGGGACCATTGGTGAGTTCAGGTCCATCTCAGCACATTGCTTGTCCTGATTCTGAACTAGCAACTACTTTTCTAGCCTGTCAGCAAAGGCCTGGAGCTCAATCTTTTGCTAATGTTTTAGTGTATAACAGTATTCATTGTCGAGGATTCTTCCTTAAGAGAACAGAGTTCATTTTTCATAGTGGTCCCATTGTAGGCAAGTAGGCCACTTTTCTTGTAAGCAGACAACCCCAGCCTCAGGTTGGGCTGTTTCTGTAAGTTTTTCTAAGAACTGTTTTCCAACAAATTACAAGTTTAAGAAATTAAAGCTAATTTCCCTCTAAACTAGGGTTAACAGAGGTTGTACCAGCAACTCAGAACCGAGTACAGAGTTTATCCAGCCTCCATATTGTGCTACCAGGATCAGTAAAACAGAATTCAGAAGATAGGCTCTAGGGTCAGACAGTCTGGGCTCATATCCAGGCACAAAGCTTACTTTCACTATGACCTTGGGCTAGTTACTAATCTCTCTATGTCCACGCATCCTTGTTTGTAAAATAAGTTCACATGCTAGTAAAAATACTTCATGAGATTATAGTGAGGGCCATTTAGTGCAATTCATGTAAACATGTCTGCCATTAAGGAATGAACCATGAACCAATAAGTGTTAGATATTATAAAGTTAAGCAAAGTCTAGAGTTTCCAGTCACTTTACACTTAAATTGGCAATATTACTCCTTTTCTTATAAAGTGTAAGAAATAATGAGTTAACATGTAAAATACTTAGCATAATTTCTGGAACCTGGTAAAGCATTCAGTTAATAGCATTTATTATTATTAGCTATTAACATTTTCAAAGAATAATGCCAGGAGTTCAGGGATTGGTTGCAATATAATTTGTCCTAGGCTTTCATTGACTTTGTTTTTAGCAAACCTGAATCCATGTGATTCCTAAGACATTCTGATAAGGAAGCGCATCTCCTCAGAATTAATCGTGTCTCAGCCCAGTATGCTTTCCAGTGGGTTTTCATAAATACCAAAGCCAAGTCATAAATAATTGGATGGCTGGCTTCTTGCCCAATTCCAAGCTTGTCAGACATTTAACTGATGCGGTAGTTCCGTGTTGCTCAGAGTTGGCTTTCTTTCTTATGCATCGATCAAGTGTTCCAGACTTATCCTAATCACATTCAAACCCTTTATTGCTTGCTCTCTTTGTTCTCATTGCAACAGATGACACAGTCACCCTTGTCACAGACAGAAAAAGATGTTGCCTGTTGTGACCTCTGGTTTTCCTACCTTCAACATCCTAATAGCAATATATGTAACTGTTTGTATGTCTTCCGACCTTTTTAAAATCATCGTCTCAGCTTGAGCTGCTATAAGGACATACCATAGACTGGGTGGCTTAAACAACAGGTCCCTGTTTCTCACAGTTCTAAAGGCTGGGAAGTCCAAGATCAAGTTAGTTCTTGTTGAGAGCCCTCCTTCTGGCTTGCAGAATGCTAACCTTCCATTGTTTTCTCATATGGCAGAGAGAGAGCGAGCTCCGGTATCCCTTTCTCCTCTTAGAAAGACACTAATCCTATCACGGGAGCCCCACCCTCACGGCCTCATCTAAACCTAATTACTTCCCAGGGGCCTAACCTCCAAATACCATCACATTTTGGGTCAGTCCTTCAATATGTAAATTTTGGGGATACAAAAATATTTGCTCCATCACAGCTCTCAGCCATTTTTAAGTGCATATAGTTCATTGGTATTAAGTACAGCATTGTGCAACCATTACCACAATACATCTCCATAACTTTTTTCATCTTGCAAAACGGAAACTCTCTTACCCATTAAACCCTAACTCCCTAATTCCCTCCTCCTCGTCCTCCTCTGGAAACCAGTTTTGCTTTCTGTCTCAATGAATTTGACTCCCCTGAATACATCGTATAAGTAAACTCACAGAGTGTTTGTCTTTCTGTGACTGGCGTGTTTCCCTGAGCATAATGTCATCATGGACAACAATGTCCATGTATTAGCATGTGTCAGAATTGTCTTCCCTTGTAAAGCTGAGTACTTTTCCATTTTAGGCATGCACTACTTTTTTTATCCATTCATCCATCAATGGACACTTGGGTTGCTTCACCTTTGGGCTGTTGTGAATGATGCTGCTATGCACACACATATACAAATATTTCTTCAAGAACCTGCTTTCAATTCTTTAAATATGTACCCAGGAGTGGAGTTGCTCAATCCTATGGTGATTCTATGTTTAATTTTTTTAGGAACTTCCACCCGGTTCATCACAGCAGCTGCCGCATTTACAATCCCACCCATAGTGCAGAATTCCAGTTTCTTGCATTCAAGGAATAAAACCCACTTGGTCCTGGTGTATAATCCTCTTGGTGTGCACTTAAAGTCTCTTCTGTAGTATTCTGGAGAGGATTTTGCATCAGTGTTTAGTAGGATATGGTCTGGCTTTTGCATCCCTGTAACGATGGCTTCATAGAATGAGTTTGGAAGTGTTCCCTCCTCATTCATTTTTTTTTTTAGAAGAGCCTGGGGAGGACTAGAATTAATTCTTCTTCAAACATTTTGCAGAATTCACCAGTGAGGCTGTCTGGTCCTGAGCTTTGCTTTAGGGTAGGTATCTGATTACTGAGTCAATTTCCTTACAAGTTACAGGTCTGTTCATATTTTCTGTTTCTTCATGATTCAGACTGGGTAGGTTGTGTGGTCCTAGTAATTTGTCCATTTCATTTAGGTTATACAATTTCTTGGTGTACAGTAATTTCATATAATTATTTTTTTCATACTAATCCTATATAATAAAAGCCTAATGTGCAAATTGTCCTCTCGACCAGGAGTTTGACTGCTCGCTATGACATGTGCTGACCACCAGGGGGCGGTCTGGACCATGGTGGGTGTTGGCAACGCACTGTGACCTCTTGCCAGCTACCTGGGGGCGGGGGTGATGGGGACGGAGGTGTGGTGAGAATGTGGGGTGTCTGCCGAGCTCACTCGCACTCCCTCTGCTACCCTCCCCCGGGATGCCAGGGCTTGTGCGCCAGGGAAGCCCCTATGCTCAGGTGCCGGGCGCCCACAAGGAGCCTGCCCTGCACCCACGCAACCTCTTCTGGGTGAGCCAGGCTGCAGCCACAGGGGCCAGTTGGGCTTCCCGTGGGTTTGCGCAGGAGCTGGTCTGCGAGGCCGGCAGGGAGAGAGTGCACTGCCCACCTGGCTTCTGTGCGGTGCTGCTGGGCAGCCCAGAGGCCCATGCTGCGCCTCGGCCTGCAGCGTCCAGCTGCGCTCACCACAGCTCCGAGTGGGGACTCGGGCACCTGTGACTCAGGTGGAGGGAGGTGCATGGGGGCCCAAGGGCCCAGGTGCTGTCCAGGGCCCAGAGGTCAGCTGGGACCTGCCCTTCCACGCCAGACACTTGCGCTTCAATTGACGGCCAGGCCTAGGGACCACACCCCTGCACGAATTTCATGCACCAGGCCTCTAGTTTCTTATAATTATTTTTATTTCTGTAAAATCAGTTGTAATGTTTCCTTATTTATGATTTTACTTGAGTCTTCTTTCTCTCTTATCAATCTAGTTAATTGTCAATTTTTTAATCTTTTCAAAGAACCAACCTTTGCTTTCATAAATTTTCTCTATTTTGTAGCTACACTCTAATCTTCATTATTTCCTTCCTTCTGCTAGCTTAGGGTTTGGTTTGTTGTTTTTCTAGCTCCGTAAGATGTAAATGAAGGTTGTTGGTTTGAGAGCTTTCTTCTATAATATAAGGGTTTATACCTATGAATTTCTGTCAGTGCTACTTTTGCTAAATGCCATGACTTTTGTTATGTTGTGTGTTTTCATTTGTCTCAGTATAATTCCTAATTTCCCAATAATGAGGAATAAATAACAAGCAATTCTGTACTATTACAACAATCTAACATGTAAATTTCAGAGCTACCCTGTTCTCACTGATGAGAAAAATTGTTGGATAGCCCACCGAAAAGATAATTCCCAGCACACATTTCAGCTTTCTCGTAGGAAGTTCTGGTGGAAGGAGTGTTCGCTGCAGGTGACGGAAAGGTGTCCTGTTTGTTTTCAGGCTGGACCAGCCCAGTGAGAGTCGCTCCTCCCCGGCCTCGGCATGAAGCGTGCTCAGTCTCTCACACGTACACGTTCGATGAGGAAGCGGCCTGTAAAGTAAGGCTTCTTCCCGGGGAGTGTGACACAGTGTTTGTAACTAAATTAGTTCATTGTCTGTGGTGTTTATAATTTGAGCCGAAATAGCTACCACTTTAAAACACGCCTTATGTGCCAGGCACCGTGCAGACCTTCACGGTCATCGTGTGTCTTGCATTATCTTGTGCCTCCCCGACAGCTGTGCTTTGGGGGAGGACCGAGTAGTAGAGGCTGGTAGGGCCCAATCCAGACCCCCATCGCACCTCCTCCAGCAGCAGGGCCTGATGGACGCCATGGCTGACAGCCACCAGCTCAGAGGACATGAATTCTCAGACTGAAGAAGCATCACAAGTCTGAAAACAGATGACAGAGATATAGCCTCTCCTAAACAAATTACCTTGGGACTGTAGAAAAACCAGTACAGATACCCTGACTGTAGCCTGAGGCGGGAGGGGGGCAGAGCCCACAGAACACCTGCAAGCAATTAAACTCAGTGCCGTCCAAAGACAATGGGACGTATTTGTTATTAAATAATCATAACCATAAACTAGACCTCTAGCCCGTCTAGAACATCATTCAAACGTGAGGATGAGTTAAAAAAGAGGGCTAGAGAAGTTCGCATCCGTGAGAGAATTACTGAAAACTGAACTTTAGTGGAAAGAACAGAACCAAGGGCCACGGTGGGAAAAACCAAGGAGCCAAAGCAGGCAGAGGACTGGCAACGTGGTGGTGAATGTAAGTAAGGGGCCATCAGCGATGGCAACAACAGCGGCTACAGTAACAATGAATTGGTTTTGATAAAATGAGATGAAAGATAGGAAGAGAGTAATATTTCAGAACTAATGTGCTTGTGTTATTAGACAAGACAGAAGATTTTTTTAAATGTTGCAATTTTATGGAATTAAACGCTCTTTGTCAACATTAAATATTCAAGGGCTTTCTCATAAAAATCTGACTTTATGTTAACTTTGATATACATCTTTGTGAATTTTAACTTAATCATTAGGAGAATATATGCAAAATGTGAATTTCCCAGGCAGCGGAGGAAAGCTGGGAAGCATATACTAGTTGACCCCAAAGATGCTGTCGAAGAAGAAAAGGGAAGAAAGGAAGAGGGAGCAAGCTGACTCGAGGCATCGTCCATCCCCGTTTACGGCTGGTCTTTTTTATTCATGCCTTCTAGGAGGATGGAGAACTCCCTGCACAGCCAAACAAGAAACGTGATGCGAAGGACTTGTTTTATAAGTCCTCTACACAAAAGTAAGAACTTTTTCAAATAGAATTTTGATTTAAAATTTTATTTTATACTTAATGATATAGCCCCTTTGTGTCTACATTATCCTCAATCCTATGAGAAATTCAGAAAACATCAGATAGAGATATTTAGTTACTTATTTTATTGCTAATATAAACAGGTCAAGGAAGAATCTAAAAAACCTATGATTACTAAGAAAGGAAAACCAAAACAGGACGGAAATGCTCAGAGAGAGAGAGAGAGAGAGAGAGAGAGGGAAAGAGAGGAGGTGAGTGCAGCATCATAGAAAACAGGAGCAGGGAAAGCTTGACGCAGAATTCATTTATCCATTTAAAAAATACACAGTGGACCTACTATGTGTCTATTCCCTAAACTATGAGATTCATCAGTGACTAAAGCAAACCTCTCCCATCTCGAAGAGCTCTAATTCTAAAAAGAGGTGGACATTAAGCAACAAGCATGATAAGTAAATAGCTCACATCGTAGAGATAAGTCTATGAAAAAATAAAGAAGACACTGTCATCTAGGACACAAATAGCAGTGGCCCCGGGCAGGGTGGTGAGAAGGTGTGGGCAGTGGCCCGGGCAGGGTGGTGAGAAGGTGTGGGCAGTGGCACCGGGCAGGGTGGTGGGAAGGTGGAGGTAGTGGCTCCGGGCAGGGTGGTGGGAAGGTGTGGGCAGTGGCCCTGGGCAGGGTGGTGGGAAGGTGTGGGCAGTGGCCCCGGGGAGGGTGGTGGGAAGGTGTGGGAAGTGGCCCTGGGGAGGGTGGTGGGAAGGTGTGGGCAGTGGTCCCGGGCAGGGTGGTGAGAAGGTGGAGGCAGTGGCCCCGGGCAGGGTGGTGGGAAGGTGGGGGCAGTGGCCCCGGGCAGGGTTGTGGGAAGGTGGAGGCAGTGGCCCCGGGCAGGGTGGTGGGAAGGTGTGGGCAGTGGCCCGGGCAGGGTGGTGGGAAGGTGGAGGCAGCTGTTGGCTTCTGGGTGTATGTGGAAGGCAGAGCCAGTGCAGTGTCCAGCTTGGAGATTGTGGGTCTGTAGGGAGAGGAGTCGGGTGACTCCTTGGTCTGAGCTGTGCAGCTGGACGTAGTGGACACGCCATCATTTAACACATGAACGCGGTGCCGCAGGGGTGGAGGGAAGGCTCCTGTCAGTCTGGACTTGCCTAACGGACGTTCATTGGCCATCCCAGTGGCTGTGTCCATTAAGCGACGGTGCACTGATCGGGGGTTGGGAGAGAGGCCTGTGTGAGAAATACTGCCGGGTGTCATGTTGGGTAGATGGGTACGTAAAGCCACGTGACTGGATGAGGGCTCCACGGGGGCAGTGCCCGAGACAGGTAGAGAGCTGGAGCCTGGCATCTCCGCATCATGCCTGCTTTTTGTAAACGGGGTGGTGTGTGTAAGTGTGTGAGTTTCCTGCTGCTGTGTAACAGATGACCACAAACTGAGCGACGGTAAGCCTCCCCACTTCCGATCGCACCGTCCTGTAGTGCAGGCCCCACCTGTAATGGTCAGGTCCCCGCCTGGAGTCCCGGTGCCAGCCACGGCCACGTCCTCAGCTCCAAGGTCGTTCAGGCCGTGGCAGCTCAGGACTCGCACGATCTCAGCAGAATTTGGCCATCGCTGCTGGGGGACTCACGGGGTTTGTCCCAGGACACTGTGACGTGCCTGTGGCTGTTTGGTCTCTTTTTAGGACTCTCCAGTTTAGATCAGACCCATTCAGAATCGTCTCCCTTTTGATGAACTCAAATTCAACTGATTAGGGACCTAATTACATGTGCACAATCTTTTGCCATATGCAGTTGCCATACAAAGTATCATGAGAGAGAGATTTTATCACACCCACTTGCCCCGCCCACACCTGAGGGGAGGTGATTGTCCATGGCATATACGGGGGGCAGAGGTGGGGGGGCACCTTAGAATTCTGCCTGGGACAGTGTATGATACCGTGGTGAACTAGACCACCTGAACTTGTGTTTTCCATAAAATGCGATCATGTGACACCTTCCAGAGCTTATGAAAACGTTCCCTGGGACAAGATGCTGGCGCCAAAACTCGACCCAGAGGAGACCACAGTGGAAAGAGCTGCCGACCCCGTCTCACAGTGTTTCACACAGAAAAGATACCAGAGGGTCCCGGCAGTCACTCAGGTCAGGGGCCGCGCGGGCGCCGCATCTCACTCACTGACCTGAACTCCCAAACTCTGCGCAACAGTAAGACTTATTGTATTGCTAAGAATTACGGAAAGAACAAGTACATCTATGCACGTGTGGATTGGAAGTGCCGTAGTCATAAAGGTTATTGATCAGCTCAAATACTTTAATATGATCTGTTATATTTTAGACGTTGTGTTTAAGACGCCTCTTTCTCAGAAGGCGTTTGCATTGCCTGCTCACTTTAGACCCTGAAGAGCAGGAGTGCACGGTGAGGACACAGAGGCCTGTGCTGGGGGCAGGGCTCCCGGAAAGGGCTAGCGCGGCAGAAAGGGACAGCCTGAGTCTGGGAAACAAAGCCCGCCGCGGGGTCCGCAGAGAGGGCCGTTCTCTGCATATCTCCGCACCGGATTCATCTCGGGCTGCGGTGGCCGCGCCACCGCCCGGAGCTTCTCCCACAGTGTGGCCCTTTCCCGTCACTCCTCGGAGGCAGCCGCACTTTGGACAAAGTGAGCCTGTCCCCTGACCGGCACAGGTCCCCCTCACTGGCCCACAGGCCCCCGCAGCCCGTCTCTCCTGCTCTTCCTCCTCCTCCTCCAGCCCGGCCCACACCCTCCGTCACCCATCAGTGCGGCCTGTGCTGCCCTCACCGACCTCAGGCCCACGCTCTTAGGCCTGTCTGTTGCAAATGGTCTTCCACCGCCTTCATCGCTGTTTCCTCCAGACTGAGTCCCAGGGACCCACCAGGTTTTAGCACCTTAGACCTCACTTGGGCCTCCCAGCAGCCCTGCTCTGCGCTGGCAGATCTGCTCCCACGGGTGCCCTCACCTCCCTGCCCTCCTCACTTCTCAGGAGCCGGGCAGGCCCTGGGCCTGTGCCCACATGGAGTTTTAATGTGCGCACGTGAAGCCCACCGGACTGAAAGGACCAGCGACACTGCAGTCCGTCCTCACCGTGGGCCCAAGCAGTCCAGCAGCCCACGTTATCCTGCAAAACGTCTCCAGCTTTTACAGGGAAAATGATAATAAGAGAGGAAAACAGCTTTAATATGGTCTCAGCAGGGGATTTTCACATAGAAATTCAATTAAAGGACAAAAGAAAGTGTCTAACTTATCGCTATTTTTTTAAGGATTTCTCAGCTGCATGAAAGTATTACGTCTTGGTCATATTATTACAGATAATGGTGTTAAATTATGCTGCTATCCAAAGTCCTTCCCGCATGATGCAGTTCCAAGCGGGGGGGCGGGGCTGGCAGGGAAGGGGAGACCCGGCTGGGCGGCAGCGGCACGAAGGTGGATCCACGTCAGCACAGTCTCCAGACCTTCCCGGGGCTTCGTCCTAAAGGAGAGGGATGCGGCCGGTTCCAGCTGTGAGAGCACAGCTGGCGTTAAGGCGCCGAGGCCAGGAGTGGCTCTGGAGCCGGCCGAGTTGTGAGGGAAGCTGGGATGCTTTTCCTGGGGAGCTGGGCTTGCCTCTGGGGTGACGGGGCAGTGAAGACAAGACCGTGGGCTAACGTCTGAGGAGCAGCGGGTGGAGCACGTGCCCCGCCTCCCAGGGACTCGCTCTTTAAGTGTCTGTCGCCCGTTCTGCTGGTTCTAGATGGTCGGTGGACTCTGGGACAGATTTCAGACGCGATCCTTCTTGGTCCCGGCGAAACCAGTCAATTTGTAAGTCGCATCCCTAACGTGCTTCCCCCAGGCCTCCCGATCGCATGTTGGTCAGGAGTTGATGCCCCAGCCCCCGTGGGAGGGCTTCACGGAGGCCGCAGACTCCACCCGCCGCGGGTGCTCAGGCTGCTGCCTCCTCGCCCTGCCTCTTACCCCCTAACGGCTGGACTGCTCAGGTGGCACAACGCAGCACCCGAGCGCCCCAAGGACACCAGGTGATCCAAGGGGGCAACTGTGGCCTTCGGGGATTAGAAATGATTTTTATCAAACTTCGTGTCATCGACTTCTTTAGGGCTCTACTAATGCTAAAAATGATGGGTTTATTACAAATCCTTCCACATAGGTAATCTTTTTCATTTAGTCTAAAAAATGGCACTTCTGCTTTTGAAAGTCCCTTTATTTTGGTTCTCACTACAACCCACAGTCCACGTGTGATCACTGAGGGAGTGCAGAGCAGAGGAAGACGCGTGGGAAGGTGCACGTTGGCGCGAGGTCGTGGCGTCAGCAAACACGTGTCCCTGAGAGCTGGGAGCCAGCTTGTTCAGTGTTTGGTTTTCACTTACAACGACAACTTGACGTGATTCCTATTTAACATTAGAGACTTGTAGAGGCCACTTCCTATGCCAGGGGTGGGCAAACTTTTTGACTCGAGGGCCACAATGGGTTCTTAAACTGGACCGGAGGGCCGGAACAAAAGCATGGATGGAGTGTTTGTGTGAACTAATATAAATTCAAAGTAAACATCATTACATAAAAGGGTACGCTCTTTTTTTTTTAGTTTTATTCATTTCAAACAGGCCGGATCCGGCCCGAGGGCCGTAGTTTGCCCACGGCTGTCCTATGTGATGGCTCTGAAACTTTGTTTTTATTTGGAAAAGAAATACTGTAACAAGTGGAGGTTTTGTAAGTTAATATCAAGAACTCAACTGCCCGTATTTTCTCTTTCCCTAAGTGTGAGTCCAAGTTCTAGAAGCAAATACATTCCTCTCTACACGTAAGTAATGTTCCCAATGTTTTAAAATGACTGGATTCACATCACAGACACTAACGCTTTCCTAGCACGGCGCCTGCTCAGTGTGAGGACTTTCCTCAGAGTCCTGACAGGTTTCAGCACAGAAAGGCGCGTTGCTGGTGGCCCGGGTTCCATCTCCCGGGACCCTGCTAGCTCTGCGGTCCCGCCCCTGCCTTGCCCGGGCCGCCTCCCTGGATCCACAGATGGTCATCCCAGGGCCTCAGTGCGGGGCCGCAGATGGGCTGTCAGTTCTGCAGAAACAGCCTTTCTGCGCTCAGAAGCACAGGCAGCCATTCCTCTCACTCTGGTCCAAACTGACATTCACAAGAGCCTGGCAGCTCCTATTCTGAGAAAGAAAACCTCTCCCTATTTTTTAGGCAAATTGTTCCATCATCATGCCCTTCCT
>NW_005370960.1:589059-591643 GCF_000412655.1 Myotis brandtii | reverse complement strand
CTTTCTTTCTTTCTTTCTTTCTTTCTTTCTTTCTTTCTTTCTTTCTTCTTTCTCTCTTTCTTTCTTCTTTCGCATTGTCAATTTTTGATCTGTTTTGGCAAAAAATTTGGGGGAAGTAGGACACTGTTTATTTGTTCCGTCCGTATTTCTTAGAAAGAAACCTGTGCTGTCCTTTCTTTTCTTGCTCCCAGCGGCCACGTGCAGGCCACCAACGCTGACGACATTGACAACCCCTCCGGAGACATCACATCTCTGGCCAAGCCTCGGAGCTCCAAAATCCTTCACTCAAACACAGGCTGGTGAGTCCCCTCATAACTGCCCGGCTTTATTGTTAAGGAGGAAGCATGGTGATGGGTTTTACTGTAAGTGAAGGAATGAGCTCTGAACGTGGGTTGAGGAGAAAGGTGACTTTCCTGAGTGACTGAAGTTCAAAGGAGGTTACGTGTAGCTGAGACTCCCCTCAGCCCTCGACATGGGGCTGAGTCCAGAGGAGGGATCAGCTGGTGATTCTCCCATCCTATAGAATAAAAGCCTAATATGCTAAGTGTCTGGTTGACTGGTTGGCCGTTCAACCACTCAAAGTGTAATATGCTAATGATAGCTAAGGCCGCTCAACCACTCGCTATGACGTGCACTGACCACTAGGGGGAAAACAGTTGACCAGTCACTATGATATGCACTGACTACCAGGGGCAGATGCTCCGACCGATAGGTTAGCTTGCTGCTGGGGTCCGGCTGATCGGGACTGAGCGAGACAGGCCGGACATGCCCTGGAGCCCTCCCGCGGTCCCTCCCTGGCTGCTCAACCTCCTGCGTCTTTTCCCTGGCCCCGGTGGGGTCCCTTGGCCTGGCCTGTGCCCTCTTGCAGCCGGTTTCAGCCCCATCCCGCAGGCCAGGCCGAGGGACCCCACTGGTGCATGAATTTGTGCACTGGCCTCTAGTAAGTTCTGAAAGGAAATGCCTTTAAACAGAATCATTCTAAAATTTTAAAGGAAGGATATGGGACAAAGCAATTAAAAATATTCAACAGGCATAAAACTTAATAATGTTCTCCTTTGAGGTGCACGTTTGCATTGTGAATAGTTTTATGAAGCATTTTGCTACCAAAAATGGGAACATCCCCTTGGGTCACCTTCAAAGAGAGAAGAGCAGCCGGGCAGCATGTCTGACATTCGGTGCGAATTCACCGTTTACCTTGGACACATTAGGGAGGGGCCGTTCTGCTCCATTTTGCTGTTAATTCTGCTTTTTTATTGTTATTATGTATTGGTTCCGGGTGACAGCTCAGTGGCCAGACAGTCGTATACTTGACACAGGGCTCCCCTCGCTATTCCCAGTGCCCACCTGGCCCGGGCGTCGTGTCACCATCTTCCTGGCTGTTTCCTGTGCTGTATCACCCGCCCCCCCCGCCCCGTGACTGTGGGGGGGACTTCCCAGCTGTGCTCCTCGGTCCCTTCACCCTCCCCCCCGCCATGAGTCTGTTCTCTGCATCTGTGGGTCTGGTTCCATTTGGTTTGTTGCTGAGACTGTTCTCCAGCTTCCACATGTACGTGAAGTCAGGGCACTTGTCCTTCTCTGACCGACTGACCTCACTGAGCAGAACGCCCTCCAGGCCCCTCCATGCTGTCGCAGACGGTCAGCTGTCCCTCTTCCTGCGGCCGAGGGCTCCATGCACACAGCACCGGCTTCTTCGTCCCTCGTCCCCGAGGGCACTGGGCGCCTCCACAGCGAGGCTGTGTGAGCAACACTGCAGTGACCGTGGGGGCGCATGTGCGTTCCAGTTAGTGTTTGGGGTTTTTTGGATAAATTCCCGGAAGTGGGACCGCGGGTCATAAGGCAGGTCCATTTCCAGTCTTTTACGGAAACGCCACGCTGTCCCCCATGGCGGCTGCACCAGCCTGCAGTCCCAGCAGCAGTGCACAGGTGATCTCTCCTCCGCATCCTCGCCCGCACGTACTCCTTGTTGATTGATTGATTGATTGATGGGGACCGTTCTGACGGGTGTGAGGTGATACCTCGTGGTTTAAGTGGCTTCTCTCTGACAGTCAGTGACACTGAGCATTTGCTCTCAGGTGTCTGTTGGCCGTCTGTGTGTCCTCTGGGAGAAGTGTCTGTCCGGGTCCTCTGCCCATTTCTGAGTTGCATGGTTTGGTGTGTGTTGGTGCTGAGTGGTGTTAAGCTCTTTATAAACTTCGGGTGTTGGGCCCTTGTCAGGTGGTTCAGGGGGGCGTCCTCCCCCTCGGCCGTGTCTCCGGCTGCTGGTGCTTTGCTTCTGGGCACAGCCTGTGTGGTGTGATGTCACCGTGTGTGTGTGTGTGTGTGTGTGGTTTCCCTTGCCCTGGAGATCCCTGAGGGGTCAGGACGTTACCTGCAGTTACCCAGGGCGGGCACTAGAGGGCCCGCGAGGTGCAGAGTTTCTTCCTTAGATTAGGTTTCCATTTGAACATATTCTTAACCTTTTAAAAAAATTTATCTTTATTGTTGTTCTATGGATGTCCCTCATTTCACAAAGAAGTGCTTCCGATTTCATTATGAAATAGGGATACAAACATGCAGTGCTCCCTGCTCCGTACGGAGTAGAGTA
>NW_005370960.1:588418-588807 GCF_000412655.1 Myotis brandtii | reverse complement strand
CTCCAACCACCCTGGGCCCCTCCCGACCGCCTCCCCGTCCCCTCCCCACAGACGCCATCTCCACCAGACCGTGCCTGCCCCGCTCGCCCTCTTGGTGACTTCAGTGCACAGATGGGGTCTCTGAACAGAGTATGCTGCTTCTATAAACCACGTGGAGGTAACAGCAGTGCCTGCGATGGCATCTGCATCAAGTCCAGTCCTGGGGCCGGCAAGCTGGGCAGCTGCGTGCAGGGGGCTCCGTCCTGCTGGGCGAGCACGGCTCTTCCTCTCCATCTCATCCAGGCTTTCTGAGGGGGCGCCTGTGTGAGGGGCGCCTGTGTGAGGGGCGCCTGTGTGAGGGGCGCCTGTGTGAGGGGCGCCTGGGTGAGGGGCGCCTGGGTGAGGGCGCT
>NW_005370960.1:586989-588150 GCF_000412655.1 Myotis brandtii | reverse complement strand
GAGCCGGGTCCGGCCAGCGCCTCCTCCCTCACCCTGCTCCCAGCCCTCCTCCCCCTCCCGGTACGCGGTGCCCCTGCTGCCAGGGCAGCTGCAGGTCCTCAGAACAGGAGGGAAGGATCGGCTGGTCGGCTCCTGACAGCCCTGAGGCCAGCGTCGCTCACACCCAGAGAGACAGTCCAGGGACCATACGGTGCTCGCCTTGCCCGGATTTCTAGCAACGGTGGCAGCAAAGGAGCCACAACTCATGGCCTCTCTTCTCCTCCCTCTTGCTGCGCCCCACCCCAGGCCTCCCCGAAGCCAGCCTGGACCTCGTGGGGTCCCCCTCCCACTGCTCCCCACCCCCGAGCATGCCCTGCGCCAGCTCTGCACCCAGGTGACATGGCTCCCACAGGACCTCAGAGCCTCCCGCCCTGTGTGAGGGCACGCGGCTGGCAGGGCGGCCCTGCAGTTACCTGCCAGCTGCCCTGGGCCCAGGCCCACGCCCCTTGTGGCTCTCACCCTCTTACTTGCGTGCGTGTCTCTGGCCCCTGGGGTTCTTTAAGCCCCACGTGGGCATTTGCAGTCCTGAGCTGGAGGCCATCAGGAGCCCGCCCGCCCTCCACCTGCTCTGCACTGCCAGCCGCACTCCCTGAAGGACAGGCCAGGTGACTGGACTCGCACCCACCCCCTCGCGGCCCTGTGTTAGCTCTGGGCACAGCACTTAGACGCTCTGACGCCCCAGGCCCACATCTGTGAAATGGGCCTGACCCCAGCCCACAGCGACACGGCACGCCTGAGGGTTAAACAGGCGATTCACGGGCGCCTTAGAGGTGCCTGGGCGCGGTGCTCCCGCGGTATCGGTCACGCGTGTATCCAGAGGCGTGTGCTCACCGGGGCTCTGACCGTGTGACATGCCTGCGTTCCCCAGGGAGCGTGCTCGTTCCGTGTTCTCTGCAGCCTGGCTGGCCTTGGAGTGCACACGACCTGTGCTCTCCTTCCTGCTCACACACTCCCTCACCCCCCAGGGAGCAGCTTCCAGTTTGCTCTGCTTCGCTGAACAAAACCAGCTGGTTGTAAACTTCGGCCAGTGGTCCCCACCCTGGCTGCACATTAGAATCACCTGGGAATCTTTTTAAAATCCTGATTTCTGGGCCTCATCCTCCGGAAATTCTGTTTCTTTGT
>NW_005370960.1:585963-586909 GCF_000412655.1 Myotis brandtii | reverse complement strand
TAACAAAGAAACAGAATTTCCGGAGGATGAGGCCCAGAAATCAGGATTTTAACAAGACTCCCAGGTGATTCTCATGTGCAGCCAAGGTTGAGAACCACTGACTTAGGCAGTGATTCCTGCCAGTTTACCCAGTAGGGCAGGGGTGGGCAAACTTTCTGACTCGAGGGCCACAATGGGTTCTTAAACTGGACCCGAGGGCCGGAACAAAAGCATGGATGGAGTGTTTGTGTGAACTAATATAAATTCAAAGTAAACATCATTACATAAAAGGGTACGGTCTTTTTTTTTTTTTTAGTTTTATTCATTTCAAACGGGCCGGATCCGGCCCACGGGCCGTAGTTTGCCCATGGCTGCAGTAGTGAGAAGTCCGGGCGTATTTTTGGAACTGGTTACAGGCGGTGTTCAAAGAACTGGCAACTGAGAGATGAAAATGCGGACTCTTTGCTTTCCTGGGCTGGGGCTCTGAGGGCACCCCTCCCCTGAAGTCCGCCTTCAAGGGGGTGGTCTCAGTTCCCTCCATTGGAGAGCTGCGCCCCGGCCTGTGGACACCCGGGGTGGAGGGAGCCTGCCCTGCGGCCCCTGAGGGTCCAGCGGTCGGAGGAGGAGCCACAGGGGGACAACTGGCCCTTCCAGACGTCAGTTCCCTGTGGGACTGAATCCATCCCTTGAGCCCACAGCTGGTCTTCCATTCGGCCTCCTTGCTCCTGGCTTATCATCAGAGACGACACAGTGGGATATAGCGCGTCCATGACGTCGTGGGCAGCCCTGTGCTGTGCTCACGGGGAGCTGTCCCCCAGGGAGCTGGGGAGCTGTCCCCCCAGCCCCTCCCAGGACACAGCCAGCTGCCCAGCTCCCCGGCTCCCCACCGCTCTCTCCTCCGGGCCAGGCTCTGCTGACCCTCCAGGGCCCAGCTCTGCGGGTGGGTGTGGGGCGGCGGGGGGGGGGG
>NW_005370960.1:584041-585229 GCF_000412655.1 Myotis brandtii | reverse complement strand
CCCTCCCCTCCCCTCCCCCTCTGGGCTGGGCTCTCTGTGCATCTGATCTCTTTAACACCCTGTGTTTCCACTGAAGGTAGTTGAGCACCGAAGTACAAAGTCCCTGTCGCCACCTGGGCTCCCGCACCGCACCATAGCCTCCCAGCTGCTCAGGGCGTTGCCTAGGGCTAGGGGGGGGCTGGCTCCTGGGGGGCCCTGCCCTTCACCTCCCTGTTGCGGCCTCGTGAGATCCACTGGCTGGTTCTGTGTGCTCTGCTCTTGCCCTGGGTGCGAGCTCCCTCCTGTGAGCGCTGGTGCCCCTGCCGTGTCCCTGCCAGCAGGGAGGTCAGCACGTGGTCACAGTGCCCCCGGGAGGAGACACATGAGGCCTGTCAGGGACCCGTTCTTCTCTGACCTCTGGCCCTGCACACGCCCAGTGCTCTGCCGGAGGCTGATGCTGGGGGGTGGGGTGGGGAGGGGCAGTGGGCTGCCCTCTGTGCTCCGGGCGTGAGGCTGCGGGCTCACCTTTGTCTCACAGAGCAGCCCCCAGAGGTGGAGGCCTAGCCCCGAGGACGTGGGCTGAGTGCAGGGGCGCCGTGTGGGAGGGACGCTCATGCCCGCTTGCTGTGCGTTCCTGCTCCTTGGAGCGCGTTCCGGGCCCTGGAGGGGAGGCCTGGGCCCAGGACACGCCCTAGAGCTCCCTGCACACGAGTGTGCAGAAGCCTCTGCAGGGCACGGGCTGTGCTCCTGGGCGCAGGGGAGGCTTGGAGAGGGGGTTCCGCACCGCTCTGTGTTCTCTCGTCCCCCCCGGCTGGCGGGATGGGGGGGAAGCAGAGGAGGGGCTGTACAGGCTACAGGTGTGCGGTTTCAGGAAATCAGGGAAAGCCGTGGTGCAGAGCATTCGTGGTGATGAGAAAGGCGTCACTTAGAGGCAGCCGTGTGCCCGGCTAGTGGGGCAGGTCCGGGCGGTGGGGGCGGCTGCTCTGAAGGAACCAGCTGCCTTCGGGGGGAAGCGGAGCCATGTAACCCGCCAACTCGCAAATGCTGGCCCACCTCATTTCTCGAAGGCCTCCCACTGGGTTCTGGACCGAGTTGTTCGCAGAAAAAACTATCTCGGGTGTCGACTGGAACTTCAGTTTCCGACCTGACAACCTTTCATGTTGATGCCTCACAGGACAAGGGCACTGGGCAGGCCGCTGGGCACGGTGG
>NW_005370960.1:581277-583588 GCF_000412655.1 Myotis brandtii | reverse complement strand
TGGGGCGGGAAGGGCTCGTGGACCAGCGGCCATTGCAGAGGGAGGAGACGGCTGTTGATTTGCACGAGGAGAGGCAGCCTGGCCGCTCGGGGCTGTGGCACCTGAAGAAGCCTTTAGCGCGAGTAGGGGTGGTTCCATCAACTTGAGGAAAGTGCTTATCTGCAGATGAAACAGTACCGTACGCATGTGCGGCAGATCAGAGAGGTCGAACAGGAATCACTTGGGGTCTGGAACAGATTCATTCAATTTACATTGTTTCTATCGGGAAAAAATGATTCTGTTTCAAACAAATCGCTTCTCGAACAGCCTTCTGGGAGGAACTAAGTTCGAGAAACGAGGTCCCACTGTGGTAAGAAAAGGTGGACCTGCGGTGAGTGTCTCAGTCCTGGGCGAGCCGCCTGCCCCTTCCCGAAGGACTGCGCCTTAGACCACCTCCGCCTTTGCATCCCGCGTGTGAGCTGGGGCCACGGCTGCGCCACTCATCACCGCTTCCTTCTCTCTCCTCCCCCCTCTCAACCTCCTGCAGCTCTGCCAACGTCCCGGGGTACACGGGGAAGGTCCATTTCACAGCCACCCACCCGGCAAACACCCACGTTCCCACTGCCGTCCCCTCGCTGGACTCGGCGGTGCACCGGTGAGTATGGCCCATCCGTCAACATGCCGGGTCCCGGGGCGCCTCGCGATGGCTCTGCCATTACAGAGCAATTAGCTGCTAACAGGCGGGTCACGTGGTGTAAAGAATGGGGTGCCAGTCCCCAGGCACGGAGAGCTCTTTCCCACGGCTGTGCCGGGAGCAGCCGGGAGCTCCGAGCGCTCGCAGTGGGCGTCCACCTCTGGTCTGCCAACTGCAAACACGAGACGGGAGGGGAGGGCCACCGACCCTGTTGTTCAAGCTGCTGGAGAAGCAGCTCATGGCCACTCGTTAAACCGCATCTGAGCGTCGGTGACGGCCGCGCCCCCGAGACGACACGGCTTGGAAAATGCAGATGCGTCCTCACCAGGGCAGCTGCGGCCCGGCGGCCAGAGAGACTCTCGGGCGCTGGGTGTGTCTGCCCGCAGGACGGCAGTTCTCCGGCAAAGGGGCCTCTGCTCCTTTAGGTAGATCGGTCATTCGTCCGTCAGACGCTCAGGAGCGTCCACTCTGGGCCGGACACGCTCCGGGCACTGAACCCACGGGCTGAGCAGAAACAGTCTCGCCTCCCCGGAGCTGACGCCTGATGGGGAAGACAGATAGCAGGGAGGGCACAGTCCCTGGAGCCTCCGTGGTGCTGGAGCCGGCGATGCCATGGAGCGGAGAGCAAGAGCGCAGATGTAGCCGAGCACCTGGAGGGACCGAGCACCTGGAGGGACCGGTGTGGGTTAGCGGGGCCCGCAGAGTCCGAGCGCCCACCCAGGGGCTCCTGGGACCCTCAGAAAGACAGCAGCTGGCGGGGTGCTGGGCCGGGTGCGGGCCACACGGCTCTCACTCTCATCGGCTCAGGCATTCACTGGCTAATTCCCATGCTCTTCCACGGGTCAGCCAGCGTCGACTGCAGCCGGGAATTCACAGGAGTCAGACCCAGTTTGCAAGGAGCTACAGCCCAACAGGGAGCAAGAACTAAGCATCTGCAGGAGGGACGGCGAATGCCACCCTGGCCGCCACCTTCCTTGCCGAGTGCTTCCTGCCGCCAGGCTCACGGAGTCTGTGCTCCTCCAGCACCGACCCAGCCCCGTGAGGGTGCCTCCCACTGCAGATGAGGTCGATCATCTGCAAGGGCCCAGGAGGCCTCAGGGAAGGGGCTCCCACAGGGACCCTGGGGCTGGCCGTGGTCTCACAGGTGCGGGGCCGGGCTGCCCGTGGACAGGGCGTCCTGGCTCCAGGGAGCCCACCGCTGGGCGCTCGTGGCCAAACCATGGGTCTCTGGAGGGCACTGTCAGCCCTGCAGCCCCGGTGCCACGGTGCGTGGGCACCTGGTCACTGTCCCTGCCATGCGCGGCCTCGGCCGAGGGCATGGCTGCTGAGGAGGGTGCAGTGGTTGAAGGGAGTCAGCATGACACAGGTCCACACGAGACAGGATGGACGCCAGGCCCAGAGAGGTGACCCCTCTGAGTCCCTCCCACCCTCAGCCCCCCACAGAGACTGGGAATCCCGGGGCTGTTCCGCTGCCTCTGGACAGCCTCCCCTCCTTTTAGCTAGGTTTTCTGTATCCTTAGCACCTACTGTAAATCTAGACACAGATTCTCAATCAGTACAACTGATTTTAGCCCGGCCAGTGTGGCTCAGTGGTTGAGCGTCGACCTGTGAATCAGGAGGTCATGGTTCGATTCCCGG
>NW_005370960.1:567661-572638 GCF_000412655.1 Myotis brandtii | reverse complement strand
CCAGGGCAGGGGCGAGCTGCCCGGACACTGTGCTCCGCTCCTCGGGGCGGCACCCGTGTTGCCAGCGGAGGGTGCTCTGTTCAAAGTCGTACATTTCAGACATTCTGCCAACTGCAAACACGAGACGGGAGGGGAGGGCCACCGACCCTGTTGTTCAAGCTGCTGGAGAAGCAGCTCATGGCCACTCGTTAAACCGCATCTGAGCGTCGGTGACGGCCGCGCCCCCGAGACGACACGGCTTGGAAAATGCAGATGCGTCCTCACCAGGGCAGCTGCGGCCCGGCGGCCAGAGAGACTCTCGGGCGCTGGGTGTGTCTGCCCGCAGGACGGCAGTTCTCCGGCAAAGGGGCCTCTGCTCCTTTAGGTAGATCGGTCATTCGTCCGTCAGACGCTCAGGAGCGTCCACTCTGGGCCGGACACGCTCCGGGCACTGAACCCACGGGCTGAGCAGAAACAGTCTCGCCTCCCCGGAGCTGACGCCTGATGGGGAAGACAGATAGCAGGGAGGGCACAGTCCCTGGAGCCTCCGTGGTGCTGGAGCCGGCGATGCCATGGAGCGGAGAGCAAGAGCGCAGATGTAGCCGAGCACCTGGAGGGACCGAGCACCTGGAGGGACCGGTGTGGGTTAGCGGGGCCCGCAGAGTCCGAGCGCCCACCCAGGGGCTCCTGGGACCCTCAGAAAGACAGCAGCTGGCGGGGTGCTGGGCCGGGTGCGGGCCACACGGCTCTCACTCTCATCGGCTCAGGCATTCACTGGCTAATTCCCATGCTCTTCCACGGGTCAGCCAGCGTCGACTGCAGCCGGGAATTCACAGGAGTCAGACCCAGTTTGCAAGGAGCTACAGCCCAACAGGGAGCAAGAACTAAGCATCTGCAGGAGGGACGGCGAATGCCACCCTGGCCGCCACCTTCCTTGCCGAGTGCTTCCTGCCGCCAGGCTCACGGAGTCTGTGCTCCTCCAGCACCGACCCAGCCCCGTGAGGGTGCCTCCCACTGCAGATGAGGTCGATCATCTGCAAGGGCCCAGGAGGCCTCAGGGAAGGGGCTCCCACAGGGACCCTGGGGCTGGCCGTGGTCTCACAGGTGCGGGGCCGGGCTGCCCGTGGACAGGGCGTCCTGGCTCCAGGGAGCCCACCGCTGGGCGCTCGTGGCCAAACCATGGGTCTCTGGAGGGCACTGTCAGCCCTGCAGCCCCGGTGCCACGGTGCGTGGGCACCTGGTCACTGTCCCTGCCATGCGCGGCCTCGGCCGAGGGCATGGCTGCTGAGGAGGGTGCAGTGGTTGAAGGGAGTCAGCATGACACAGGTCCACACGAGACAGGATGGACGCCAGGCCCAGAGAGGTGACCCCTCTGAGTCCCTCCCACCCTCAGCCCCCCACAGAGACTGGGAATCCCGGGGCTGTTCCGCTGCCTCTGGACAGCCTCCCCTCCTTTTAGCTAGGTTTTCTGTATCCTTAGCACCTACTGTAAATCTGGCCACAGATTCTCAATCAGTACAACTGATTTTAGCCCGGCCAGTGTGACTCAGTGGTTGAGCGTCGACCTGTGAATCAGGAGGTCATGGTTCGATTCCTGGTCAGGGCACATGCCCGGGTTTCAGGCTCCATCCCATTGTGGGGCGTGTAGAAGGCAGCCGATGGAGGATTCCCTCGCATCACTGATGTTTCTATCTCTCTCTCTCTTCTCCCTTCCTCTCTGAAATCAGTAGAAATATATTAGAAAAACAAAACTGATTGCAATATAATGCATGTAATGTGATAAATGAAACAATGCAATAAGCAAAATTAACGAAACAATACACACAATGACTAATAATTCCTACTTTCTCTTTTGTTGACGTTCTCTCTCTGGTACGTGGGCACCTGTAGTTGAGAAAGACGAGGTTGTGTCCATTATGCTTGTTGATGTGTTCGTTTTCTTTCTCCTCCGTGTATTTCAGCGTCTTGAGGAGAGACATGGCCGTCACCCTCTTCCGTCGCCAGGCACCGCTGTCCCGGATGGTCTCAACGGTGAAGCCCTACAACCCCTTCAACAACAGGAAGCAGACTGTAGGCTACTGAAGAGCTGCCGTCCAGGGAGACTACCCCTCGGCCGTGGGAGGGCTGTGGTGGGCCGTGCTGGGAATAAAAGACCGCGTGCGCTCCAACGGCGAGTAAGGTCTGATGCCCTTCTCTGACCGAGCAGAGGGTCGGGGGCGGAGGCCGTGGGCGGCCAGGCTCTGTGTGAGGAGAGTCCTTGTCGAGTGGAGCTGCCCAGCCTCCGGGGTCCTGTCCTGACCGGTGAATGCGGGTTTTAGACGGCAGAGATCATGGGTGGTCGTGAAGACAGAGTATCCAGACCAGAGTCCACCTGTTGTCACTATTGACCGAGAGGGAAGCAGTGCTCTTCCTGCCACGACGGTGCTGCATCGCGGGGGACAGGCCCTGAGGAAGGACGGGCCTCCCTGGCCAGGCCCTCGGGCTCCAGGGACCAGCACCCCAGGCCCCATGGAGGCCACGCAGAAATGCCAGGCACGTCCACTGTGGCGTCAGCCAGTGGCCTGGCTGAGACTTGCTCCAGCAGCACCCACACGCCCGCCTCCTGCCCTCGGCCCTCCTCCGCGCAGGCTCCCCACTCATTGCTCTCTCCTCTCTGCGGGCCTGGCTGAGACTTGCTCCAGCAGCACCCACACGCCCACCTCCTGCCCTCGGCCCTCTCCTCGCGCAGGCTCCCCACTCGTTGCTCTCTCCTCTCTGCGATGACACAGAACCAGGATGACACAGAACCAGGCCGTGTCGGGGAGTGCCAGCACCTGGGAGAGAAAGTGCAAGCTCACAAGCGCATTCTAGCAACGAAGGGTTTCACAGTGTCTGTTCAGCAGTATGGCGCGTGTGCAACAATACGACAGCACGCTCCCCGTGATTGGAGGGAGGAGGAACTGAGCAGATACAGAGATCGTTTAAACCTCCAAGCACAGTATTGACTTTTTTCAATAGATAATATGGAGGCAACTATTTGGAAATAAACAGAAAGGCAGATGCTGGCCTCACCCAGACAACGAAAGTACACTGCTCCTCAGACACAGCTTTAGTGGAGAATTTTCCTTAGGTTACCTGGAAATTCAGGAGAATTGGTTTATAGGTGGGAGTGGAACATTTTCCAAGGAAGCAATAAATCATGAAGAAAAAATATATTGTTAACATAAAAAATATACCACCCAAATTTTAAGACAAAGCTGTTGGGAAAGTATGTCAGACAAAAGATTCATATCTATATATATAAAAGCCTAAGCAACTGTTAAAACTGGACGACCAGCCAATAGCTATGACGCACCCTGACCACCAGGGGGGCAGCCGCTCAATGCAGGAGTGCGCTCCCACAGCCAATCTCCCACGGTCAGCCAATCTCCTGCGGACCCTCCCCCGGCCGGCTGGCCCCCATTGGCCCCAATCAGCTCTGATTCACGGTCAGCCAATCTCCTGCGGACCCTCCCCCGGCCGCTGGCCCCCATTGGCTCCAATCGGGACTGGGTGAGATGGCCCCAATCAGCTCTGATTGCCAGCCAGGACGAGGGACCCCACCCGTGCACGAATTCGTGCACCGGGCCTCTAGTGTTTATTATAAAAACAGTCCATGATTTAAAAAACACCAACAGAAACAAGGCAGAGGTTACCCACAATCACCTTTATAAATAACAGGAACAGCGACTGGCATTGCTGCACCTCAGGAGCCGTGGAGCAAAGCCTGCCCCGTGGTGGGGCCAGAGCAGGGCCGGCTTCATCCCCACAGATGCCACACCTGCCCCAGGGTCACGCCGATGTGTCCCGCACTCTGCCAGGAGCGCGCGTTCAGACTTTGCAACTTGACTTCCAGGGTTTCGCCAAGCAAGCAGCCTCCCCAGGGAGCACGTGTGTTTGCATAAAGAAGCAGAGGTGCAGGTCTTACAGCCGAGAGGGATGGGAGCGAGTGCTCACCAGGAGGAAGGAGCCCACAGCTGCACCGTGTGCGCGGAGACGCAGCACCTGTATTAGGAAGGCCCCGCGAGCCCTGGCCGGCAGTTCCGCTGTGGGGGTCCGTGCACCAGAGGCTGTGGGCTCTGGGCGGCCACACACCGAGGCTGCGCATGGCTGCAGCTCAGGTGCTTGTCTGTCTCGCTCACGCCTGGTTTGGAGTGGACGCACAGCTGCTGTCCTCACAGCGGTTCCATGTTCCCTACAGACAGCGGCCCGGCTGCAGGCCGACCTGCCAGGCCACTGCTCCTGCGTCCCCAGGCCCAGGAAGGGGATGTGCCCGAGCCGCCTGCCCGCGACCGCCCCAAGTGGTCCCACTTGTCACCTGTGCATGGAGCAGCCTGACTTCCCGGCTCTCGCACTGCAAACCCAGCCTGGGCTGTGGAGGTGTGTCCGTGGGCAGCGTGCTGAGGGGCAGACAGAAGGCGGGCGGGGAACTCAGCCTGGAGAGTCCGGGAGGGTCTGTGTGGAGGGAGCCCCAGTGCCGAGCCCCACAGCACTGAGAGCTGCAGGCCAGGTCTCCAGGTGGCCGGAGGGGCAGGCGCTGGGAGAGTAGCCTCGAGGAGAGGCAACGGGGGGCTGGGTTGGGGGTAGCCAGAGCCGTGGCCGCTGGGCGACCTGGGGGCTAGTTTCTGCAGGGAAGGGGGCATTTCCAAACCCCACTCGACACGTTGGGTGTGCACCCCCTGCAGTAGCGGGTCAGGGCCACCCCCTCTGTACTCGGTCACCTGAGGGCACAAAGCAACACGTCTCCCTGAGGGCCCTCGGAGTCACAGCTGTGAGTGGCCGTCCTGCGTGCTCGCCGGGATGTCAGGAGGCCCCTGCGGTGACGACGCCGGCTCAGACGCCGAGGCCACACTGCGTTTCCCAGTCCACAGCCGCCTCCCACGCTGGGGGCCAGCCCGGTGTCAGGAAACCCTGGCCCTCGGCCCCTCTGTTCCCAGGACTCAGTGGCCTCACTCGGGCCCAGGGTCAGGCTGCGTGTCC
>NW_005370960.1:567232-567588 GCF_000412655.1 Myotis brandtii | reverse complement strand
GAGCGTGGCCCCCCCAGACCACGAGACCAACGTGGGTGCCCTGCCAGGTGCGTCTGCTCCGTGACCTGTGGTCAGATACGCCAGCTGTGTCGCCCTGGCGACCTGAGAGTGGGGCTTGGAGGGGAGGGGGTACTTGCTATGGCGCAGCAGACATGGTCCGAACCTCTGTGAGACTGGGATCAGGGAGGACCGCTCTCCGCAGACCCTGCCCCCACTGCCTCTTCCGAGTGGCCCTGACCGTGGTGCGACATGCGGTCCAGGTTCCGGGCTTCATGGTTTTGCTGTTTAAAGGGATGTGTCAGCTGCCACCTGGTAAAGGTCACGGATTATTAATACACGTTAGAGCGGCAGGCAGA
>NW_005370960.1:566488-567081 GCF_000412655.1 Myotis brandtii | reverse complement strand
TGGCGGGGAGGCGGCAGCCCAGTGGACTGTGTCCCTCCCCAAGTTGCCTCTTGAGGAATTGACCAGCCGCAGGCCCGGGCCGGAGCCGGCCTCATCTTGTCCTCGGAGCAGTGGGAGCACACAGGGTCGGGGCTTTCCAGGGCCCCTGAGAACCGGGACCGGCCAGCGGTGTCCCAGACAGGCGTGGCCCGATGACAGGCCTCACCGGTGCTGGGGACAGCCAGCGGCTCCTGCAGGAGCGTTGGAGGGGACCTGGGCCTCCCTCTGTCCCCAAGGGGCTGTCTGGGGCCACGTCCACGTGGGACCCCCTGCAGCGCACGGACGACTCCGTGTGGCGAGGACACTGGGCGGCCCTGATCTTCTGTGTCGGGAGCTCAGCTCTTGGCCCCAGAGCCACGGAGGCGCCCCTGCCCCTCGGATGGGAGCCGGGCATCCCACGCCGGCCCCCGCAGTGAGGAGAGAGCACACAGTCCCGGGCACATGACAATGATCCACGTAGAACCACCGCTGCTGCTGAGTAACCTGCCTCGGGGTCAGACCCAGGCTCCCGCCCCGGGCGTGTGGACTCTGCGCAGCCCACAGACCTCCCCACC
>NW_005370960.1:565520-566329 GCF_000412655.1 Myotis brandtii | reverse complement strand
TGCCGAGCCCCATGCAGCCCGCAGCCCGAGAGGGAGGCCGGAGGCCAAGGCTATCCCGGGACCGACCTGACCGCTTTGTCCAACTTCCCCAAGTCCCTGCTCTCCCGGCCTCCGTTAGAAAGGGGTTTTGTGTCTAATAAATTGCTTCCACTCGGCGGAAAATCACTTTGGCCCTTATCTCCGCGATCGCGGCTTCTGCCGCCCGTAATGGACGCGCTGATTATCCGGCGAGTCATTAAAGCTGAGCCCCACACAATGCTGCTCCGTCCCGTGATCCATGAGGGCTTTGTGGGGGCTCACCGGCCGCGGCGTAATTTTCCTCATTCGTCTTAATTTTTTGTAATCGTTTTTGTGAAGAGGGTATAATGTCAGGCGTGCTTCCCGGCCGCTGACAGATCCAATCTGCAGGTAATTACCATACGGAACTGATGCTGTAGCGCGGAGAGAATTTAATTTACGCAGACATCCCGCCGAACAATGCGTTCCAGGAGATAGGAGGATTTAAGTTTTTAAGAAATTAAATTTTACTATTTAACATGATTACTTATGTTGAACATCATTAACTAGCTTTTTTAAGTGTTTGAAATAATTACTGGCGCACCGGCTGTGTCTAAAACCCAGAGCCGCCTTCAGTGCGGGTTAAGGATCCATGAAATGAAAGGGAACCCTCGGCCTCCCTTCTCCCGTCTTCCCAAACCCGTGCTCAAAGCCCGCAGAGCAGCCGAGATCCCTGCCAGGAGGCGCCTCCCCGATGCTGTGCTGGGCGCGATGGTGATGCTGTGATGGGCGCGATGCTGATGCAGTGCTGG
>NW_005370960.1:556535-564036 GCF_000412655.1 Myotis brandtii | reverse complement strand
TGGGCGCGATGCTGATGCAGTGATGGGCGCGATGCTGATGCTGTGATGGGCGTGATGCTGATGCAGTGATTGGCGTGATGCAGTGATGGGCGCGATGCTGATGCAGTGATGGGTGTGATGCTGATGCAGTGATTGGTGCGATGCAGTGATGGGTGTGATGCTGATGCAGTGATGGGCGCGGTGCTGCAACGGGTGCTTTACCACCGTGTCAGGCGCTGGCCTGCCTGGTTTTACTGCTGCTGGTGGCGGTGGAGGGCCCTGGGACCAGTGACGCGAGTGTTCCCGCATTTCGTGCAGCCCAGGACGAGCCCTGAGAGGCACCCCTGTCAGTGTTTCCTCTTTTCCTCTTTCTTTTTCTTTGTTTAAGACCCGGAGAGAAAAGAAGGCAGTGCCACGTGCCCGCTCCAGCCACCCCCGGGGGACGGGAAGGAGGGGACTGGCCGCCGCCCTGCCTTGGGCGAGCCGAGTCCCGAGGCCGGAGGCCTGGCTGCGGCTCTGTCCACGGAGCACAACCCCGTGCACTGGATTCCCGAGAGTTCCTCAATCCTTCCTAAACGCGAAGTGAAACACCCACAGGAAATTTCTGGACGAGGCGGGCGCAGCAGTTCCCTCTCCAGCACCTCTGCGCCCGTTTCCCCTCGGAGGCTTTCAGAGCCGCCCCCCCCCTTGCCCGCCGGTCCTGTGACCGTTTGCTAACAGCCCGGGGATTGCCCAAGGGTCCCGACCGAAAAGTCCCCCTATCCCTCGCGGAGGAAGCTGGGCCGGCTGACCTCCGTGGTGGTCCCGCCCAGGGGGCTTCTGGAATGTACCAGGCCGCTGCCTGCCCTCCCTCCCCGTCGCAGGGCGGACACTCATGTTCCAGAGGCACCGATTCCTGGAAAAAATGTGATATTTCATCAGAGACGTGGAGGTCCCATGGAGCCATTCCCTAAGCGGGAAAGTGAGTGCCAACGGGAGACCGGGCCCTGTGCAAGGTGGTGCCACGCGTCTCCCACAAAATGACTACACACTCACACACACATGCACACACACACTCTCCACATACACACACACATACACTCTCCACACACGCACACACAAATGCACGTACACACTCTCCACACTTTCACACACACGCACACACACTCACACACTCTCCACACACACACTCCACACATACACATGCACGCACATGCGCACACACATACTCTCCACATATGCATGCACATGCATGTACACACTCTCCACACATTCACACACTCACATGCACACACCCACACACTCCACACACACACACAAATGCACACACATGCTCTCCACACATGCACGCACACACACACACTCCATACTCACACACACATGCACGTACACACTCTCCACACATTCACACACTCACATGCACACACCCACACACTCCACACACACACACAAATGCACACACATGCTCTCCACACATGCACGCACACACACACACTCCATACTCACACACACATGCACGTACACACTCTCCACACATTCACACACTCACATGCACACACCCACACACTCCACACACACACACAAATGCACACACATGCTCTCCACACATGCACGCACACACACACACTCCATACTCACACACACATGCACGTACACACTCTCCACACATTCACACACTCACATGCACACACCCACACACTCCACACACACACACAAATGCACACACATGCTCTCCACACATGCACGCACACACACACACTCCATACTCACACACACATGCACGTACACACTCTCCACACATTCACACACTCACATGCACACACCCACACACTCCACACACACACACAAATGCACACACATGCTCTCCACACATGCACGCACACACACACACTCCATACTCACACACACATGCACGTACACACTCTCCACACATTCACACACTCACATGCACACACCCACACACTCCACACACACACACAAATGCACACACATGCTCTCCACACATGCACGCACACACACACACTCCATACTCACACACACATGCACGTACACACTCTCCACACATTCACACACTCACATGCACACACCCACACACTCCACACACACACACAAATGCACACACATGCTCTCCACACATGCACGCACACACACACACTCCATACTCACACACACATGCACGTACACACTCTCCACACATTCACACACTCACATGCACACACCCACACACTCCACACACACACACAAATGCACACACATGCTCTCCACACATGCACGCACACACACACACTCCATACTCACACACACATGCACGTACACACTCTCCACACATTCACACACTCACATGCACACACCCACACACTCCACACACACACACAAATGCACACACATGCTCTCCACACATGCACGCACACACACACACTCCATACTCACACACACATGCACGTACACACTCTCCACACATTCACACACTCACATGCACACACCCACACACTCCACACACACACACAAATGCACACACATGCTCTCCACACATGCACGCACACACACACACTCCATACTCACACACACATGCACGTACACACTCTCCACACATTCACACACTCACATGCACACACCCACACACTCCACACACACACACAAATGCACACACATGCTCTCCACACATGCACGCACACACACACACTCCATACTCACACACACATGCACGTACACACTCTCCACACATTCACACACTCACATGCACACACCCACACACTCCACACACACACACAAATGCACACACATGCTCTCCACACATGCACGCACACACACACACTCCATACTCACACACACATGCACGTACACACTCTCCACACATTCACACACTCACATGCACACACCCACACACTCCACACACACACACAAATGCACACACATGCTCTCCACACATGCACGCACACACACACACTCCATACTCACACACACATGCACGTACACACTCTCCACACATTCACACACTCACATGCACACACCCACACACTCCACACACACACACAAATGCACACACATGCTCTCCACACATGCACGCACACACACACACTCCATACTCACACACACATGCACGTACACACTCTCCACACATTCACACACTCACATGCACACACCCACACACTCCACACACACACACAAATGCACACACATGCTCTCCACACATGCACGCACACACACACACTCCATACTCACACACACATGCACGTACACACTCTCCACACATTCACACACTCACATGCACACACCCACACACTCCACACACACACACAAATGCACACACATGCTCTCCACACATGCACGCACACACACACACTCCATACTCACACACACATGCACGTACACACTCTCCACACATTCACACACTCACATGCACACACCCACACACTCCACACACACACACAAATGCACACACATGCTCTCCACACATGCACGCACACACACACACTCCATACTCACACACACATGCACGTACACACTCTCCACACATTCACACACTCACATGCACACACCCACACACTCCACACACACACACAAATGCACACACATGCTCTCCACACATGCACGCACACACACACACTCCATACTCACACACACATGCACGTACACACTCTCCACACATTCACACACTCACATGCACACACCCACACACTCCACACACACACACAAATGCACACACATGCTCTCCACACATGCACGCACACACACACACTCCATACTCACACACACATGCACGTACACACTCTCCACACATTCACACACTCACATGCACACACCCACACACTCCACACACACACACAAATGCACACACATGCTCTCCACACATGCACGCACACACACACACTCCATACTCACACACACATGCACGTACACACTCTCCACACATTCACACACTCACATGCACACACCCACACACTCCACACACACACACAAATGCACACACATGCTCTCCACACATGCACGCACACACACACACTCCATACTCACACACACATGCACGTACACACTCTCCACACATTCACACACTCACATGCACACACCCACACACTCCACACACACACACAAATGCACACACATGCTCTCCACACATGCACGCACACACACACACTCCATACTCACACACACATGCACGTACACACTCTCCACACATTCACACACTCACATGCACACACCCACACACTCCACACACACACACAAATGCACACACATGCTCTCCACACATGCACGCACACACACACACTCCATACTCACACACACATGCACGTACACACTCTCCACACATTCACACACTCACATGCACACACCCACACACTCCACACACACACACAAATGCACACACATGCTCTCCACACATGCACGCACACACACACACTCCATACTCACACACACATGCACGTACACACTCTCCACACATTCACACACTCACATGCACACACCCACACACTCCACACACACACACAAATGCACACACATGCTCTCCACACATGCACGCACACACACACACTCCATACTCACACACACATGCACGTACACACTCTCCACACATTCACACACTCACATGCACACACCCACACACTCCACACACACACACAAATGCACACACATGCTCTCCACACATGCACGCACACACACACACTCCATACTCACACACACATGCACGTACACACTCTCCACACATTCACACACTCACATGCACACACCCACACACTCCACACACACACACAAATGCACACACATGCTCTCCACACATGCACGCACACACACACACTCCATACTCACACACACATGCACGTACACACTCTCCACACATTCACACACTCACATGCACACACCCACACACTCCACACACACACACAAATGCACACACATGCTCTCCACACATGCACGCACACACACACACTCCATACTCACACACACATGCACGTACACACTCTCCACACATTCACACACTCACATGCACACACCCACACACTCCACACACACACACAAATGCACACACATGCTCTCCACACATGCACGCACACACACACACTCCATACTCACACACACATGCACGTACACACTCTCCACACATTCACACACTCACATGCACACACCCACACACTCCACACACACACACAAATGCACACACATGCTCTCCACACATGCACGCACACACACACACTCCATACTCACACACACATGCACGTACACACTCTCCACACATTCACACACTCACATGCACACACCCACACACTCCACACACACACACAAATGCACACACATGCTCTCCACACATTGATGCAGTGATGGGCGCGATGCTGATGCAGTGATGGGTGTGATGCTGATGCAGTGATGGGCGCGGTGCTGCAACGGGTGCTTTACCACCGTGTCAGGCGCTGGCCTGCCTGGTTTTACTGCTGCTGGTGGCGGTGGAGGGCCCTGGGACCAGTGACGCGAGTGTTCCCGCATTTCGTGCAGCCCAGGACGAGCCCTGAGAGGCACCCCTGTCAGTGTTTCCTCTTTTCCTCTTTCTTTTTCTTTGTTTAAGACCCGGAGAGAAAAGAAGGCAGTGCCACGTGCCCGCTCCAGCCACCCCCGGGGGACGGGAAGGAGGGGACTGGCCGCCGCCCTGCCTTGGGCGAGCCGAGTCCCGAGGCCGGAGGCCTGGCTGCGGCTCTGTCCACGGAGCACAACCCCGTGCACTGGATTCCCGAGAGTTCCTCAATCCTTCCTAAACGCGAAGTGAAACACCCACAGGAAATTTCTGGACGAGGCGGGCGCAGCAGTTCCCTCTCCAGCACCTCTGCGCCCGTTTCCCCTCGGAGGCTTTCAGAGCCGCCCCCCCCCTTGCCCGCCGGTCCTGTGACCGTTTGCTAACAGCCCGGGGATTGCCCAAGGGTCCCGACCGAAAAGTCCCCCTATCCCTCGCGGAGGAAGCTGGGCCGGCTGACCTCCGTGGTGGTCCCGCCCAGGGGGCTTCTGGAATGTACCAGGCCGCTGCCTGCCCTCCCTCCCCGTCGCAGGGCGGACACTCATGTTCCAGAGGCACCGATTCCTGGAAAAAATGTGATATTTCATCAGAGACGTGGAGGTCCCATGGAGCCATTCCCTAAGCGGGAAAGTGAGTGCCAACGGGAGACCGGGCCCTGTGCAAGGTGGTGCCACGCGTCTCCCACAAAATGACTACACACTCACACACACATGCACACACACACTCTCCACATACACACACACATACACTCTCCACACACGCACACACAAATGCACGTACACACTCTCCACACTTTCACACACACGCACACACACTCACACACTCTCCACACACACACTCCACACATACACATGCACGCACATGCGCACACACATACTCTCCACATATGCATGCACATGCATGTACACACTCTCCACACATTCACACACTCACACGCACGCACATGCGCACACACATACTCGCCACATATGCATGCACATGCATGTACACACTCTCCACACATTCACACACTCACACGCACACACATGCACACACACATACTCTCCACACATGCACACACGCACACATACTCCACACATGCACATACACATGCACGTACACACTCTCCACACATTCACACACTCACATGCACACACCCACACACTCCACACACACACACAAATGCACACACATGCTCTCCACACATGCACGCACACACACACACTCCATACTCACACACACATGCACGTACACACTCTCCACACATTCACACACTCACACACACACACACACGCACGCACATGCATACTCTCCACACATGCACACACTCACACACTCACACACACACACGCACACGCACATGCATACTCTCCACACGTGCACACACAGGCACACACTCACACATGCACGCACACGCACACACACTCTCCACACATTCACACGTACATACACACACTCTCCACACACTCACACATGCACACTCTCCACACACACACGCACGCACACACACTCCACACATTCACACACTCACACACATTCATGCACACACACTCCATACATTCACACACTCGTGCACACACACACACTCCATACATTCACACACTCACACATGCACACACTCGTGCACACACACACTCCATACATTCACACACACACATGCACACACACTCATGCACACATGGGCGCACACACTCTCCCACACATATTCACACACACATGCACAACACGTGGGCACACACACTGGCGCTCACACACGCTCACACGTGCGCAGTGTGCTGCTATGGCACCGTTACTGCTCCGCGATGTGACAGCAGAGCTGTGGCGGCCGACGGGAGGTCCGCTCACTCACGGAACCGGGCGCTGAGGGTTTAGTGACACTGTGTCTCCAGCACCCGGCGGCCTGGCTGGGTCTGCACCCCGGAGGCTGGGTCTGTGTCGAGATCTGCACCACGCGCTGTGCAGGGGAGACCGCGGCACCCAGGCCAGGCCGCCGCCATCTGCCCACGGCCTGGAGGACGGACGTGCTGTGTCCCGGTCAGGGCTCTGCCTGTTCCGTCATCCCAC
>NW_005370960.1:554332-556376 GCF_000412655.1 Myotis brandtii | reverse complement strand
TCCGCAGGGAGGCAGAGGGAACCGCCCTCAGGGGAGCCCTCGCTCTCCTGCCCCAGACGCAGACCCAGGTGCGGCTGCGGGGCCAGGCCAGGCTCCGCGCTTTCTTTTTGGGTGAAGCTGTGATGAGTCCCAGGAGCCCGCTCCTTCCCGTCCCCACCCCTCCCGACCTCAAGCACAGCCAGAGCTTCCTCTTTCCTGCAGGCGCTTCCCAGGCTGTGGCTCCTGACTTCTGCCCCTGGAAGCAGCTCGGGTGGGTGGTTAACCCTGTCGTTGCCGGGGTCCTCGGGCCACCTGGCTGCCGTCCAGGCTGAGGACCATCAGGCTCATCCGACGCCAGCAGAGCTGCAGCGGTGGGCTCGCCCCAAGCTCCGTCCACAGCAGAAGGACCAGGGGAAGGGCCGCCCGCACTGGCCCCCCAACTCCACACTCACACGCGGGAGGTGGGCCATGCAGTTCCCCTGCAGCCCGAGCGGCCCGGGTGCAGCAAAGGGAACCGCCTCCAACCCCAGAATGACCAACAGCAGTGGGTTTCGGGATTTGGGCGCGAAGGAGATTTCCAGAAGCTCCCCCAGGGACAACCAGGAGCCACCCCTGGAGACGCGGCAGCATTTTCTTTTCACTTTTTGTTACTGGTTTCAGAGAGGAAGGGAGAGAGAGAGAAACATCCATGATGGGAGAGGATCATGGATCGGCTGCCTCCTGCACACCCCGCACTGGGGGTGGAGTCCACAACCCTGGCCTGTGCCCTGACGGGGAATCGAACTGTGTCCTCCTGGTTCATAGGTCGACAACACATGGGCACACACACACACACAGTGGCTCAACCACTGAGCCACGCCAGCCGGCAGTTTTTTGCTAAAATTTCTGAGGAGAAGGAGCTTCATGGAATTGAGTACTTTTGCCCAGAAGTGCCCAGCCTGTCACTGTCAGAGCGGGTCCGAGAGCCAGGCCACGGCCACAGCGTGTGGCCTCTGTATTGTCCCGGATGCCCGCCCATCACACACTTGCCTGCCTTCATCCCCGCCCCCCCCCCGCCCCCGGTACAGGGTGTGGACATGCAGGGGGCACTGCCCACAGAGAGCTGCCCCCGGTCCCAGGAGCCACACACACATCTCGGCCACACGGAGAACTTGGTCCGAGTCGGGCGCCTGTGCCGTGGTGGGGTCATCCCTGAAGTTGGTTTGTTTTCTAGTCGGAGATAAATCTTAACTGATTTCACTTGTTAAAACACAGACTGTCTATCTTTTTTGTTGTTGTTGTTAATCCTCAACCAAGGATATTTTCCCATTGATGTTTAGAGAGGGGAAGGGAGGGGGAGAGAGAGAGAAAAAGAGAGAGAGAGAGGCATCGATGTGAGAGAGGCACATCACTGGTTGCCTCCCGCATGCACCCTGGCCAGGGCCAGGGCTGGGGATCGAGCCTGTGACCAAGGACCATGCCCTGGAGAATAGAACCCGAGACCCTTCAGTCCGAGGGCTGGTGCTCTAACCACTGAGCACCGGTCGGGCCCAGCTGTCTATCTCGCTGTAGGGTCGCTCCCCGTTTTCTAGAGACAGAGCTG
Organism: Myotis brandtii; assembly: GCF_000412655.1. NCBI lineage: Eukaryota > Metazoa > Chordata > Mammalia > Chiroptera > Vespertilionidae > Myotis > Myotis brandtii. Next base: position 554,815 of record NW_005370960.1, on the reverse strand, counting down.
CTGTCCGGAGGACACTTGGCCGGACCCCACCGGGTCCTCGTCCAGGCGGCCCTCCATGGCCCCTCGCGCTCCCTGTGGACGCATGGACGCGTCTGCCCTCACCCACAGTGTGAGGCCCTGCAGGCGATCGCTCCCGCGTGGAGTCAGAGAGAGAGCAGAGAGACGGAGCCCCACGCGGCCGCATCACCACCGGGACCGGACCTGTCCCCCTTGGCTGCTGGGCCTGCAGCTGCTCGGGGCAGCCCCGGGGGCGGCTCCACCTCCTCGTGCCCCGGAGCGCTGACACCGCCTTCAGACACAGTCCTGCTGGGCGGTTAGTGAGCGTCTGTCGCTGGTCTCGAGGGCGGGACAGCGTGGTTGCCCCCCACGCGTCACCTATTCCTCAGGTGCTGGTCATTCGGCCGGAGCGAGGCCTTGAGAGTCCACACTCCCCTCCCAGGGCCCGGGCCGTGCAGCCCTTGTCACGCCACCTGCATGGCGCGG
>NW_005370960.1:552678-554294 GCF_000412655.1 Myotis brandtii | reverse complement strand
AGCCAGCCACAGGGAGCTCCCACCACACCCACCCCAGTGCCCCACCTTGGGCTCCCCCATCGCAGGATCCAATTCCAGCCTTGCATGGCCAGCCCGCAGGCTCCAGGACCTGCCTGGCTCCCACTTCCCCTTCCCTCCTGCCCCCGCCCCACCCTCCCAGGAAGTCCGCTTGTGAAACACCGCAGGCGGTTCCCAAAACACCCCTGACCTGACCCGGCTCAGGGTGTTTCTTCAGCTGGGAATTTCATGCTTCTTGTTCCCCTGGCCAGGTCTTACTCAAGCCCTGGATTCCAGCCCAATGCTGCCGCCTCCATGCAGCCTCCTGGGGTTTGCCCTTTTCCCTGACTATCCGTCCTCCATGTACCTGGAGCCCCAGGGCAGTGGCTGCAAGACCACGCTCTGCATTCTGACCTGTCACTCGATGGCCTCAGTTTCCCCACAGGTGAGGTGCATAGTAACAGTACCTATTTCATGGGGTTTACGGTGGGGACTGACGGGGACCATGCTTGTCAACACCTCCCACAGGGCTCAGTAAACACGAAACACTGTGACCCAGGAATGACCTTGAGCTGCTGTGCTGTGTACACCTGCGTCTGCATCGGCCCGAGGACAGCGCACCCATAGCAGAGCCGGTCTCCCCATGTCACACCTGCACCTGCACCCACAGCAGAGCCGGTCTCTCCATGCGCCTGCGCCCAGACAGGGCGAGCACATGGCCTCGGTAGGTGATCCAGAGGCCGCTGGCTCAGCCGCTGACACAGGAGGCTCTGGATGGCCCTCCCCTCCGTGGGCCACAGCACGGAGACCCCGGGGAGAGCAAGGTCTCCACTCACCATGGTCCTGCTCTCCGTGAGGCCTTAGGAAACCTCGCCAGGAAGGAACGTTCGTGCCAGGGATGCGGGGAACGTCCATCCGTGGGCAGAGGGCAGCGGGGGCCACCATGCCCTGGGCGACCTGAGGAACCACCGCAGAGTCAGTTCGGGAAATGGTCCCAGCGGGGCCCTGGCTCCTCGAGAAAGGGAAGTGGGAAGGGGAGATGGAGAGGATCCGAGTCCCCTCAGGTCCTCACACAGGAGGAAGGGGTCTACATGGTCAGGGTCTGCAAAGCCAAAACCTCTGGCTACACCGCCAGGGGCTCCTCCCCCCCAGCCACCTGGCGACAGGCTGGTCCCAGTCCCTCCCTACCCGTCCCGCCCCCACGCTTCCCACGGTGAACGCGTGCAGTGCCCACCGCCTGCCCAGGCGCTGGCACCAGGGATGGCAGCAGCCTGGTCCTGCCGTCTCTCCCTTTCCCTGGCGGCCCGGGACCTGAGGGTGCACACTATTCAAGGGAGCTCGGTCCGTCAGACAGCGGCCCAGCTCATGGACCCGCGTGGGCACAGGCTGCCTCTTAATGAGACTCGGAGGACGGCTGCTCCGCAAGAGCTCCACGACCCTCCACCTCTGCCCTCCAACCCCGGGGGCACTGGCGGGCGGACGGACAGCCAGACACCAGCCACGGCCTCCCGGAAGCACTTCCAGGGCGCGGTGCGGTCTGCGATGGCTTTTGTCCAGCACCATCCGGCCAAGACGTGGAATGAACACACAGACCTGAGTGCCCCCCCGACCCCCGGGCA
>NW_005370960.1:550950-552373 GCF_000412655.1 Myotis brandtii | reverse complement strand
GAAGCAGGGGGGTCGGGAGACAGAGAGAGGAGCGGGGAATGTGCCCACTTGGCGGGTGTGGCCTGTGGGCTCTCTCCGGGGTAGGGGTGAGTCCTCTTAGCCAGGACCGACCGGAGTCGGGGTCCGCTGAGCTGGGCCTGAACGTGTCCTTAACCGCGAGGCCCTCACGGCTGTGACATGGGGGTCGCTGGTCTTCCTCCATCCGGAGGGCGCTGCCACCTTGCAGAAGAGAATTCCTGAACTGGGGGTGCGAGGGCCCCCTGGTGGGAACGGAGACTCGTCCCGGCCCCCACAGCACCCGCCTCCTCGGCACCCAGGCCCCCTCTCTCTGCCCGTTCCCCTCAGATGCACAGGCACAGCTGGGCCCCACACAGAGTGCTGAGAGCCAGAGTCCCAGAAGGCACCCCCAGCCCCAGGGACAGAGCCAGGGCCCAGGCCCCCTTCTCGGGCAAGGCCGAGGCTCCCACAGCCCCGCCCGGCGAGGGCCCCGCAGATGGAGCCCGGGCCCAGCGGGACGTTCCTCCTCCTTCCTGTTCCCTGTTCCTCATTCCCGAACCTGGGACCGCTTCCCGCACCAGCCCTTGTGCCCTGCTCGCTGCCCGGATCTGGCTTCTCTGAGACGGGCAGCTCCAGAGACCACCGCGCAGCCCCTGTCCCTGGCACAGCCCGAGCTCCGGGGGCCAGCACTCCCCGGGCCCCCAGACGGCCCCCCTGGACAGAGGCCCCTGGACAGAGGCTCCTGGACAGAGGCTCCTGGACAGAGGCCCCCTGGTCAGAGGCCCCCTGGACAGAGGCTCCCTGGACAGAGGCTCCCGGGCAGAGGCTCCTGGGCAGAGGCTCCTGGGCCAGCACAGCAGACCTGGGGGCCGTCTCAGGCCCAGAGCGTGGGAGTCAGCACTGCCCCGGCCTCGCGTTCCCACCGTGAAATTGGGTCAGTGACACGGGCACAGGGCAGCGGTGGGGGTTCGAGGAGTGTGCCCTGTGCCCGCTCAGCGGGCTTTCCCCACAGACCGAGGGCCTCGTCCTGAGCCTGCCTCCTTGTAGACGGTTGGAAAAGGCAGTAAAAATCCTGTTCCTTTCATCATCTGAGCCATCTGCTCCCGCTTCCCCGGGGCCTCCATGGAGGCCGACACACCGTCCAGGCGGCGGCAGCGAGAGGAGGGATGCGCCCGTGCGGGTCCCTGGGGCCTCACGTGTCCTCCCCACGCACACGCAGCACCCAGCGCAACGACCCGTTTTGCTGAGGTTTCAGACAGTGAGAACCTAATCACCCACTGGGGACGGATTTTCAGACTCGCCTCTTCCCCACGAGGTCGGGGCTGGCACGGCCGAGAGGAGGGGGTGCGGGCCCGGGACCAGCACCTGGAAACGCGTCTGTTTCTCCAGCACCGGGAGCAGGAGCCCCAGATCGGCCCTGGTTGCT
>NW_005370960.1:550090-550850 GCF_000412655.1 Myotis brandtii | reverse complement strand
CCCCTGGACAGAGGCTCCCTGGACAGAGGCCCCTGGACAGAGGCTCCTGGACAGAGGCTCCTGGACAGAGGCCCCCTGGACAGAGGCTCCCTGGACAGAGGCTCCTGGGCAGAGGCCCCTGGACAGAGGCTCCTGGGCCAGCACAGCAGACCTGGGGGCCGTCTCGGGCACAGAGCGTGGGAGTCAGCGCTGCCCCGGCCTCGCGTTCCCACCGTGAAATTGGGACAGTGACGCGGCTTCACTGCTCACCCAGTGAGGGTGACGCTCGGGGACGGGGCCACGCTGTCGCCGGGCACAGGGCGGCGGTGGGGGTTCGAGGAGTGTGCCCTGTGCCCGCTCAGCGGGCTTTCCCCACAGACCGAGGGCCTCGTCCTGAGCCTGCCTCCTTGTAGACGGTTGGAAAAGGCAGTAAAAATCCTGTTCCTTTCATCATCTGAGCCATCTGCTCCCGCTTCCCCGGGGCCTCCATGGAGGCCGACACACCGTCCAGGCGGCGGCAGCGAGAGGAGGGATGCGCCCGTGCGGGTCCCTGGGGCCTCACGTGTCCTCCCCACGCACACGCAGCACCCAGCGCAACGACCCGTTTTGCTGAGGTTTCAGACAGTGAGAACCTAATCACCCACTGGGGACGGATTTTCAGACTCGCCTCTTCCCCACGAGGTCGGGGCTGGCACGGCCGAGAGGAGGGGGTGCGGGCCCGGGACCAGCACCTGGAAACGCGTCTGTTTCTCCAGCACCGGGAGCAGGAGCCCCAGATCGG
>NW_005370960.1:549396-549643 GCF_000412655.1 Myotis brandtii | reverse complement strand
AAATTCGAGGATGTGGCTCCCACCCCCTCGCAGACAGAGCCACAGCGCCCGGGGCCGAGGCCCGGAGCACGGCTGGGTGCACCCGGCTGGAAACACGTGTTAATGTCTGTGTGTGACCTCTGACCCCCGAGGTGCGCCTCAGTCACTTTCACCGTTATTAGCAGGAGGGTTTGCGTTTCCCGCTGAGGGTGACCTGGTCCAAGGGGCCTGGCGCTCAGGGCCCCGTGGAGGCTGCAGAGCGAGACAC
>NW_005370960.1:546865-549136 GCF_000412655.1 Myotis brandtii | reverse complement strand
GAGTCCATGTGGCTGTCCAGCTCCCGCCCAGGGCGTGGGCCCCTCCCCGCCTGCCGCTCGCTCTCCTTGGTCCTGGCAGGGCCCCCACATGCGGGGCCCACTCCTTCCTCCTCGGGCTGCTCCCAGCCACTCCGCCCAGAGCCTCGGCTTTCCCTGTCCCCAGTGCTGACTGTCTTAGTGGGAAGCGACTGTGTGCCCCAAGCTCATCAAGTTCTTTTGTCCCCAAGGAAGCGCCTGCCCCACGGCTGATAGAGACCCCGGAACTGACCCCCCTTAAACGGTGCATTTGGCCCGGCCGGCGGGGCTCAGTGGTTGAGCGTCAACCTAGGAAGGAACCAGGAGGTCACGGTTGGATTCCCGGTCAGGGCACAGGCCGGGGTTGCAGCTCCATCCCCACTGTGGGGTGTGCAGGAGGCAGCCGATCCATGGTCTCTCTCATCATGGATGTTTCTCTCCCTTCCTCTCTCTCTAAAGTTCAATAAAAACATTTTTAAAAAGAAATAACAGAAAAGAGGTATAGAAATGAACTCCTTTCTGTATAAAGAAAAATAAAACACGTAAATAAAATGGCTCATTGGTCCCCGACCCAGTGGGATGCCGAGGCCTGTGGGTCATGCTCTGTGGGCCCAAGAGCAGCCGAGGGCGGCCCTGCTGACAGGAAGCTCCATCCCGGGAGGGGGGCCCAGGCGGCCCCCAGGGGGAGGGGGCCGGTGAGTCACCGCCAAGCCAGACCCAGGTGGGTTCCGGGCCAGGGCTGCTCTGAGTCACCGCCCGCCCCTGTGGTCCCCGGCCTGCCCCGGCCGGTGGGAGGATGGAGATGACTCATGGAGGGGCTGCCACCAGCCTCGGGACCCACTTTCCCAGAGAAAGTGATGTTTTGATTCAAACTTACTTTTTTAGCTAAAAATGCCGCTGGGTATGTAAATCACCTGTGAAAAGCTCCCATGAAATTTCCAAACGTCTGAGGACACAGTTGAGCCTCTAGGGAAGAACAAAGGGGCAGGTCTCTGGTCGCTTCCTGATCACAGGTGTCCGGAGTCACTAAGGGTTTCCCTCTATTTGTCCAATGGGAGGCGGACTCGTCAGCCTGCGAGAAGCACAGTTCTTAGTGATTAAAGTGGATTCTAAGGAGGGAAACGCAAGCTGGAATTCTGTCTCGATCGTCAGCTTCTCACAAGTGCCGTGAGCGAGTGGGTTACGGTGTTGCCACCCTTGAACCTGCGTCTGCAGGGCATCGTCCTGGCATAAGGTGGCCTCCCCCTCTGCTCCGGCCGCCAACCAAGGCACGTGCTCTTGACCGGAATCAAACCCAGGACCCTTCAGTCCGCGGACTGATGCTCTACTCCAGTGATGGCGAACCTTTCGAGCTCGGCGTGTCAGCATTTTGAAAAACCCTAACTTAACTCTGGTGCTGTGTCACATATAGAAATTTTTTTATATTTGCAACCATAGTAAAACAAAGACTTATATTTTTATATTTATTTTATATATTTAAATGCCATTTAACAAAGAAAAATCAACCAAAAAAATGAGTTCGCATGTCACCTGACACGCGTGTCATAGGTTCGCCATTACTGCTCTAGTCACTGAGCCAAACCGGCCAGGGCCCAATGTCAGAGTTCTGAGCCCAGCCAAGCTCGGCCAGACTCCACTCGGCTCAGCTCCGCTCGGCTCAGCTCAGCTCGGCTCAGCTCCGCTCGGCCGGGCTCGGCTCGGCTGGGCCGCCCTGTGGATGAGGCGTAGTCGGTGCGTTTTCAGCTTCAGTGGTGCGTCACGTGGAGCCATCGGAAGTCCAGGAGGTCTGTGTGCACCTCCTCCTTTGCTCTGTTCCATGGAGGACACCGAGGTCCATTTCTAAGGACAGGGAGGGCGTCCCACTGGTCCCCATGTGTGTCCGCACCACCTCACACCAGTCCTGCAGGCCCCCACCCGGACCCTCCCTGCGGGGCCGCCGCCTCGGCTCTGCGCCATCAGGGCTGCTCCCTGGCCCCAGCCTCGCATCTTAGCGAGGAGGCTGATGGCGCAGAGAGGAACCTCATGTCCGGTGCTGCCTCGGTTTCCGCTGCATCACACTGCCTTCCCCTCGGCCCCCACTCCACGCACCCCTCCTCGACGGGACTCCGGCGGGTGGGCACGGCCTCTGTGGGGTGGAACGGACGCGTGGGCTGCTCACAGGGAGACAGTGACGAGCGTGTCCTGCTGTGGGGACTGGAAAGGGGGGAGGACACAGCTTCTCCTGTGGATCCTTAGACGAGGCCTCAGGAGGGTGAG
>NW_005370960.1:543507-546751 GCF_000412655.1 Myotis brandtii | reverse complement strand
GGAAGCTCACGGGGACGCCGGGCCCCCGGTGCGGGGCCTGAGCTTGGACCTACGGCCACACGCGTGCTTTCTGTTTGACGGAGGAACTTAAACTTTCACCCCCGCCAGGAAGAGCTCCATCCCCTGCAAAAGAGGAATTTGTGAAACCGACACGGTGGTGAAAAGTAGCGTTTTTCGGACGAGACGTGTTTCAGTTTGCCGAGCTGACAGGTGCCTGGCGGGGATGTCGGATACGTGAGCTCACCTGCCCCGACTCGGTCTCCCGCGGAGGGACGGACACAGCAGGCCCACGCGCAGGACAGCGAACGCGGGTGTGGGCAGAGGTCCCGCCCAGACCCGCCACCTGGCTGTGCAGCCCGACACCAAGCTGCCCTGGGAAAAGGAGGCCACGCTCAGCCAGAGGAGCCCGCGGGAGCCAGATGTCGTTTCTGAGGTTTGTCGCTGAGTGGAACTTCGCAGGCAGGACAACAGGACGGAACTTTCCCGAGGGGCTTCTGCGAGGTTTCCAGCGCTTCCTAAATTAGCCCGACCAGCGAAACCGCGGGCCTTCCTGGCAGCGCCCGCCCGGCGCTCCCGTTCCCGTCCCAACCGAAAGCAGGAAGCACCCAGACAAGTCATAACTCACCCTGCCGTCGGCTCCAAAATTATCCGCGAGCTCGTCCCCTGGCACCTGCCCCCAAGGCCGGGCGTCTGATTGGAGCTGGTCCAGGGACCGACTTGTTCTGGCCGAACCCGTTGCAGACACACTTCCCGCGCATGGACCTGCCTTTGTCTCGCTCCTCACCCCGACCTGAGCTGAGCACGGCCGAGAGGAGCAGCCCCACACGCTGGGCCAGAGCCAGCCCGAGCCCGCACCCTGCCCACCTGGGAACACAAGCAGGGAGATGCCCGGCCGGTGTGGCTCAGTGGTTAAGCATCAACCTATGACCCACGAGGTCACGGTTCGATTCCCGGTCAGGGCACAGGCCCGGGTGGCAGGCTCGACCCCCAGTAGAGGGTGTGCAGGAGGCAGCCGATCCATGATTCTCTCTCATCATTGATGTTTCTCTCTCTCCCTCCCTCTCCCTTCCTCTCTGAAACCAATAAAAACATATTAATAAAAAAAAAAGACAAGCAGGGAGAACACGGCTTCGAATTCACACCCTCGAGTGCCATCCGCAGAGCTGCCCTGTTGGTGGGTGAGCTTGAACGCGCGGTTTGAGCGGCGAGGTCTCGGTCCCCTAGTCCCGTGGTTGGCACACTGTGGCTCGTGAGCCACGTGCGGCTCTTTGGCCCCTTGAGTGTGGCTCTTCCACAAAATACCACGTGCGGGCACGCATGTATAGTGTGACTGAAACTTCGTGGCCCATGCGCAGAGGTCGGTATTTTGTGGAAGAGCCACACTCAAGGGGCCAAAGAGCCGCATGTGGCTCGCGAGCCGCAGTTTGCCGACCACTGCCCTAGTCCATCAAACCGAGACGCTCCACACCCATTAGGGCGCCTCGTATTCACAGACAGAAAACACGTGTTGGTGGGGATGTGGCGCAAGGAGAACCGCCGCTTGCTGGGGGACTGAGATGGTGCAGCCGCCGGGAGAGCAGGTCTGAGCTGTGGGGCGGTGGCTGCGCCCGTGTGAATGCACCAAAGCCACTGCACTGGGCACCGGACAGGGGAAATGGTGCCTTTCTGCTACGGCACCTTCACGCAATTAAGCATTTTAGAAGCTCACGGATAGGGCTGAGCCCTGACAGTTCTTCTCACCAGAAACTCCGTCATAATCCACCTTAGGCTCTGGGCAAAGCTCACCCCTGCTCACCGGGCAGATGTGAGGGCACAGAACCTCTGCTCTGTCCTCGGTGCAACCCTCGGGGCAGGTGTCCGCTGGGCTCCTGCGAGGGCCTCGCTATCTTGCAGAGAAGGAAGCTGAGCCCCGCAGCGCGTGAGGCCGCAGAGCCGGCCGCGGGGTCGTTGGGCCACGGAACGAGAGGGAGCCGGGAGAGGGCTGACGTGATGGGGGCGAGGCTTGGCGCTTGGCTGCTACCTGGCTAACCCCCCAAAGCTTCGTGGCTGCAAACAAGGATGAGGCCTGTTGCCCTGGGAGCCCTGGCGGTGTGTTCCCTCTGCTGGGGCCGCCCCCCACGGCGGGGGGCGGGGGGCGGGGGCGCTTCTCACTCTCTTTCAACAAACCTACGGCACCGGCACCGACCGGACCGGGACGATGCCCGAGAGGGAGGCTTCTGCTCGGAGCCCATGCTCTCCTGGCCCTGGACAACCTCCCCGGGAGCGTGCGGCCCTGCTAGTGCCCCCAGGGACGGAACCCCCAGCGCTGGCCCGCCTGTCCCCCAGGGCCTGGAAGGGGGTGGGGGACACTGCCCAGCACTCACCCCCTGCAACTCGAAGCCTCTCTCCCTTCTGCACCTCCTTCCTCGTCCCCTTTCTGCTCGGAGCCCATGCTCTCCTGGCCCTGGACAACCTCCCCGGGAGCGTGCGGCCCTGCTAGTGCCCCCAGGGACGGAACCCCCAGCGCTGGCCCGCCTGTCCCCCAGGGCCTGGAAGGGGGTGGGGGACACTGCCCAGCACTCACCCCCTGCAACTCGAAGCCTCTCTCCCTTCTGCACCTCCTTCCTCGTCCCCTCTCTCCACCCAGTGAGCCCCCATGCCCCCCCCGCCCCCTGCACCGAGGACCCTTTCCCGGGAAGCCGGCTGCGCCCAGGCCAGTAACCCCCCCACGTGAGCTCCATGTGTGACTGTTCCCCGGTAACCACACGCCCACTTGAAGCACTGCTCACCCAGCCGGTCCCGTTCCCAGCCCCGCACGGTCCTGCCTGCGGGGGAGGTTCAGTGACTCCCTGTGAGGGAGGGAATGCCCCCCACGGTGAATGAGTGAATGAATGAATGAGTGAATGAATGAGTGAGTGAATGAATGAATGAACGGACGAGTCCCCTGTGTGGCCTGCAGGGACGTCCCCTGAGCCCATCACTGGCAAAGCAGGGCCCTGCACAGACCTCGTTGGGTGCAAGGCCCCTCCCACCAGGCTCGGCCCGCCTTCGTGCCTGATCCCTCACCTCTTCCACCTGCAGCCCCAGACGCCGCCTCGTGGTCCCGCCCGCTTGGCCCGGGGAAGCCTGGGAGCCGCGCAGGTGAACTGTCTGCTGGCGCCTCGGACGCCCTGAGCCCGGACCCAGGCCCCGGAGGGACAGAGAGGTAAGGGCTGTGTGTGCAAGGTGGGGCGGGTGTCGGCGTCTCCGAGGCCCCTGGTGGTGC
>NW_005370960.1:542541-543076 GCF_000412655.1 Myotis brandtii | reverse complement strand
AGCAGCAGAGGGCACTGGGGCCGCAGGCGGCGTCGGGAGCTGCCCCGCGGACAGGCCGTCTGGGCTGGGGTGTGAGCGCGGAAAGTCAAGTCCTGGGGAGAGCATTCCTTCCCTCGCCCTGGAGTCGCGCTCCTTCCCCTAAAATGGGAACAGCAGAGCCCAGCCTGTAAGTCGGGTAAACGGCCAGCAGGTGGCAGTAGTGACTGGGCCTTGCACACACACACGCCCCGGCCAGCTCTGGTGGGGAAACTGAGGCTCACCACTGCACGTGAGCCCCCACCTCGGGTCCGGTGGCCAACCGTCCCTCAGAGTCCCTTCTGTGGGCGGGGCTGTCCCCCGGCTCCCAGGCGCCCAGTCCCTCCCCTCACGCCCTCACGCCCTGATTCCGAGGTGGACACCCATGTGCGGAGGGCACCGTGTGCGGAGGGCACCCACGTGCGGAGGGCACCCACAGGCAGAGGGCACCCACGTGCAGGGTGGCAGGCAGGCCCGGGTCTGTGGGGAGCTGCCCTCAGCCCCAACCCTGGAGCCAGCG
>NW_005370960.1:541678-541976 GCF_000412655.1 Myotis brandtii | reverse complement strand
AGGGAGGCCCTGCCCAGTTCACAGGGAGCCCTCTGGCGGGGGGTGGGCGAGAGGGGGAAGGGGCGGCAGGAAGAGGGGCAGGTCCTCTTCAAAGAGGGGGTGACATTTGAGCTGTCTGTAGCCACAGTGACTCACCTCCGGGCGGTGGGGCAGGTGAGGCTCTTCAGGTGCCGCGGGAGCGGAGGAGGGGCTGGGAGCGGAGGAGGGGCTGGGAGGCCCCAGAGGGCAGCCGGCCGTCCTTACCTGGGTCACCTGGGGAGGGACAGACGTCAGGACGGACAGATGGGCCCTGCCAGCA
>NW_005370960.1:540772-541656 GCF_000412655.1 Myotis brandtii | reverse complement strand
CATCTGAGCCAGGGTCCCCCTCCCGAACCCCCACAGCCCTCTCTCCTGTCCCTCCCCTCACGCCCTCACGCCACAGCCTCTCCCGCACGCGTCTGTCCCCTGGGCCGGGTGGTCAGCTCCACGAAACTGTCGGACACGAGCGTTCGTTCCTGTTCCTCGGTGCCGCCCACCCCGGGACCCACGTACGGGGCGCTCAGTACAGGCCGGGCCTGATGGAGGGGGTGCGGGGGCCGATGCCTCTGAGTCCTCTCGGCCATGGGGTCTCCCCACTCGGCCGAGTGTGAGGAGGACGTGTAGGGGGCACCCCAGTGCGGAAGGAGCAGGTCCAGGGCCTGGGGTGCTCAGAGGCAGATGGAAAATGGGCCATTTATGTTCACATCCACCCTGTGCCTCACTCAGAATGAGGGGCCACTCTGAGCACTGGGGGGCCCTGGGGTCATGGGTCCGAGCACTGGGGGGCCCTGGGGTCATGGGTCTGAGCACTGGGGGGCCCTGGGGCCACACCCACTCCCCACAGGGAACTCAGGCTGCAGTGGGTGGGGCTGAGCAGTGGGCAGAGATGAAGTGAGGTTGGGGACAGCGCGGTGGCCCTTCCTGTGGTCAGGGAGGAGGCCCCGCCACTTTTGCCCAGCTGGCATGGCTCAGTGGTTGAGCGTCCCTCTGGGAGGGCAGAGTCTGTGGTTTGATTCCCGGTCGGTCAGGGAGCGGATGGGAGGCAACCGATGGACGTTTCTCACAAAATGTCTCTCTCCCTCTCCCTTCATCTAATCCAGCGGTTCTCAACCTGTGGGTCGCGACCCCTTTGGCGGTCGAACGACCCTTTCACAGGGGTCGCCTAAGACCATCCTGCATATCAGATATTTACATGACGATTCATAACAGTA
>NW_005370960.1:538717-540202 GCF_000412655.1 Myotis brandtii | reverse complement strand
GAGGGCACAGCTGGGGGCTGTGTGGAGTGGAAGTGAAGCCGGGTGGGGCGGTGGGAGGGGAACTGGGTGAAATGCACAGAAGGATCAGTCGGGTGGAATCGGAGGGATGAGCTGGGAGGGGCCTGTGATGTCATCGCAGACCTTTGGCAGTTCGGGCTGAGGTTTCGGGCTGATGGAGGCCACACTTCCGTGGCTGGGGGTGAGCGTCGAATGCCGCCTCATGACTCACGCAGGCGGCCAGTCCCCGCTGCCCAGCGCCCGGGCCACCCGACCTCATCGCCGGCGGCTGCTCCCAGCACTGGGCCTCCTCTCATCTCTTTCTCTTTTTTTAATGTTTTTATTGTTTCAGAGAAGAAAGGAGAGGGAGAGAGAGACACACATCCATGATGAGAGAGGATCATGGATCGGCTGCCTCCTGCATGCCCCACGCTGGGGCCCGAGCCCGCACACAACCCGGGCCTGTGCCCTGATGGGGAATCGAACCTGACCTCCTGGTTCCTAGGCCGATGCGCACCCCTGAGCCGGGCCGGCTGGGCTGGGATGTAGAATTTGAGGGTCTTCCCTGCGGAGCTGAGGGCTGTAGGGTGTGTTTCCGGTGAGACGACAGGCAGGGAGGGGCAACGTGGCCCTAGGACCAGAGAGAAGACGTGCTCGGGTGGCTCCGGGGCGCTCTCTGCCTCGGGAGGCCGCCGCCCAAGGTGCGCCCAGCTCAGGGGACCCGCCCTCCCACGTTCAGCCTCTGCACCCTCTCTGCCCTTTCTCTGCCCGAGGCCGCTCGTGCCCTCCTAGTCGTGTCGCCAGAGTTTGCCGGGAGGGATGACCTGCGCGAGGTTGCCCAGAGCCCTCCCACCGGGACGAGGCAGACCCGGGAGCATACGCCACTCAGCACAAAGGCGCGGGCATCCGAGCGCCCCTGAAACACACACGCTCGGCTCCTTCTGAGCCCGAGACTGGGAGTGCCCCGCCCCCGCCGGCCCAGCCCATTTCCAGGTGGGAAAGCTGAGACCAGGCCAGGGAGGCGGGTCCCTGTCACGGGCAGATTCCCGGCCCTGAGGCCCCAGTGCCTGTCCCCACCTTCCAGGGTCCCCATTCCTCCCAGGGTGCGTGTCCCTCCCCGCCCGGCCCGCTCCCCTCTCCTCTCTCCCTGGCCCATGGCTCCTGCCCCGGCTGCGTGGGGGCCACACCAGGTCACAGAGCATTTCACAGGCTCTGTCCTGGGCGGGCACCAGAGGGAGGTGCAGACAGGCCCACAGCTGCCCCAAGTGCCTCCCTGACCGGCCAGGGAGGAGGAGAGGCCGGCCACACGGCCTGGCCAGATGCCCTGGGATGGCCGAGTCGAGGGGACGGCTGGCTGTCTGTGAGGTGACCATGGAGACAGCACCAGTGCCATGAGGACCTGAGGGTGGAGGGCCTGAGGGGGCCTGGCTGGGCCTGAGGCTGTGGGAGCGGCTGCTGAGACAGGAGGAGCCGGCTCAGGGGCCGGAG
>NW_005370960.1:538274-538700 GCF_000412655.1 Myotis brandtii | reverse complement strand
TGTCCTGCAAAGGGGCACCGATGGCCAGGCAGGCGCCGCAGAGGACTGGGCACAGGAAGGCCAGGTGCTGAGGCTGCCTCCTGCTGAAGTTTCAGGACCATCCCACATGGACTCTGACCCACGCGGAGCCGGGGTCCTCACGGTGGGGGCAGGGGGCAGCCTCAGGACCCCGAGGCCCGGGGGCAGGGCACTCCGGAGCCACCGGGTGGAGGGTGCAGGAATTGGGGTCTGTGCTGTCACCCCTCCCTGCTCCCGGCTGTTATCTCCCCATCAGCAGGGCCAGGAGGCACCGCGCTGGGCCTCTGGGTGAAACCACATCCGCACCTCGGCTGCCGCTGGAGCGCGGCCTTCCCAGCTGCCTCCGCTTCCTGCCAACAGCCTCTGCCCAGCCCGGCCCAGCTCCCTCTCCCGCTCCCTGGCCCTGCT
>NW_005370960.1:532161-538148 GCF_000412655.1 Myotis brandtii | reverse complement strand
CCAGCGCCCTCGCTCTGTCCACAGCCAACCGCGTGCCAGCCCAGCCTCTGTCTGCACAGCGAGGGGCCCGGCCCCCCGAGAGCAGTGCTGACCTCGCTTGGGCAGGTCACGGCTGTTCCAGGCATAGGCCATGAGCGCCCACGGGCTGAGCGTGGAGAGTTCACACGGCCAGGTCTCCTAGGCCGCTCTGGGCGGGGGGGGGGGGGGGGGGCCAGACCCGGCCTCCCTGCTGTCTCCCGTGTGCGCCCCATCTTAGAGCAGCCTGCGGGCAGAGGGCGGACCAGGGGGAGGGGCACGTCAGGGTTCGCAGGCACCTCCCCCCACACGGGGGTCAGGGCCTCTGGCCAACGTGGGCCCTGCCTTGTCCATCACGGGGTCCCCTCTCTGAGCCCCGTGTTCTGAAGCTACAGGAGGCCAAGTGGCCTCCGCCCACGTGGCTCCCACAGCCATGGCCGCTCGGACGGAGACCTCGTGTGACTGGGCGGCCGTTCTAAGGGCCTGGGAGTAAGTTCCTCTCCGACCGACGCCTTGGGAAATGTTCTTTTTGCCCGATTTCTCCCGAGAATCCGACCACCCCTGGCAGCCTGGCATGTCCAGGGTACAAGCCAGGGATGTGGTTAAAAGGCTCCCGAGAGGTTTTGGGGAAACATTTTACTGAGCCGAAGCCTCGGCCCGTGAAGACCCGAGTGCGGCGACTGCCGGTGACCCCGCGGCCCGCGACGCCGGCTCTCAGGAGAGCCGACGCTCAGCTCAGCCCCTCGAGGTGCTTTGGGTCTCAGGGGACCTCGCGGGCCATTTGCCTGACACTGACTGGCGTTCGTCTCCAATGATGATGATTCCGGCGGCGAGCGAATCTCCTGCTCATTTCCCCGCCGCCATCAGGGATGAGGTTTAAATGCCCGAGAGGAAAGGGCCGGGGAAATGATGCAAGCCCCGCCGATTGCGCCGCTCCCGGTGGCGATTTCATTACCTCCCGCTTCCTACTTCTAATGTAATGGCCGGCCTTTTCCTGTTGCCCAAGGGCAGCAATTTCCACCTGAGACAACATATTTCTTGCCCGGCCTTTGGTAATCATGGACGACCGGCCGATTCCCCTTCTCGGATGAGAGCGGCGGCTTCCTCCCTCGCAGCCGGGAAACCTCGGCCCACAGCCTGTGTGGCATCTCACGCGGAGGCGAAATCAGAGTGGTCTCTTTATATATATATTTTTATTGATCTCAGAGGGGAAGGGAGAGAGAGAGAAACATCAATGATGAGAGAGAATCATCGATCAGCTGCCTCCTGCCCCCCCCCCCCACTGGGGATCGAGCCCACAACCTGGGCCTGTGCCCTGACCGGGAATCGAACCGTGACCTCCTGGTTCAGAGGTCGACGCTCAACCACTGGGCCACGCTGGCTGGGCTCAGCGTGATCTTTAGATGTTTAGCAGGAACCACTTCTCAGGTTGCCACTTGTCACTCAGCCTCCGGGGAGTGCGGGCCAGAGCCCCCCTCAGAGGGCAGCAAAGCAGGAGGGGATGTGCCCTGAGAATGAACTCAAAGCCCGTTCAGCACAGAAGCAAGACCCACTCTCTCCAGTGGGCAGCCCTGTGGGTGGGTGGTGCCCCGCAGTGTCCTGGGGGGTGCAGGGCCCCGCCAGGTGCGCCCAGAGCCCCGGGCCCGGGAAGAACCAGGTGTGGGGGCTGCAGGCCCTGGGCCACAGCTGAGAGCCTGCGCTGGGGCCAAGCCCAGGCCCCAGGGATGTCCCGCCTGCTGGTGGGGTCCCCCGATAGGGAGGCCAGAGCCTGGCTGGGAGAGGGGCTCAGGGGGGCACAGGGAAGGGCCCGGTGGGAAGGCCCTGGACATCCATGACCTCCGTCCTCACGGGAGCCTGGGAGGCTGGGAGTGGTCCAGAGACACAGGCCGGCTCAGAGGGTGAAGGGATTTGCTCGCGTTGATGAAACTGACGAGGGGGAAGCCGAGTAACCACTGCGGACGAGCCCGCGAAGCTGCCGCTACAGCCTGTCACCCAAATCCACAGCCGGCAGCACCGGGGTCACCTGGGAGCTCCTCAGAGATGCAGGCCTGAGCCCACCCCAACCTCAGATAGAGTGGGGTCCGCAGAGGGTGGGTCTGCCTTCCTGGGGAGCACCCTAGGGCTCTTCAGGGTCAGTTCTCAGCATCAAGGGCAGGGGTGGCGGTCCGATCCAAAAGGGACTGGGGACTCCCTGGAGGGCAGCCCCATGAGGTCACGTCAGCAATGACATCCTGAGGAGTTAGTGTTCCAATCTATAGATATAAAAGCCTAAGAGACCGTTGGGACCAGTCGACTGAACGACCAGGTGACCGGTCGCTATGACGTGCACTGACCATCAGGGGGCAGATGCTCAATGCAGGAGCTGCCCCCTGGTGGTCAGTGCACTCCCACAGCCAAGCTCCCATGCCCCCTGGTGGTCAGTGCACTCCCACAGCCAACCTCCCGTGGCTGGCCAACCTCCCGCAATCCCTCCCCCTGGCCGGCCAGCCCTGATCAGCCCTGATCGAGACTGGGTGAGACGGCCCCAATCGGCCCCAAATGCCGGCCAGGCCAAGGGACCCCACCTGTGCACGAATTCGTGCACTGGGCCTCTAGTGTGATAATAAAACCCAAAGAAAGTCATGTGCAGGTGAGAGTTCACGAAACACGCAAAGGTCAGGAGATGTGGCGTCTCTAACGGACGTGGGGCTTATAGCTTTTTGTCCATCTCCCCATCCAACCCTTCGTCAGGATGGCGGAGGCCGACGTGTTGGGGGGACCCAGTTCTTATCCCACTTCTGTCTCACTTTACCTGCTTGCTCGGTGCCCTGTGGTTATCATCTCACTCTAGTGTGATAATAAAACCCAAAGAAAGTCATGTGCGGTGAGAGTTCATGAAACACGCAAAGATCAGGAGATGTGGCATCTCTAATGGACGTGGGGCTTATAGCTTTTGTCCATCCCTCCATCCAACCCTTCCGACGTGCTGGGGGGACCCAGGTTTTATCCCACTTCTGTCTCACTTTACCTGCTCGCTTGACGCCCTGTGGTTATCATCTCGGAAGTACCGGCAGGAGCTAAAGGAATATGCCCTCAGACGTAAGCTGAGCCTCTAGGTCCGTGGTCGGCAAACTGCGGCTCTCGAGCCACATGCGACTCTTTGGCCCCTTGAGTGTGGCTCTTCCTAAGCCTTAGGAGTACCCTAATTAAGTTAATAACAATGTACCTACCTATATAGTTTAAGTTTAAAAAATTTGGCTCTCAAAAGAAATTTCAATCGTTGTACTGTTGATATTTGGCTCTGTTGGCTAATGAGTTTGCCAACCACTGCTCTAGGTTCAAATGACCCAAACCCTCACCTAACGGCATGTCCGTCTGTGGTAGTTGCTATGAGATTGGGCGTCTCATAACCAAAGCGAGATAGAGCGAGACCCCACTGAGGAGAGGGAACTGGCACAGGAAGGTGGTTTTGAAAAAGGAGGGGGAGGGGCAACACGTGAACGGATGCTTGTTAACTGCCCAATACAGGGGCAGGGCCCGGCCGGCGTGGCTCAGTGGTTGAGCGTCGACCTATGAGCCAGGTCACAGTTCGATTCCCAGTCAGGGCACAGGCCCGGGTTATGGGCTCAGTCCCCAGTCGTGCAGGCAGCAGCCGATCCATGATTCTCTCTCATCACTGATGTTTCTCTCTCTCTCTCTCCCTCTCCCTTCCTCTCTGGAATCAATAAAAAAATTTTTTAAAAAAGGGGGTTGGGGGTTGGACAGACATTAGCATTCAGTCACATGAACAGTCCCGAAGCTCTCCTGGGCGTTGTCCCAGGGCCCTCGGGTATCGGCCATGTCACCCTGATGCTGCTGAGGTGGGAGTGGGCCGGCAGCACCGTGGACGGCACTGGCAGGAACAGCTCCCGCCGTGTGTGTGAGAGCCAGGCTGGGGTTGCCAGGCAGCGCCCTGTGGGTGCATATGATGCACTTGTTTCTGGGAATGTGGTCGCCGTGTGATGCTGGGACCATCGTCCTCTCCAACCTGAAGCGATGAGGCCTTTACCTGACGCGGCAGCTTCCCCACATGCCAGAGTGACGGAGCTTGGTGACCGGCCCGGGTTCCTGGCGGCTGTAACCTCACCGCCCTCTGTCTCCCCACCAGCTGCTCGAACTTCAAGTACATAGTCGCCTGCACCCAACCACGCACCCCGCCCCAGCCTCCGCTCCTGAGCCGGTTTCACCGCGATCCCTAGCGCTGCCCCCTCTCCTCCCCCCACCCAGCCGGTGGGGCTTGGTGGCGTCACTCCCCTCGAGAAGCTGCACCGGGCTCCTGCTCGGGCCCGGTCTCGGGCTGCCCCTGCCTGCAGACGATGGCTTTGGGTCCCTTCTCGGTCTCCATCCTCCAACCCCTGGGCTTGAATCTGGCCTTGGGACACCTCACACGGTGGCGAGGACCTCGTCTCAGGAAACCCACCTTCCAGATGTTTCCATCCCCCTGACATCCTGTGTGCTCGTGGTCTGTCCTTCACCCACCCCTGGGAGCCGGCCACCTCCTGCCACTCTCAGAGCCGACAGCTTTCCTGGAACCGTGACTGAGAGGGGCCCCCCGGACACGCTGTCCACCTCCCCCACCCCAGACGGTGTGCTCATCCCTGTGACCTCCCCCAGCCCCCCTGGGCTCTCCTCTCTGCCCCCCACGTGGCTGAGGGTGGTGTTCCTTCTGTCAAGCCCTCCCCATTTCAAGGTGGAGGAGCCCGAAGGAGCAGCAGAGTGCGGGCGAGTGAGGGACGACTTCCTGTGGGGAGCATCTGACACACGTCATGGCGGGGAGTTGGGAAAGGGGTGGAGGAGCATCTCCGAAAAGAGGAAGTGGAGCAACACCAGCAGGGCCTGGGCCATCGCCGCCCGCAGGAAATGGAGGGAGACTCCTGTGTGGGGAGCCGCGGGATGGGACGTGGGGAAGGTGTGGCTGCCGGGCAGCGAGCGCGGGGTGGTGGGTGGGAGAATCGGCCGAGGCCCCCTCCCTCCAGCTCTGCACCCGAGGGCCAGCCGTGAGCGCGCACCCGGCGCTGTGAGATGCCAATTAAACATTCAAGGTTCAGATGTCAGAGCTCAGCTCTATGTCAGAGCCACTGTGATGATGAGAAATAAGGAACCAAAGATGAGAAATTGATTTCCAGGTACTAGTGCATTTTTTAACCCAGGAAAGCAGTGTCTACCATAGACTTAAGCCACCCCGAGCGTCTCTGTGAGCCACCTGATAATTCTCATTAAATGTTCACATGTAGAGCTATGTCTAATCATAGGCACAGACATACAGACGTGTCTATCAATGCATACGTGTGTGTGTGTGTGTATGTGTGTAAAGCACACACAACCTGCTGGGAAGAAATTAAGTGAGTAATGCCATGTGGTTACAATCTCAAAAACGTTGGCAGCCGTAGCATCTTGCTTCTCGCTCACTGGTTCCGCTTAACGTAGTGATTGGAAAAAGAATCCTGACATTTCCTGGATCCTGACTTCAGCCAAACACACCGAGACGGGCTGGTGATGCTTTGAATAGGCTTTTCACCGATCATTCTTTAAATAGAGAGAGACAAAGGGGCTGGAAGGTCC
This sequence comes from Myotis brandtii, assembly GCF_000412655.1. NCBI lineage: Eukaryota > Metazoa > Chordata > Mammalia > Chiroptera > Vespertilionidae > Myotis > Myotis brandtii. The sequence continues at coordinate 532,553 of NW_005370960.1, read as the reverse complement.
ACGATCCCAGATTATTGCATGTCGTGCACAGCTACAAAGCTTAGCTCTGCCTCCTTAACCAATGCGGAAATTAATTTATCCCTGGGATAAATGGATTAAGGGAGCTTTACATCTAAGTGTGAAGGATCAACGTAAACCAGTGTCCTGTTCTTCTGCACTGTCCTGTCATTGGAGAAGTTTCCCTGGTTGGCTGGGAGCCTGGGAGCACCCCCATCCCCCCTTGCTCCTTGCCTCCTGTGGACTCTGAAATCCTATTGTCACCAAAGAAAACAGACCAATATCTCTTAAGAATATCGTTGCAAAAACCCTCAAAAATACTAGCAAACCAAAGCTAGCAATATATTAAATGAATAAAAAAACATGTGTATACACACCAAGTATATATACTTGGC
>NW_005370960.1:528381-532019 GCF_000412655.1 Myotis brandtii | reverse complement strand
CATAGTGGATAAAGGAATGCAAGGTTGGTTTAACATCTGAAAATCAATTAACATTATACAACTCAGTGATGAAATAAAGAACAAAAACATAATTATCTAAATAATGCAGAAAAATAATTTGACAAAAATCCACTCCCTTTGTGATTAAAATAACACACACACACAAAAAAAAAACTAATAATGGTTCACTAATCTGCTAGGGCTGTCGTAACAAAATATCATGGACTGGGTGGCTTAAATAGTAAAAATTCATTTTCTCAGTGTTTTTGAGGCTAGAAGTCCAAGATTAAATTGCCATCACATATGATTCCTAATGAGGCCTCTCTTTCTAGCTTGCAGATGGCCTCCCTCTTACTGTGTCTTCACATGACTTTTCCTCTGGGGGGAGAGGAGAGAGAGAGGATTCTGGTATCTCTTCCTTGTATAAGAACAGTCCCATCAGATTAGGACCCCACCCTTATAATTTCAGTTAACCTGAATTATCTTCTTAAAGGCACTGTCTACAAATGCAACCACACTGAGGGTTTTGGCTTCAACCTATGAATTTGGGATGAACACTATTCCGTGTACAGCAGACGGGACTTCCTGAATCTGATAAAAGGCACCCATAGAAAGCTCATGCTAACATCTTACGTCGAAGAAAAGATCGAAGGCTCTCAGGAATGAGACAAGGGTGTCCACACTTGGCACTTCTATTCAGCCTTGTGCTGGAGTTTCTAGTTAGAGCAATGAGGGAAGAAAAGGACAGAAAAGGTATTCAGATGGGAAAGGAAGAAGTAAAACTATATTTGCAGGTGACATGATCTTGTATATAGACTGTCCTAAAGAATTCACAACAAGTATTAGATTTATTAAATGTCTTCAGCAAATTTTCAGGAAACTAGATAATTGTGCTAAAATAAGTTGTAAATCTACACACTAACAATGAACAATCAAAAAATGACATTAAGAAAACAGTTTTATTCCTCCAACTTTGTTCTTCTTTTTTAAGATTGCTGCAGCTATTTGGGGTCTTTTTTTTTTTTTTTAATTCCATACTAGAGGCCGCATGAAATTCATGCACAGATAGGGTCCCTAGGCCTGGCCGGCAATCAGGGCTGATCGGGGCCTTCCAGTTGCCAGCTGGGGCCTTCCTTCGCTCCACGCCGCCCCCTGGTGGTGAGCGCACATCATAGCGATCGGTCGAAATCCCGGTCTCCCGGTTGAACTCCCGAGGGGACACTTTGCATATTAGCCTTTTATATAGAGAGATGAATTCTTGTGATGTTTGTTCTAGATCTGTTAATTAAGCCGTTGGTATTTTAATAGGGATTGCGTTGAATCTATAGATTGCTTTGGGTAGTATGGACATTTTAATGATGTTGATTGTACCAGTCCTGTAGTTTTCCAAGTACAAGTCTTTTATCTCCTCGGTTAAATTTATTCCTAAGTGTCGTCTTATTTTTGTTGTTGTTGCAATGGTAAATGGGATTGTTTTTAGTTTCTCTTTCTGAGGACTCATTGTTGGTGCATCAAAATGCCTTCGATTTCTGGGTGTTAACTTGGTATCCTGCTGCATTTACGCTGCACTTTTTTAAAAGTTTGTGTTATGCTTTAAACTTCACAAGACGTTTGCACATGTCTGAAAATTTTATTTCATAACAAACAGTTTGGAAGTCGAGGAAGTAGCATCATAGTTGTTTCATAGCATAAAAAAGACACAAGTGAGCCCTGGCTGGTGTCCGTACATGAAAAGGTCATGGGTTCGATCGATGGTCAGGGCTCAAGGCTCAATCAATCCTTCCATCCTGGGACCGGAGGCACCTCTGTCTCTCTCTCCTTCTCTCTCCCCCTTCCTCTGTCTCTGAGAATCAATGAATATGTCCTCAGGTGAGGAATTTAAAAACAAAGACACAAGTGCAGTGTTTTACTTAGGACCTAAACCTGTGCCTGAAACGTCCTAGAAACGTGAAAGATGAATGAATGAATGAATGAATGAATGAATGAGCGAGCAAACCAATGCGGAAAGTTTAACTGATAAGTCCTGTCACTGTGAAGGGGAGCTCATGGGCAGTGTGAGCTGCAGTTAACCCCACAGTCGAGCCAGAACGGGAGCCAATGCCTGCCGCCCCCGCCGGGCACATCCATCCCGCAGTGTCGCGCTGTCTGCCAGAAGTATATTCCCCGCACCACCGTTCTGTTCTGCCAGGAGCTGTAAATAATTCAGGCAGCAAGTGCTGCACATCCATCTCCCCATCAGCGCGGGCCGCCGAAAACTGAGCCGTCGGCCAGACGAGAGCCAGGCTTTCTCAGGCTGGAAGGCACGGCTGTTCTGAGCGGAGCTTTGATGAACGAACAGGGAGAGCACGTCCTCGGAGCCTCCTGCGCACAGTCCCACGACACCTGCCCGTTATGGCCGGGGCGTCCTGACGCCCGGGCTTCCCGGAGGCTGCGGCGGCCTCTCGCGTCCGTTCAGAAGCCCATACGACAGAACAGGAATGGTCCCAGTCAGGGGCTTGGCTGCTCGTCACTGTGGCTCATGCATCGTGTGTGACGTGTGATGTCAGCCCGAGACCCTTTCCTCTGGGCCCCAAACACCTGCTTAAAACTGAAGAGACGTGTCCAATTGTCAAAGGCTCTGTTTACATGGCACAGGCATGAGCATACGTGTGACTGTTAGATCAGAGAGCGTGTGCCATCTGCACACTGCATCCCAGGGGCACGTATTTACACACCCAGGCTTGGCGGTCAGTGTTCAGACGGTGTAGCACCCAGGCCCAGGGGCGCAATGGCATGTCCTGGGTGGGAGTCCGGCACCGGTGCTCCGCGTTCTTCGCGGTCTCCATCTGTGAAATGGGCTCACAGCACCACCTCAGAGTGTTGGCGGGAGCGTGACAGGGCAGAGTCGTGCAAAGCCCTTCGCACAGCGCCTGGCGGGTGGTGATCCCCCCACGCTGCAGGCTTCCGTGAAAACCCACCGCGAGGCGATGGCGGCGGTCACCCAGGACCCGAAGGAAGCAGCCGATAAAACAGTGGGCAGCCCCGACGACACAGACCTGCAGACTCGGCTGCCCTCTCGCACGGGTTCCAGGCTCAGTCTCATCCGCATGAATTAACAACAACAATTTGAAAAGCCGCGTTCCGTGGCCAGGACTCTCAAAAGTCACTTTGCTCCAGGAGCCCGGGCCGCGCTCAGAAATCCAGCCCCGGTTGGGACTCAGATCCTAGTACCATACCAGAAGCCGCACAGCCAGGGCCCAGGTATGAGCTGCTGCTCGGCCAGCAAGTGAGGGGAGGGAAGCCGAACTCAGCCGCGATGCCCTTCACATGTTGGAGGACGAGGTGAGGGATGCAGGCCCGGGGCTGGGGCCGGGGCCGGGGCGTGCGGGGAGCTCCTGCTCTCAGGACAGTGAGGCCCAGGTGAGCGGCGTGAGGCCCAGGGGCCGATGCAGCAGTTCAGGCCCCGGAAACCCGCCCTGGGCAGCAGGGAAACTCCCGGAGCAGCTGCCCAGCCCTGGAGGTGCCCTCGAACCTTGATGCCTGCACAGTCTCACCTTGTTCTCGGGGGGCCTTACAGCAGCAGTTGGAGCTTTGTGGCTGCTGCTGGCCCCTCTCCGCGCCCCCGAAAGCGAGTGTAGCGGCCAGGACAGCCCGCGCGG
>NW_005370960.1:527468-528116 GCF_000412655.1 Myotis brandtii | reverse complement strand
CTGTGGGAGGACAGAGGGGCTCCTCGCCTGAGTGGGTGGTAAGTCCCAGTGTTCCGGGGGCTCTCCCACCGGGGTCTCCCCGCATCACGGCCTGAGGGGAGCGGGGATCTGGGCGGCGAGCTGGCACTTCTTAGAATCAATCCCCTATTTCCAACCAAAGGTCACCTTCCCCATTTTGCTCTTTCCACGATGGTGGCCACACTTCCTGATGCTGGTTGACGAGGGGGGAGGGAGGGGCAGCTCCGTGTACCTAGTGGGGAACACCGGGTGCCGTGGGCGCCATGGGGCGGGCGCTGTGTCCCGCTGCCCCCCTGGGCACTGATGCGACTCGCCGGCACCTCCCGCTCTCCTGGGAGCTGGGGCTCTCGGTGGCGCGCACGGCAGGGGGGACCCCCTCCAGCAAAGCCCAACGGGACCCTCCCTGACCCGGCCCATTGGTGGACACGTCCCCCCTTCACCCCCTTCAGGAGGGAAACGGACGGGACAGGGACAGGCGGCCCCGCGAGGTCTCACCTGTCCCTCCACAGGCTCCTCTGAGCCAGGCCGAGCCTGGACTGTCCCCTGTAACGAAGGCCACACAGAACTTCTTCTCCGGGTTCAGCAGCTCATTGCGTTCCCACGGGGGTTGTCCTTGGGAAGGGGAGAGCA
>NW_005370960.1:525359-527407 GCF_000412655.1 Myotis brandtii | reverse complement strand
GGCGGCGGCGCGCCCCCCCCCCCCCCGCCCAGTAAGAAGCGTCCCTCTCTCTGCAGCTCTCCCACAGGACTTTAGGGTTTAGCGGGAGCGAGTCTGGCCCGAGCCGGTGTGGCTCAGTGGTTAAGGCGTTGGCCCGCAGACTGAAGGGTCCTGGGTTCAATTCCGCTCAAGGCCCTGGTTGCAAGCTTGATCCCTGGTCCAGATCAGGGCGCATGCGGGAGGCAACCAACCGATATTGCTCTCTCTCTGTCTCTTCCCCTCTCTTCCACTGCTCTCCAACAAATCAAGGGAAAGATATCCTCAGGTGAGGATTAACATAAAAAATAAAAATAATAAAGGGAGCAAGTCTCATCCTGGAATGTGAACATAGCTCCCCCCCGGGCTCCAGGCTCCGCGCTGCCTCCTGGCGGGACTGAGGGCGGCCGGGGTCCCGGCCCGGATCGCTTCCTGCTGGGCCAGCTCTGATCAGTTTCTAACGCAGTGGTTCTCCACCTTCTGGCCCTTTAAATACAGTTCCTCATGTTGTGACCCAACCATACAATTATTTTCGTTGCTACTTCATAACTGTAATGTTGCTACTGTTATGAATCGTCATGTAAACATCTGATATGCAGGATGGTCTCAGGCGACCCCTGTGAGAGGGTCGTTCGACCGCCAAAGGGGTCGCGACCCACAGGTTGAGAACCGCTGCTCTAACATGCTGCCTGCTCCAGACCCTACTCCATGCGTCCTTTTAGGGAAACCCCATGCCAGCCGGTCACTGGGTATTTTGGAGGCCAGGCTGCCCGGAATCCCAAACACAGCACTTCTTAGAGGGACGCGTGCCTCGCACCGAGGGAACATTCCGGAAGCGAATTCCCCTGGAAGCTAGCCAGCTCCTAAGAGCGAAGCCTGCAATTAGAGTGACCTGCCACCAGGAGGCAGTGGTGTTGACTCGTGGCCTGGCCGCGGTTTTTAATCAGAAACCCGCAGAGCACAGCACATTCTCTGTTGTCCTAACGCCCTCGGGGCCCCTGCCTGGATGGAAACCAGCCGTGCCCTGTGTAGGGACTGGACAAAACAGACACGTCTTGAAGTCGCCGGGCCGCGCCTCCCGGAACTGCCGTGGCGGTACTGCTCCCTTGCGGGCCGCTCCCTGGATGTGCATTTTCATCACCAGGATCTGCGTGTGTGCACACTTGTCAACAGGTAGCCCTGACCCTCTCCGGTTCCAGGAGGCACCGTTGCTTGGTGGTCAGGGTGCTGGGTTTCACTGCTGGCCCCGCGACTCAGACCGAGTGACAGCGGGACTGTGCTCTGCCATTTCCCTCCCTGCCCCGCCCAGCGTGCTTCCCGCGGGTCAGGAACCCGGAGCCAGTGTGGGGCGGCGGGTCGGCCAGCCCCGGGCCTCGCCTCTGGGCTGGTTTCCAGAACCTGTGTTTTCCCAGTGACTTCACTGTTGTATCTGAATTGTCCAATTGAGTGGCAGGAAGCTTTTAATAAAACCGTCCTATTAGCTTTTTAACATCGATGGTTTCTGTAGTAATGTCCCCTTTTTTAGCATTAGTATCAACTAGTTATGCGTGCTGTTAGTTTGTTATTCTTTTATCTGGCCAGAAATTTGTCAATTTGATTGACTTTTTTAAAAAAGTAACTTTTAAGCTGTTTCCTTATATCTAAGGTGGGAAGTCTTAGGTTCTCTCTCTCTCTCTCTTTCATCATTTTTGCTTTAGTCTGACAAGCACAATCATTTTACTCGGAACGTTTTTAGTTCCCATTATTGCAACTAATCTTACATTCAGGTTGAAATCCGCCATTTCACCGTTTGCTTGCCATTGGCTCCACAGGTTCTGCGCTGTGTTTCCCTCCTTTTGTATGTCTGTATCTTAGATTTTAAAATTAATCTATTTTGAATTTCATTGCTCTTCCCCCTCTTTCCATGACAGCGTCGCCGTCTCTGACCGTCCCTCCAGCAGCCACTGAGGTCTCACAGCTTATCGAGAAGCGTGTGACCACTTCCTAAGCATGCGAGCTCCCTTCCTGCCCTGGCCAGGGTTTTTGTGCTGGGG
>NW_005370960.1:522741-525260 GCF_000412655.1 Myotis brandtii | reverse complement strand
ATAAGGACATCCTTGTGGATTCCCCGCAGGAGCCCGGGCCCCAGCCCTCCTTGCATTTTATGGCCCCGTCTTGCCAGACTGTAGCATCCCACCACCACCACGGCCCCGACACGGTGCAGCCCACACGGCTCCTCCAGGCTCCGCCCGTTACTCACATGTGTGGGCAGTTAGCTCTAGCCGTGTTGTCACGTGTGTGGGTCCGTGTAGCCACCACACGGTGACGATTCGGTGGAGCTCCCTCACCACGCGGTCCCCGCGCTGGGTACTACCTTCCTCCCAGCCACCCCCTCCCTCACCCGCACGCTCACCTCTGCTCTTGGACACGCGTGTGCCCTGGTCTGTGCGTACGGTAGCTAGCACCTGGTGCGTTTCTTTGTGTGGTGTTCTTAGCGGTGGCTCTGAGGATTGCGATTCTCACACCACACACACCAGTCCCCTGTTGGCAGCCTGCTAGCAGGCGGAGGGAAGTGTGGAAACCTCACTTGCACTCAGGGCCCCTTCCCTCCCCCACGGTGTTTCAATCATCAAATATCATTTATAAAACTCATGAGCTCTTGCCAGTGTGCCCAGTGGTTAGAGCATTGGCCCACACATTGAAGGGTTTGATTCCTGGTCAAGGGCATGTACCTGGGTTGTAGGTTTGATCCCTGGCCCCAGTCAAGGGCAAGTGCTGGAGGCAACCAATTGACCTGTCTCTCTCACATTGATGTTTTTTCTCTTTCTCTTTCCTCCCTTCCTCTTTCTCTAAAAATCAATGTGAAAAATATCCTCAGGTGAGGATAACAAAAAAATAAAATAAAACAAAACTCATGAGGCCCTTTATATACTAATACTAGAGGCCCGGTGCACGAAAATTCATGCACTGGAGGGGGGTCCCTCAGCCCGGCCTGCCCCTCTCACAGTCCGGCAGCCCTCAGGGGCGGGAGGCAACCTGGCATCAGGGGAAGGTGACACCCCATCAACCTCTGCTGATGCCACTGCCGGCAGTGCAAGCCTCGGGCGGCCCTTGGCGGCTGGGGGGCTGAGGGGACTGGGGGACTCCGGAGGCAAGCATGTGGAGCAGCCGCATGCCTGTCTTCCCGGCAGGGCTGAGGGGACTGGGTGTCACCATCTTGTGGCTGTGGGTGCCACCATCTTTGAGGGTGGGACAGTCAATTAGCATATTCCCTCCTTATTGGCTGTGGGCACTGCCATCTTTGTGATGGCGTGAGGGTCAATTAGCATATTCCCTCTTTATTAGATAGGATTTCTGTTCTTTCTCTTGCCACTCAAATAGACTGAGAAAATACAGAATATCAATAAAAAGATATAAATTACTATTAAAAAACAAATGAAAATTCTGGAGTTGAAAATAATAATCACTGAAATTAAAAATTTCCTAAGAGGGTTTTACAGTGAACTGGAGATGACATAAGAAAAATTCAGTAATCTTTCAGACAGCATTCAATTTGAATATCAAAGATAAAAGATTGAACAAAATGAGCAAAGCCACAGAGACCTGAGTATAACATCAAGTGTATCAGCACACAGGAAATGAGAGTCCCAGATGAGCAGGAGAGAGAGAAAGGGGTATAATACTTATTTGGAAAAAATAGTAGCTAAAAACCTTCTAATTGATTAAAAAATATTAATCTCTAGATCTGATAGCTCAATTAATTCCAATTTGGACAAACACTGAGAGTTGCACAACCAGACACATCTTAGTTAATTTTTTAAAAGCTAAAAATGAGATAAAATCTTGAAAACATCAAGAGAAAAAGAATTTATCCTGCAGAAGAGAGAAAAACTCAATTAATGCTCTCTTCTCTTTAGAAACAATGCAGGCGGAAAGCAATGGGAAGCCACATTTAAGGAGCTAGGAGAGAAAGTGTCAATCAAGAATTATGCACCCAGTAAAACTACCCATCAAAGATGAAAGAGAAGTAAAACCATGCCCAGCTAAACAAAGACTGAGGGAATGTGTCCGCAGCAGGTCTGCCTGCCGGGAACTCCTGGAAGAAGTTTTTCCAACCGAAAGCAAGTCGACCAGAAGGAAATTCAAACCCACAGGATGAGATGTGGGTAAATACCAAACACTCTACAGGCATATTTTTCTTATTACTTTTCTTAACATCTTTAAAAGGCATAAGAGAGTATAAAGCGATGCTTTAGAATACTGTGTTCTTCAGTAATAACCGATATAGCAGTAACCCATATGACAGTAATAACTCTAAGGAGAAATGAAGAGAAGGCGGTGCAATTGAGCAACGTTTCTATCTGAAGTAGGTTGTTGCGATCAGTTAAATATTATAATCCCTACTATCGTCATTAAGAAAATAAAACTTCAAAATGTATTTTAAAAATCAGAGAACTTAAAATCCATTTCTCAACAGAAAAACAAAAAATACATAAGACAAGGGGAGAGCAAAGGTTAAAAACTGACACCCATCCATCCATCTGTATCAATAACTATATTCAATATAAATGGATGAAACACACCAAACAGAAAGTGCAGATTGGCAGACTGTTAAAAAAAAAAA
>NW_005370960.1:519167-522191 GCF_000412655.1 Myotis brandtii | reverse complement strand
TGTGCCCTGACCGGGAATCGAACCCTGACCTCCTGGGTCATAGGTCAACACTCAGCCCAACCACTGAGCCAGGCCGGCCGGGCTCAGCAACACACTTCTAGATAACCAGTGCGTCAACGAAAAAATTAGAAGGGATTAAAAATATTTTACATCGAATGAGATGAAAACGTAGACGTCAGAGTGTGTGGGCCGCAGTTCAAACTGGGCTTCCAGGGGATGGACAGTGTCAGCGTCTGTGTGAGGAGGGGTGGGTGTTTCAGATCAATGATGGAAGCTCCAGCGGACACACTGGGAGGAGAAAAGCCCCGTGAGCCGCGGCCAGCCCAGGGCACCTCACCCGCTAACACTGTCTTGGCATCGCGCACTCGCGCACCATCTGATGGAGCCGCGGGGAGGGGCCCGCGTGCTTTTTCTTTCAAGGGCCAGGGAGTACATATTGGGAGCCCCCCCCCCCAAAAAAAAAGTACGCACACACTTTGCATAATTACAAAGGCAGTGTTTATTAAGATGCATTTCATTTTCAAAATTGAGCCAGTCGGCTGCTACAGTGCATATCCCTTTCGGGGACACCCTGTAGTGTAGGCGTTCCAGCCATAGGCTCTTTGTAGCAACTCCTCAGCCCTGGGGTGACAGCGTGAAAGCAGCCATTGACACGATTTAAAAATGCAAACCACCCTCAGCTCAGAGGCGATAGCAGTCGGTGGTGGACCGAGCGGCCTGGCCGGGCCTGCACACTGGGCGGGTGGTGGGCAGGGCCAGGCAGAGGCGCCCTGTGAGCCTCCAGCCACCAGGAAGGCTGTGTTCTCAGTTCTGTGCCTCCCGCCAACGCGCCCGGGAGATGACGGGTTGAGGTGAGGGCAGCTCCTCACCTCCCGGATGAAAAGGGAACCAGCCTTCGGGCCAGAAGTAGCAGTTCCTAGAAATGTGCGCTTGGTTTGGGTGAAGGCGGGAGGAGGGAAGGTCCGAGAGCTGGCATCTGCGTGCGGTGCGCGCCGGGCCCCATGGCTTCACCTCTGCACAAACAGCTCCCTTTACACTCGGCCCAGCGGCCAGCCAGCCGTGGGGAGAAGTCGGGGAACCCGCCCGGGATCCCCAGGAGGAGGGACGGGAGCGGAGAGGGTGGCAGCTCGGGACCTGGGGTTTCTTTCCTGGAAGCGGGCTGCTCTCCCTGCGGCTCCCTCGCAGGCTCGCTCTCCCACCTCCGCTGCTGTTCCTAGAACTTCTCTCTCACTATTAACGTGGGGAGACCAGGGGGAACCACAGCCGGGGTTCTCGCAGCAGCTCTGGCGTCTTCCCTCAGGAGCCGGGAGCTGCCACTCCCCAGGGTCGGCCCCTGAGCGGCCCAGCCTCGCGTGGTCCTCACCATCTGCCCATCTCAGCGGGGTGAGGAGGAGCCAGGAAAAGCTTGGGAGTGAGTGTTCTCAGAGCCACAAAACATGGCCCGGCCAGTGTAGCTCAGTGGTTGAGCATCAACTTATGAACCAGGAGGTCAGGGTTCGATTCCCGGTCAGGGCACAGGCCCGGGTTTCGGGCTCGATCCCCAGTGTGGGGCTGCAGGAGGCAGCTGATCCAGGCTTCTCTGTCATCATTGATGTTTCTCTCTCTCTCTCTCCCTTCCTCTTCCTCACAGAAATCAATAAAAACATGTTTTTAAAAGTACAAAACATGATGCAAATGTCTGCCAGGCGGTCCATCCTCATCCGTCGGCTTTCGCCTTGTTTTCTGTTCCAGAAACGGACACACCTTTCGAGCCAGTGGCTGTGCCCTCGAGCCCAGCAGGCTCCCTCCCGGGTGCGGTGCGGCCTGGCCCACCGCTCTGCACAGCGGGGGTGGGAGAGATCGCTATCTGTGGGCGCCCAAGAGCGAGGCCACCCATGCTGTCCACTGCCCAGCTCAGACGGACTGGGTTGTAACTGTTTCCCTGGTGGCCATTCTGGGCAATATTTGTTCCTGGGAAGCTGAGCATAAAGATAGGACCGTCTGCAGCTCCTCCCAAGGCCTCGCCGCCCGGGTGGGAAAAATGCCCATAAAACCCGCGCCCCCTCGGGGTGGGTCCCCTGGGCCCCGGCGCTTGAACCTGCGGGGAGAGAAGCATCAGACGCTCAGCTGGGAAGGCTGAGCTCTCGCTGGCTGCCTGCTTGGGTAGGAAATTTCATGCGAGCAAGTCTGGCTGCCTCGTTCCCAGGACTTCCTGATTTTTGAAGGTGTCAGAAATTCTTTGAAAACAGAAAAAAAAAAAGCCACGGTGGTGTCCTGTGGGCGTGAGGGAGGGAGGGCGGTGGGGAGGACCAGGAGGAAGTGTTCAGACCCCGCTTTTTCCATCCCTGACGGGCGGGCCTCAGTGTCACCTGGGCCGGCGGAAGGCAGGGCCCAGTCCCCTACCTGCCCTCGGGTCTCGGGTCCGAGGCCTCGGGTTCAAGGTCTGTCTGTCTGTCTGTCTGTCTGTGCAGAGAGGGCGGTGCAGGCTGCCCAGACCTCCCCCTGAGAGACCCTCCCCGGCCTCCCCTGAGAACCATGAACGGAGACACCACCTCCCCAGTTCTCATCGATTAACCAACACAATGCACGCGCCACCTTGTCGGCCCTGCAAATGCCCACCGTCAACACCCCACTTTGTAGCCAGGGACCTGCGCGTTCTGTTTACACACACAGTGTACAGAACCACGGCGCGTCCTCCCACTGGGGGCTGGTGTGTAGTAAGGGGAGCGCCCCGAAGAGGGTGGGCTGTGGCCGCGCCGGCACTCGGGCCCGTGGTGGAGGGCTGAATGGGTGGGGAATTCCGCCGGGGCCCCGGTTCCCAGTCTGCCCCCCGGAGGGTGTGGAGGTGGAGGGGAGGGTGGGTGTGCGGGCAGCGGGCACAGCGGGTCCTCTCTCCCCGGAATAGAGCTCCAGGTTCAGGGGGGCCTCCAGGACCAGCTCCCTCAACTCTGCCTTTCCGTCCGCTAATCCACTTCCCAACATTCCCAACCTGTCCTGGGGCCATTCCCGTCCACCCAATGCTGGGGAAGCAGGATGGGAGGGGGA
>NW_005370960.1:518694-519100 GCF_000412655.1 Myotis brandtii | reverse complement strand
TCTCCTCCTGCCCCTCTTTTGTGGCTGAGGGAGCCCATGAGTCACCCCTGGGTCCAGTTCGGTGGCCGCAAGGCCGCCCCCCCTCCCCCGTGGACAAGCAGGAAGTGAGGGAGGGGCGGGGGGGCGGGCATGGAGCACTCTCAGCAGGAACCTCGCTGCCAGCTCCAAGCTGGCCCTTCAGTGTGAACCTGGGCTCCTCTGTCTGGTCTGGAAGCTCCGGAGGGAAGGGTCCGGAAGGGTCTTACTCCGTCACCTGCGCCACCACCCTCTCCTGCTCCTTCGCTCTCAGTGCCCGACCCTACAATGACCTGCGCTGGGAAGTTGCTCTCACCATCCGGCCGTGGGGGTGTCAGGCCTGGGCTGTGTCCGTGCGTCCGTCCACCCGTCCGTCCGGGTGCCCCGCGTC
>NW_005370960.1:518192-518467 GCF_000412655.1 Myotis brandtii | reverse complement strand
AGGACCTGGTGGGGAGCGATGCCCAGGCTGGGGCGCGGGACGCTCCGGCCGCACCATCTCGGAGGCAGGGCTGGGAGCCGGAGGTGCGGTAGGAGCACCCACAGGTCACCATGTGTTTGATGGCGTTGGCTTCTGTCATCACGGCAATGCCGTTCACTACAGAAAGAGGACGCGCGTGTGGGCACAGGTGCAGGCGGGTCCTCCTGCTCATCCGCCCACCTCCTTCCTGCGGGAGGGCCTCGGGGAGCTCGGGAGGCCAGGGGAGGGACGAGGGG
>NW_005370960.1:510488-517988 GCF_000412655.1 Myotis brandtii | reverse complement strand
GAGAGGAAGGGGGGGGGCTCGGGGTGCGGGGGGAGGCGGGCGACAGGGCCTGGAGAGGTGGGGACCAGGGAGGCCATGCCAGACGCAGGCACATGGCAGTCGGAGGGAGCCCTTCGGACCTGGTTCTGAGCTGAGAATAGGGAACTGGGACGGTGCTAAAAGGGCAGCCGGTTTTCTAGGAAAGTTCGTCAGGCTCCATGTGAGCTAAGTGAGGAGGGGACAGTCCAGAGGTAGAGAGCGGGGAAGGGGGCCAGGGCCCGGATGGGGGGCTGTGGGCCTGGCTGAGGGGGTCACTCACTCACTCATCATTCACTCACTCACTCACTCACAAATTCATTCATTCACTCATTCATTCACTCACTCACACATTCATTCATTCACTCATTCATTAATTCACTCATTCACTCACTCATTCACTCACTCATCATTCATTCACTGTCTTGAGTAACCTCTTACGCTGCCCTTCTAGATACTCAAGTCACAACAAAGGAACAAGGCACACAATGCTTTGCCTAACGGCACCTGCCTTCTAGTCGAGGAGACTGACAATTAATAAAAAAGAAATAACAGGCAGCTCAGGTGGTCAAGGTTGGGGGTTCCATTCCCTGTCAGGGCACCTGCAATAGCAACCAATGAATGCATCCATATATGGAACAACAAGTCGACGTCTCTCTCTCTCTCTCTCTCTCTCTCTCTCTCTCTCTCTCTCTCTCATCAATAAAAGTAAATAAGGAAGAAGTCACTGCAGGGAAGGGTGGACGGATGCAGGGCCCAGTGGAGGCCTGGGCCAGGTGTGCATGGTGGAGGGGAAGGCTCGCTGATGGAGGCCACAGCAGCATGGACGGCCTGGGGTTGAGCACAGGTGAGGGTGGGAGGGTCAAGGCCGGGACCGGAGGGGCCAGCATCCAGGCGGCAGCAGGCAGGGGCTCTGGGACGGAGGACTGGGATGGACTGTGGGGGTGAACGGAAGGGGGGGAGTCTCAGGAGACAGCGGGGCGGGTCCGTGCCGGCTCCGCAGGAGGGTAAGGAAGAGGCTGGGGCTGGGGAGCATCCAGGAGAGGCCGCAGGAAGGCGAGGGAGCCGTGCCCTGGGGAGGGGAGCGTCAGGTGTTAAGAAGAAGGGAGCAGGAGCAGAGGTGGCTGTGACTCCTCTGTGGCCGGAGGCCTCTCTTCTGAGGGCAGCCGTTTTCCTTCGCACCAACGTGGAGTTTCCGACAGTGGACTGGCCGGCGAGGCCACGCACGGCCTTTGGGAGCCTGAGCCGGGGGCAGGGCGGTCCCACCACCTCACCCGCAAGGGACGCGGCCAAGGGACGAGACACAGGCGTCCTCCATCGGGACACGCCTCACTAGCCTTCAAGGTCGCGCCATCAGAGAGCGGCCCTGATTCAAAGGTGTGTTCAAGGTGGCTCACGCCCTGGCTGGTGTGGTTCAGTGGATAGAGCATCAGCGGCTTACTCCACGGGGAGGGCAGGGCCAGGGCCAGGCAGGTGGTCTGCAGAGCCCAGGGGGGTGCGGGAGGGGCCGGGGAGGGGTGAGAGTGGGTGGGACCTGTGGGGAAGGGCCCTCAGGGCTCCTCCCAGCAGGCCTTGCAGCGGCAGGAAGCCACCCACCCCAACAGCAGAAACCACAGGCTGCTGCAGGCGGCCGCCCGCTGTGCCCTGACACAGGCACGCCCGGGCCATCCCCATGGCGCCGCCTCTTTCCTTTCGCTGCTGGAACCCGCGGGCGCTGCTCACTTGGGACCACGGGGTGTGGACAACCAGGTCCCCACCCCCCAAGGGCCCGGCTCCCTCCCGGCTGCACAGGCCGGCCACCTGCCCTGGTGGGTGTGTGGAGAGCAGGTCCTGTTTGTTGGCCGTGGCTCTAAGCAGTCAGGGTGTGTGGTTTTTGTTTTTTTAATATATTTTTGTTGAATTCAGAGAGGAAGGGAGGGAGAGAAGCACCCGTGACGAGAGAGGATCACAGATCGGCTGCCTCCTGCACGCCCCCCACTGGGGATGGAGCCCACACCCGGGCATGTGCCCTGACCGGGAATCGAACCATGACCTCCTGGTTCATCGGTCGATGCTCAGCCCCTGAGCCACGCCGGCCGGGCGGGGGTGTGTTTTTAGCTGCCCCGTCACTGTCACTGTGGGACCCTGTCGCTCCGTGGACAAGGACAGGCGGCCACGGCTGAGAGCTGCAGACCCCCCTCTGTGCCTCTGCCCAGAGCCCCCTCTTCCCGCCCCCCTGCCGTCCCTGCCCAGCCCAGGCCCCAGTCACACAGCCCACTGGCTGCTCCACCTCCTCCTGCCTCCCCTCTGGCTTCCAACCACCAGGAGCTGCCCCGCCCGGGGCTCTGACTCCCGGGGACACACCGTCACCCTCCACCTCTGGCCCTAAAGGGCTGGGAGGCACTGGGGCCACTGGGGACTCTGAGTCAAAGCAGGAAGGGTCCAAACCAGGGCGGCCGCTGGGCAGAGGGGGCTCCACAGCCGCCCCCTCAAGGCCCACGGAGGCCGGGGCCCTCGCTGACCAGCCGCCCCCAGCGTGGAGGCCTGGGGGCCTCTGTGGGGACCCCCGGACTCGCAGGCTCAGGGGGCTCTTGCAGGATCGCACCACCTGCAGAGGTCAGGTGCCTGGTGCGTGCAGCCGCCCTGGCAGGGCCCTCGCCGCGGTGCTGGCCGCTGGCCTCGGCCGCTGAGCCCCTGGCACACAGGCCCCGCAGTTAATGGCCACCTGCCCTGCCCCCACTGCCACCAGAACCTGCTGCTCCCGCTGCCCACTGGGCCTAGACCTGGGAGTGGGGACCGTCCGGCCTGGCCCCGGGGGCGCTGAGGGTCTGCAGGTACCCCGAGGGATGAGACAGCAGGGACTAAATAAAAAACATTACGACCAGTGAAGGGAGAGACAGAGAAGGAAAACATGTTTCCATTGCCCAAGGCCCTGCCTGATGGACACGCTGGGCGGCCAGGGCCCAAGGCCCAGCCCACTGCTGCAGCTCCGACTCCCAGAGCTCCCAGGCCCCCTGCATTCTAGATCCCAGCTCTTCGTAGGGAGTGGGGAGGGCAGGGGTCAAGTGGCAGCACACAGCAACCGGAGGCTCCGAGGACACGGAGCCCGCCGGCCCCTCTCTCTGCAGCTTGCGTGGCCATAAGCCAACAGCCCTGGCGACTTGGGGCCAGGCTGCCTCCTCCCCAAAGGCCAGAGGGGTGGCTGGTGCCTGAGAGCTGCATTCTCAACCCTGTGTCTAAATTTTTGAGCCAATATAACACATTTTTGTTATATTGTGACTTTGCAGCTGCAGTTATTTGTGCTGGAATAAGGAGGTGACATTCCCACCGGCTGGACGTGCAGTGAGTGGAGGCCCGGGAGCCTGAGAGCTGCTCCGGGCAGACAGCGATCGGCCTCGTTTCCTCGCCCAGATGCAGGAAGGAGCCAGACTCTCCCGGGGAGGGTGAGGGCGAGGACTGGCCGCAGCCCGCAGAGCAGGCCTGGCCTGTGGAACACGTGTGCCACGCGGGGACGGTCAGCCAGCACAGCTGTGTCCGCCCCACGGTCCTCCCTGCCTGTCCCCTGCTCACAGTCCTCCCCTCAGGGGGCCTTCTGTCCGTGCCCGGGCCTCTGTGAGGCTCTGAGTCATGCAGGGCGACACCTCTCTGTTCTTGGCGTGTTGGATTCCTGCCCTGGGCACAGCTTGTGGAGCGTTTGAACGGCTTCAGCAGCCTCCTCTGACATGCGAGTGGCACTGAGTCCACGGCCAGTCATGGGGGCGTGGGCCCTGCACAGCCCAGACCAGCTGTGCATCACCCCGCTGGCCACAGTGTTCCCCTAGGAGCCCGGGACACTTCCTGGGCCCCGCGGAAGGAGAAATTCACTCAGAGCTGCAAGAGTGAACATTCGCCCTTCCTCCACACGGTGTGACAGAGCGTGCGGTCTGGGTGGGAGGGCGGAGCTCATCCCAGGGAGAGCCACCTGTGGGGTCCAGGGCGGAGGCCGACACTGTAGAAGGCGGCCACAGAAATGGGAAGTCACTGATTTCCTTTCTGGTCCACTGGACCCAGCTCTTCCTGCCTCTGCTGTTGACTCTTACATTGGAGCCGATACATTTCCAATATTGTTTAGATGTTTCAGTTGTTTGTTGAATTTTAAAATTTTACCGACTCATCAGGTATTAAATTATTGTTCAAGCTGCATTTTTGTTGTCATGAGGTTAACTGTTAACTCGTCTTTTCTTGAGCACGTGGCACGCAGTAATGTTATGAGGATCCATATTCAATCTCCGTCATATTCATGGAAAACATTTCCCCGTTTGTTTTCCTTTTCATTTTATTTTTATTAAATGCTTGTTTGATAGATGTTTCCTACGTTTATGTTCCATATCATTTACTTGCTTTCTTCATAATTTGTTATATTGGCTCAAAAATTTGGAAATAGGAAAACTTTCTGATATATACTTTACTTTGCTATTTATTTCTGGAATTGATAGGAAGTATCAATTCTATAGTTTGAAAACTATCACCTATTCCATGTCATTAGTTTTTCTAAGATTCATGCCTTAGACTTGTCTATTTTGTTTCTGTGTATTTTCTATTGTATTCTTTCTTCTTTCATCACATTTCTCAGGGGCCTGTCAGTTGCCCGTTAAAGAAACTCAATTTGAACGGCCATGTGTAGTGCTAGGTGACTTAGTAAAAATCTAACAGTGGGAATTGTCACCCAGCCCACCGTTCTTTTGAGCTGGTTTCTGTAAATGCTGCCTCTGACTCATATGCAGCTTGTAGACAAACAGCATGTTTGTATGAGAATTCTAGGAACTGCCCTGGCCGGTTTGGCTCAGTGGTTAGAGGGTCAGCCTGCGGACAAAGGGTCCCAGGTTTGATTATGATCAAGGACACGTACCTTGGTTGCAGGCTCCTCTCTGGCCCAAGCCCTGGCCGGGACACGTGCAGGAGGCAACCAATCGATGTGTTTCTCTCACATCGATGTTTCTCTCTATCTTTCCCTCTCTTCCACTCTCTCTAAAAGACCAATGGAAAAAAATATCCTCGGGTGAGGATTAACAAACAAACAAAAAAGAATCCTAGGAACTACCTTCAGAAGCTGTAGATGCCCAGATGCAGGAGAGTTGCTGACCTTCAACCATGGAACTAGGATGACAAAGACCAGCCCATCGTGTGACCGGCTTTGAGGTCCTTATCGGGATGGACTGCTCTGCATGTAGAGACCTTTTCACCCCCCTCCCCTTGACTTTGTTCTGCTCTCCCTCTCCCTCCGTATAGAAACCTCTGCCTGCACTGAGCTGAGATGTGGGGATGGCCTTGTGACACGAGTCCCCCATCTCCTCAGGGGACCGGCACTTGAATAAACCCCTTTCCTTTTGCACCAGCTCCTGTCTCAGGAGTTTGGTTTCTATGCCGGCAGGCAGCCGGACCTTGGTTCCAGTTACAAAAGGTTGTCGAGAAGGTCACAGCTGGGAAGGACAAGCTGGCGTGGAGCGAGAAGAAGACCACGGTGGTGCGGGTGGGGCATGCAGTGCTCTCTGCCTCCCTTCCTCCCTCCTCCCAGATCCTGGTTTTATCCATGTTTCCAGTGCCGGGTGCTTCTCCACACGGAAGAGAATGTGGGAGTGGAGCTCTGGCCTGACCTTTCACAGCTCCATCGCCCAGGCCATGGGATGACCTCTCTCTGTCCAGCCGGGGTCACCCACTGGCCCAACACACAGAATCAAATGGTAACTGGTATTTCCTCAAGAAGGAAATTCTCAACTCTCAATTGTGAGACAACTTTAAAACTCCCCACTTTAGCCCCGACCAGCATGGCTCAGTGGTTAGAGCATCGGGGGATTTGATTCCAGTCAAGGGCATGTACCAGGGTTGTAGTTTTCCCACCCGGGGGGGCGGGGGGGGGGTGGTACGCATGGGAGCCAGCCAATTGATGTGGCTCTTTCACATCGATGTTTCCCTCTCTCTCCTCTCTCTCACTACCCCTCCCTTCCACTCTCTCTAAAATCAATGGAAGAAGTATCCTCTAGTGAGGATTAACAAAAAATGAAATAAAAAATAAAAACGCCCCACTTTAAATCTGAGCCCTTCCTGACCCAAAGCCCCCCGGGACCTGAGGCAGGCTGCAGAGGGACTAGGAGCCCAGCAGAGCTTCCGTCCTGAGCAGCGCGGCTCCAAGGTGAGCCCTGCCAGGCCCCATCCTCCTGGGAACGACCTTGGCCTCCTGCCTGGGGTGAGAGCTGGGCTTGCCCAAGCTATGGGGCTGTGGGGGGACCTCGGGGCCACTACAGAACCCCCACATCTGCCGTTTTACTCTCAGAAAGAGATGTTCGTCTCTGAGTCTAGACGGCTTTGTGAATGGGCCTAGTTGCTCGTTTTATGTGAGCGAATTGTAAAGCTTTCGGGTCAAGCTTTTCTCTATTATTTTAACGAGGAGGAGGAAGACCCGGAAAACTACAGTCTTTACAGAACGTCGCCTGGATGTCACCGTCTGGGTTACTATCGCCGTGTCATTTGTTCTCATTCCCTCGGCCCGTCCTCCTTCGATGAGCTGCCCCTCGTCCTGGGAGCTGGTCTGAGGGGAACTGCCGAGCCCTCCGCCTCCCCAGTGCAGGTGGGTTGACTTGATTTGCGTAGCGGGCGGGCTTTGGGGTTCATCACGCTATCAGTAATTCACCCTCCACTGAAGGCGCTGTGGGGGAAGAGGCCTCTCTGTGCTCCGGCGGATTTCGGGGGGGTGATATGTAAGGCCGGGCGCCCACGTGCTGAGAATGAGGGGCATGAAGGGGCCAGCGAGGGTCCTGCTGCCCCGCCCAGGGACCTGTGGAGCGTGGGGGGCAGTGCTCAGCCCACTGGCGGGGAGCAGGCGGTGTGGGCAGCCGGGCGGCCCTGCAGGTCCTGGTTGTGTGAGGAGCAGCTGATTTCCCGGAGAGGCCCTCGCGCCCACCCACAGGTGCCGCTCCTTTCACTCGTTGTCCAGGGAGCCTGTGGGAGGCAGCGGATCCCAGCGAACCCGGCACAATCAGGTCAGGGCGGGGAGCCACACCCCAGGAGGGGTCTGCACGCATGCGGGACCCAGAGGAGTCTCTGTGGACAGTTCTTCTGTAATCCTCACCCGATGATATTTTTTTCCATTGATTTTTAGAGAGAGGAAGGGAGGGAAGGGAAGAGAGAGAGACACGTTGATTGGTTGCCTCCCGCACGCGCCCCGACCAAGGCTGGGGATCAAACCTGCAACCAAGGTGTGTGCCCTTGACCAAACTCGAACCTACAACCCTGCTGGCCTGGGCCGATGCTCTACCCACTGGGCCGCCAGCCAGGGCGACGGCTCATTCTTACGTGGGGAGGGAAGTAGGAGGAGTCGTGCCCAAGTAAGGAGAAAGCTGCTGGAACATTCTAGAGAGACAGTCTCCGCCCAGATCCGCAAGGCCGGAGCTGCTTACGCGCAGGAGTGAGTGCGCACAGGGTGGTGTCGGCGCGGGCCGGAGCCCTCTCCGGTTCCGTCGCAACCTCCAC
>NW_005370960.1:509201-509560 GCF_000412655.1 Myotis brandtii | reverse complement strand
GGCGTGTCGGTCGGCAGGAGACGGTGTGAGACGCGTGTGGTGAGATGAGCACAGGCCGGTGACCGCTGTCCCGTGCGCTCGGCAGTGACAGTTCCGGGGACGTGATGGCGGGAGGGCAGGCTCTGTGTTGGGCTGGAGTGTCCGTAAGGAGGCAATTGGGTCCCCTCCCAGCCTGAGAGCCACGTGTCTGTGAGCAAAGGTGCGAGAACACCGTCACACGCTGCCGGCCACACAGGCACAGGCACAGCAGCCAGAGAAGACCCACCGCAGGCACCGGGCTCCGCAGATGAAGCGCCGGCGGATGGTCAGCGGGAGGGGCTGCAGGGCGGCAGCTGGAGGGTCAGCGGGAGGGAGGGCTG
>NW_005370960.1:508092-509186 GCF_000412655.1 Myotis brandtii | reverse complement strand
GAGGGCGGGCTGCAGGGCGAGGCTCGGAGGGCTGCAGGGGGAGGGGGGAGGGAGGGCAGAGGGACGTGCTTTTCTAACCTGACTGGGCAAGGCCCGATGGCTCTCGCTCACCCCCTTTCCCCGCAGCACAAGGCCAGGCTCCGGCCAGTCCCTCTCGCTCAGGCCGTCTAACACCAGCCGGGAGGACACGGGCCTCGATGGGGGATCTGCGGGCTCCGCTGCCGGGCACGCCGCCGGGGGGAGACGGCGTGGATACTCTGTTCCTGGCGTCTGTGACCCGCTACACACGGGAACTGCTTGACGTAAATGGCCCCTCGGGCGCCCTTTCAACCCCCTACTGAGCGGTCACGGAGGATGAGAGGCCGCACTGACCACGGTTCTCAGCTGAATGCGCCCTTCTCTCCCTTTAGCTGCTCAGCAAGCGAGGGGCTGGGCGAATGCAGGAGCACCCCAGAGGCGGGAGGGCCCCCGCCCAGGCCCAGCCCAGCCAGGCTCCTTGGCTCCCCGGCTCCTGGACAAGACGGAGGCAGAGGGGCTCCAGGGGCTGCCCTCTCTCAGGCCCCAACATCACACGGAAACGCAGTTCCTGCCCTGGCCCGTGTGGCTCAGAGGGTAGAGCGTTGGCCTGCAGACTGAAGGGTCCCGGGTTCGATTCCAGCCAAGGGCACAGGCCCGGTTGCAGGTTCCCCAGCCCTGGCCCAGGCCCTGGTCGGGGTGCGTGTAGGCGGCAACCAATCGATGTGACACGCCCATGTTTCTCTCTGTCTCTTCCCTTCCCTTCCACTCTCTCTGAAAATCAGTGGAAACATATCTTCAGATGAGAATTAGCCAAAAAATAAGCAAAGAAAATGCAATTCCTGAAGTTCACAGGGAAAAACAGAACTTACTAAGTCAGCGTGTAAGAGAGGCGTGCACCTGGGCGGCAGTAACGTGAAGGGCACGCCCACGGCTGTGGAGTGAGGGACAGAGGGCTCCCGTGTCTCGGAACAGGCCGGGCTCGGCATATGGACCGGCCTCACAGCCAGGGGACCCCCCCCCCGCCTTTCGGGGTGACTCCTCCCCTCTGACCTCCCTCTGCTTCCTCTCCCTCTCCT
>NW_005370960.1:507708-508065 GCF_000412655.1 Myotis brandtii | reverse complement strand
AGCCTTCTAGGAGGAGTGAGAAAGCAGGGGTGTGTGTTATGGTTAAACAAAGGCTCTTCTTGCCTGAAAAAAAGGGAAAGTGACCATTGTTAAGGTTCCTTCTCAGATTTTATCACACGAGAAAAGCCAAAATCAGGAAACAAATTTCGTAAATTTGCATCAACAGGGTAAGGATTAGGTAGAAAATGATGTATCCGAGTTATGGAAGATGAAGAATTTCTTAAAAGAATGAAGTTTGCTTGAAGTTAGAAAATGTTTAAGTGTTAAGTAGACACAATATTATAAACATACTAGTAGCCCTGCGCACGAATCCGTGCACCAGTAGCTCGCTGCGGCCCTCCTGTAGCTCCCCCCCTC
>NW_005370960.1:507072-507532 GCF_000412655.1 Myotis brandtii | reverse complement strand
TTTTTTTTAATTTTAAAATTATTTTTTAAATTGATTTGTTTAGAGAGAGAGGAAGGGTGAGCGGGAGAGAGAAACATCAATGTGAGAGCAAAATATTGATTGCCTGTCTCCTGCTCACCCCCCACTGGGTACCGAGCCCAACACCTGGCATGTGTCCTGACCTAAAATCAAATGGGCAGCTTTTCTTTCTTCTTCTTTTTTTTTAAATGGATGGACCTGGAGAGCATTCTGCTAAGTGAAATAAGCCAGTCAGTGAAAGAAAAATACACATGATCTCACTCATTTGTGGAATATAGAGACCATTATAAACTGATGAACAAAAATAGATACAGAGGCAAAGAAGCATCGAACAGACTGTCAAACTACAGCGGGAAGACAGGGGAGGGTTGGGGAGGGGTAAGAGATCAATCAAAGGACTTGTATGCATGTATATAAGCATAACCAATGGACACAAGACACT
>NW_005370960.1:504851-507062 GCF_000412655.1 Myotis brandtii | reverse complement strand
GGGGAAAAAGGAGACATATGTACGACTATTTGTAATACTTTAAACAATAAAATAAAATTTAAAATAAAAATAAAATATATTTTTATTGCTTTCAGAGAGGAAGAGAGAGGGACGGAGCGACAGAAACATCAATGATGAGAGGATCATGGATCAGCTGCCTCCTGTGAGTGCCCCATTGGGGATCGACCCCACAAGCCGGGTATGTGCCCTGACTGGGAATCTAACCATAACCTCCTGGTTCATAGGTCAATGCTCAACCAACTGAGCCATTCCAGCCAGGCTAGAAAAGTATTCTTATTTTCCAATATTTACCAATAGTATGTTACTTGATTTTTCTATCTTTGGACTTTTCCGTTCCTTTGTGACTTGCTCTGTCCACTCGAAGCTAAGTTCCTGGCACTCATCGTGGTGGCGTGTAAGGCGGAGTGAGCGCTCTCACCTGCTGAGTGTCCCACCCTGCACACGTCACAGGTCCCGACAACTCACCTGCCAGGGGAACTTCTGGTTCCTACGGTTTTGTTATTACAAATGGTGCTGCTCTTCGTTATCTTGTTGAATACTTTAATTTCTTGCCATCTCGTGACACGATAATATAGTTTTGATTTGCATTTACCTAATCACTAATGAGTCGAACGTTTTTTATGTGTTCGTGTGTCGTTTACGGACCCTTTTGCAATTGTCTATTCAATACCCCTGTCAGTGTGCGACTGCTTTGCTATCGGTTTTAGAATCTGATTCTAGGGTTCTTCATCTGTTCGGAAAGTGAGTAATGCGCATTCTGCATATACTCTGGAGATGACTGTTACACGTATTTGTGAAGGCCTCTTCCACTTCGGAGTTTGTCTTTTCACTCTTTTTTATAGACATTTGCAATCTTTTCCTTTCTAAAATGTGTTTTCGTGTTAAAATTTTCCTTACGGTGACATCATGAATGGATTTCACTATATTTTCTTCTTAAAAAGACTTCGGCTTTATAATTTGGTTTCTAATGATTTGGCCTAGGGGACTGGGCGGAGGAAGGGGTTAATCTTTATTGTTTTCTTATGTGCGTGACAAATTATTCCCCAGCTATGTCATAGAAAAACCTTTCCTTCTCCATTATTTGCAATCCTATCTCCAGTGTTAAGTTTTCACACGCCTCTGAGTCTGTTCCACGGATCGATTTGTCTGTTTCCGCACCAACACCCAACCAACTTAGCCGGCCAGTCCTCCACACGTCTTGTTAGCAGAGCAGGCTGTGGCCCCGTCTTCCGGCTCAGGCTGCCTTCAGCTGCCCTGAACGCCGCGTCAACGCTCTTGCACATGAATGTTAGGACTATCCTGGCGAGCTCCTTAGAATGAAGGAGGTTGGCTTGGATTGAACTGAATCCCTCGATCTGGAAATCCAGCACCGTTCGCACATTGAGTTACCCATTCATGAACATGGTACACATCTCTGTGGAAGACCCTGATGGTGGTGTGTTTACTTTCCTTCTATCGTGTGTGTGTGTGTGTTTATATATTATGAGGCTCTTTCTTCCTTCACAGGGTTAGAACTATCGTATTTGTTGTTGCCAGTGATGCACTAACTTCATAGTTCTCTTTGTTGGAGTCTCTTTTGTCTGGTAGGAATAAAGCTGTTTGTCTGTTTGTCTGTCTGTCTGTCTCTGTATTTGACCACTCTGTCCTTCCCCCCAGTTTTGTTTGGATCCTTCTGAAATCGTCCGTTGCGTGTCTATTGTAAAACGCTTGGTTTATGTTTAAAATCCACCCTCAAAATCCAATCAATCTCAACAAGAGAATTCAGCCTTTGGAAAGAGATTGTAAGTAAAGAGATATTCTGATCATTTATATCACTTTGCCTTTTCTGTTTGTTCTGCTTTTTTCGTGTCTCCTTTTGAGTTCAGCGGTACGTGTGTTCTTCACTGGTAGCTAGGACGTTACTCCTGTTCGCTTAGCAGTCGCCACGGACGTGTTACCATGCGCACTTCACACACCAGGGAATGACTATTTTTTACCTCGACCCCGATCGTGCTGAGCCGGCCAGCAGCTCAGCGCCAGCCTCCTTCCTCCTGACTGACATCCTGTTGCAGCCGCAGCCCAACGGAGCTGTGGCCAAGGCCTCAGGTTCCACCTGGGCCCTGTTGTTCCTGAAGCTGAAGTTCATTTCCAACGCCACCCTCAGCTCTGCCGGATGCTCCATCGCTGGCTTCGACGGAATAATCATTGGTG
>NW_005370960.1:496131-504806 GCF_000412655.1 Myotis brandtii | reverse complement strand
TTGGGGGTGGAGAGGGCCGGCAGGTCTGGTACCTTCCCTGCCCACAGCTGCCAAGTGCAGCCGCGTGGCTCAGAAGCTGTGTCCGTCCGTCAGCACCTTCTAAGTGTGGGGGCTCCGTCTCCTGAGAAGGTTCCACAGTCACTTTCAGGGGAACTCGGAACGGAGGCAGGAAGTGGCTGAGCTCACCCGGGAGTCAGTTGGCAGAACCAGAAATAGACTTCAAGCTTCAGGTCTCACTCTCACTCAGACAGGCAGGGCGCTCTGCTCAGATGCAAGGCCCAGCGGGGGGAGCGGGAGGCAGAGAGATGGAGAGAGAGAGGGAGAGAGAGAGAGAGAGAGAGAGAGGGAGAGAGAGAGAGAGAGGGAAAAGGAGAGAAGGAGAGGGAGTTCACAAATACCAACTTGAGGTGGAAACAAGAGAATTGTTTGCCTAAGGACAGCCCCACCCCCCCCACCCCCCAGCCTATCTGAAGACCTTCTGCTGAGCGAGGGCGGTGGGACCGCTCCCACCAGAGGACCCCACGGGCTGGAGCCTCAGCGCCCCCAGCTGCCCACCTGGTCTTGTCATTTCTGAGTGGGAAATTGTCCGGAGACTCCATCCCTCACCAGCGGGGCGTCCTGAGGACGGGCGTGGAGGGCAGCGGACGGTGTCCGAGGGCCCTGGGGAGCCAAGGGAGAGGTGCGCTGTTTGTTCAGTCTCAGCTGACAGTCAGCATCATTCTGTACTGGAGGCCCGGTGCGCGATATTCGTGCACAGATCGGGTCCCTTGGCCTGGCCAGTGATCAGGGCCAATCGGGGCCTTCCGGCTGCTGGCCGCCAGCCAGGGCCTTCCTTCACTATGCGCCACCCCCTAGTGGTCAGCGCACATCATAGCCGGTGAGCGAACTCCCGGTCTCCCCGTTGAACTCCCGAGATGACACTTTGCATATTAGCCTTTTATGTATATAGATTAGTGTCAGGTGTGCGGCAGAGCGGGCAGACAGCCGTGTGCTTTACCACGTGTCCCCCGATCGTCCCGGTGCTGCCTGCCCCAGGCGTGGTGATGACAGCATCACTGACCATGTTCCCAGGCTGAGCCTCGGACCAGCCCGCACGCTCGCTGGGAGGGGACACTCCACGTGTCCGAACCGCAGGGAGCAGGCGGTGCTCGGCTCTGGGCCTTTGCAGAGTGACTGGGCTTGAGCTCTCTTTGGCTCCCCCACCCCCGTGTGGGAAGCCTTCCGCCGGGGGGGCCTCTTGCCGCCCCGAACACGCGTCCCGAGGGGAGGCCGAGGCTCCACAGGTGGGCAGGTGGTTGGAGAGAAGCAAGCGCCAGCCAAGCGGTCCCTTCCGACGGCTGCTCTTTCCCAGAAATAAGAGGCGACAGAGGAAACACACGTGGGATCTAAATCTGGTCAAATTTGCAGAACTCGGGGTTTCGCTGGGTCAGGACCCAGTAAAAATAGTCTCGGGTGACTCCGGCCAGGAGAGCAGGGAGAGGGGCCGGAGAAGGCGCTGTGAGATTTCACTTTTCCCAGCTTCCTATTGGGGTCACTTCTGTCTATGAATCACCCCTTTCTCCAGCAGCCTCCGAGGCCCTGGGGTGAGCCGGCGGGACAGACACAGCGTCCAGGGCGTGGCAAGGGGAGGGAGGGGGTATATTTCAAAGGCTGCCCTGGAGGCGGGTCCCGGGTGACCTGGGAGACAGAGGCGGCCAGACAGCTGCTGCAGGCAGGACCCCCCTCACTGCCTGTGGCCCGGAGCCCTGGGTGCAGCCTCGGGGAAGAGGAGCAGGAAGGGAAGGCCCTTAGTCATCGGAGCTTCCAGCCCCGGGCGGTGTCATCTGAAAGCCTTTCGAGGGGCATTCCCGCCCGCTCCCGGCTGGTTCTTCCCATCAGCACTCCCATGCGAATGCTCCTCTGTCGTCAGATGTCCTCCCCAGGCCTCATCCTCCCCACATGGCCCTGCTCCAGGCCGGGTCGGAGCCCCGAGTCGGGGACTACAGGTTCCTGTCGCGCATTATTCCACGGAAGGTGAATGACAAGACCAAGCCACGCTGTTCAGATTTCAGTGCTATCTTAACTCAGCCACTGAGCTGTCTTCGTCGTTCAGGCTGCGCCAACAAAACATCATGGACCCAGCAGCTACTAAATAACAGACCTTTATTTGTTACAGTTTTGGGGGCTGGAAGTCTGAGATCGGGGTGCCCACAGGATGGGGTGAGAGCCTCCCTCCCCTCACAGACTTCTCGTGTGCCTCACAGGGTGGAAAGGGCGGAGCTCTCTGGCAGCTGTTTTATGAGGGCGCTAATCCCATACAGGTGGGCCCCACCCTCCTGGGTTATGCACCTCCCATAGACCCCACCTCCTAATACAAGCACATTGGCAGT
This sequence comes from Myotis brandtii, assembly GCF_000412655.1. Lineage (NCBI taxonomy): Eukaryota > Metazoa > Chordata > Mammalia > Chiroptera > Vespertilionidae > Myotis > Myotis brandtii. Next base: position 502,437 of record NW_005370960.1, on the reverse strand, counting down.
TAGGGTTTCACGTGCATTTGGGGGGGGGGCACAAACATGCATTTATAAAGAAGCCCCTGGCCCTAGCCAGTGTTGCTCAGTGGATAGAGCGTCGGCCTGTGGACTGAAGAGTCCTCGGTTTGATTCCGGTCAAGGGTACGTGCCTGGGTTGTGAGCTCAATACCCGGTAGGAGATGTGCAGGAGGCAGCCCATCAATGATTCTCTCTCATCATTGATGTTTCTGTCTCTCTCTCCCTCTCCCTTCCTCTCTGACATCAATAAAAATATATTTTAAAAAACAAAGAAAGAAGCCCCTGTCTCCCTCAAGGCTTTCGACATATTTTTCTCCTCTTCTTCATAGCAGTCCCCATCCTTAAGGGCATCTGAGGTCACATGTGTCTTCCTCACTCATGTTTAGGGCGCTGGAGTGAAGGCATCATATCTTAGTTCTCTTCCCATGTCACCGGCGTGGGGCCTGGCCCGTCGCTGGCATATAGCAGTGAAGAGGTGACATTAGATGGACGAATAAATGGTGGAGAGAAACAATTAGAAATTGAAGGTTGGGCCTGGCCGATACGGCTCAGTGGTTGAGCATCGACCTATGAACCAGGAGGTCAGGGTTCGATTCCTGGTCGGGGCACATGCCTGGGTTGCAGGCTCCACCCCCAGTAGGGGGCATGCAGGAGGCAGCCAATCAATGATTCTCTCTCATCATGGATGTTTCTGTGTCTCTCTCCCTCTCCCTTCCTCTCTGAAATCAATAAAAAGATGTATATTTTTAAAGAGAGCATGGAGTGCGCACACAGGCTGGTAGGAATTTTAAATGGTGCAACTGCTGTGTGGAGTGGTTTAGTTAGCAGGCCCTCCATCAACTGAACAGAATTACCATATAGCCCAGCAGGTGTGCCCCTAGCAGATGCCCACAATAATTCAAAACAGGTGTGCCAACCAAAGCTCGTCCACAAATGCTGGTTATGGCCGCTCCGCTCACATTCTCCGAAAGGCAGGAGCCGCCCAACCCGACCTGCGGGTGCGTGGATGAACGACACCATGGGGTGGAGTGTTGCTCCGCTGTGAACGGCCCGCGGCGCTGCCACGGCTGCCACGTGGGTGAACGTCACGCTCCAGAACGTGTGCTCAGGAGGCAGACCAGGCACGGAGGCCCACAGACCGGTTCCCGCGGGCGGGCCGAGGGGAAGCCCGGGGAGGGCTGGGTCGGGGACGGGCCTCAGGCCGCTGAGCTGCCCACCTCACGTTGGCCGCGACGTGGATGCCATGTTCTGTGCGCTTTTCTCCTTGTTGCTCCGTAAGAACCATTTGCATGTGCTCGGCTCACGTGTGACCTGCACACTCACCACGTTCTCTGTGCTGAGCTTTGGGGAGTGCGGGCCTCTGAAGCTAAAGGCCGTGGCACTTCTCATTTCCACTCTGCCGCAGCTCGGTGTCTCCAACGCAGTGCGTTTGTGCTGAGGGCCCAAGGTTTTCCGTGCTGTGGGCATGTCCACGGGCAGTTCTGCTTCAGGGACTAGGGTTCCACCGGGTGAGGTCGGGGCTCTGCTCTGTGTTCAGCTGCTTCTCGATGGAGCGGGCGTGTCTCTTCCCTCACCTCCCCCTCGTGCCCCAGTGCACCGGTTCATAATGCGGATTTTGTCATCAAAGAAAACACGGTAATTTCAAGAGAAGCATCAAAAGCGCTTTATTCAAAGTCATGTCCATTGCTAGCTACACATTCCCCCATCTTTCAGGTAATTTGTGGAGACCGTCCCAATAGAACTGTTCTTGTTTTGAGACAAACCATTCAGAGACCCGATTTTCCACTTCTTTGTATGATTTGAAATGCTGCTCACTGATCGGAACAAGTGGTCATCTGAAGGAGCAAGGTCTGGTGAATACAGCGGGTGGGTTAATACTTCCCAGGCAAGATCTTTTAATGTGTCTTTAACTGGTTTTGAAGTGTGTGATGGTGTGTTATCATGAAGCAAAATTACTTTGCCATGTCTTCTGGACCATTCTGGCTGTTTCACCATCAAAGCGTGGTTCAAATTGGTTATTTGTTGTTGGTAGCGATCAGTTTTAATGGTTTCACCTGGTTTTAGAAGCTCATACTACACCACACCTTCCTGATCCCACCAAACGCAGAGCAATGTCTTCTTTCCGAAGCGATTTGGCCTTGCAGTCGATGTTGATGGTTGACCTGGATCAACCCATGATTTTGTGCATTTGGGATTCTCAACATAAATCCCCTTTTCATCGTCAGTCACAATTCGATGCAAAAAGGACTTTCTTTCGTGCCGTTGAAGTAACATTTCACTGATGACTTTTCGGTTTTCCATTTGTCTTTCGTTCAGTTGATGTGGCACCCATTTTCCTTTAAAATCTTTCCCATTGCTTGTAAACGATCGGAAATTGTTTGCTGAGTAACGTTTAATCTTTCTGCAAGTTGTTTTTGAGTTTGACACGCATCTTCATCCAATAATGCTTGTAATTGTTGGTCTTCAAACTTTTCAGTTGACCTGGACATTCTTTGTCTTTCACATCAAAATCATCACTTTTAAAGCATTTAAACCAGTGTTCACAAGTATCTTGAGATGGAGCATGTTCACCATAAGCTTCCCGAAGTATACGATAACTTTCAGCAGCACTTTTCTTCAAAATAAAGTAATAAATTAAAACTTCCCGCCAATGCTCTTTTTTTGGCACGAAATTCAACATTTTTAAGCATAAAAATATCTATGCTGTTAACACCTTCAGCAAATTTGACATATGAAGTTTTGAAGCTTGTTGTCAATACAACAAAATAGCATACATATCAAATCGCATATATATCAACATATGTGTAACTCCATCTATTAAAAAAATCTGCATTATTAACCGGTACATCTTGTTTGTGTTAGAGTGACCAAATCATACAGCTATCTTTTCCCGTTAATTTGGCCTCCACACGTGTATGCTAAATCTTGGGTCCCAGATGCGTGGCGGATGCGTCCCACATGCTCTTGGAGATGTAAGCATGTGTCTGATTCTATAGCTCCACATGCACATGTGTGGAGACCAGTACCAGCATCTCTCCTGCGATGAGCATTGAGATTCTGTTCAGTTTTTCTCTAAAAGCCTCATTCTAATGACCATTTTACGCACACACACATGCGCACATGCGTGTACACACATACACACATGCGTGCATACACACACCCTTTTTTGAACATGTACAAGGTATTCCTTGAAGTTACAAAGTGAAGGTTACACATTTTACCTTTTGCTTCCTAGTGACGTGGAATCTTACACTGTCCTCTAGACCAGTGGTCGGCAAACTGCGGCTCGCGAGCCACATGCGGCTCTTTGGCCCCCTGAGTGTGGCTCTTCCACAAAATACCACATGCGGGCGCACACGTACAGTGCGACTGAAACTTTGTGGCCCATGCGCAGAAGTCGGTATTTTGTGGAAGAGCCACACTGAAGGGGCCAAAGAGGCGCATGTGGCTCGCGAGCCGCAGTTTGCCGACCACTGGTCTAGACGACTCTACGAATGTCACCAACAAGCCCCAACGTCTCCATCCCCTTAACAACCTTCCAGGTGCCGTAAGTAAAACTGCATATCTTGTCACTGATTTTCATTTTCAGTGTCTAACTAACCTCTACTGAGCGGGATAGATATAGTTTTGCATTCCGTGGTCTTTTGTATTTCTTTTGTTAACGGTGTAATTAAGCCCTTTATTGAGTTATTTCTTTTTATTTTTTATTCATATGTAAGAGCTCTTTGTATATGAGCAAACGTAACCCTCTTTCCTATTCAGTGCGAATATTATCTCAAAATATCACTGTCTGTAAACAGTGGTCTTCTTGTCTTCTTTCCTTTCTTTTAAAAAACCACTGGGTTAGGCATATTCAGATGTACAGAGACAGGGCGGGCCACACATGAGCTCCCACACGACGTCGCCCAGCGCGAAGGCGGACACCACCGCCCCGCGCCATCTCCCAGCCGCCCCTTTTTCGGTCGTCGCTGCTGCTTTTGTTTGGCCGGAGTATTTGAAGGCCGCGCTTCTTTACCCATAAACACATCGCTGATCGACAAGAACATTTGGCACATAACCACATGCTGTTTTCCCGGCTTGGCCTCCTTGGCTAACAACAACATTTACCGCCGTGTAGACCCTTTCGGGTGGCGCATGTCCACTCCCATACGCACCTGGGGGCCACTTTCTTTCGCCTGTTTTGCCTATTAACCCGGAGACAGTGCCGTGGACGTGGCAGGGTTTCTTGAACTTGGTTCTGTAATGCTTATCAGAGTCTCTTTTCCTACCAAGAGTCTGTCTCCACTCAGATGTGAGCCGCACGCTCACCCCCTGCTCTTGGCTGCGCTTTGGGGGAGTGCGGGCCTTTGAACCTAAAGGCAGTTGCAATTCTTATTTCCACTCAGTGTTTCCAGCGAAGTGAGTTTGTGCTGAGAGCTCAAGGTTTTCCTGTGAATTTTCCATGTTGTAGGCATTTACATAGGCATTTGGGGAAGTTCTGGGTTTTCCCCACAGCATTTCCCACTCCCCACGCCGCCTCCCTCACAGGCGCAGTCAGGATTTCCCCCAGATCAAGGCGCTTGTTTGCGCCCCGTGGGAGCTCATCCCCCGCCCGGGCGGCAGGCGGCCCTTCCCAAGAGTCCGGTCCCCACAGGTGTCTCCCTCCTTTGACTCGGGTGGACTTTCCCGGGAAACCCTGCCCCGGCCGCACACGGCGCTCCCCTGTGCGGGCACTGCCCAGACCCAGGCAGGTGGCTCTTGGTCGTCAGCACCATCTGCCTCGGGTCAGGGGAGCGCTTCGGTGCTTCTCTCCCTCACGGGAGTCCAGCCTCCCAGGTCTGGCCAAAGGGTTCCGTCAGGCGTGAAGGTGGTGGTGGTGTCTGTGTGTCCTGGTGAGCAAAGGCCGTCCTTCCAGCTGAGTGCGCCCTCAGTGCCTGGGGCCTGGGGATGACGTGGCCCTGGACGACGGAGGCCGGTGGACTTGGAGACCACAGGCCTCCCCCGGGGCTGCTCTCAGCTCCACGCCATCCACAGAGATGAGTGCCCGGCCAAAGCCAAAGTCAAGTCACGGAGCATCAGTGAGGAGCCATCGCAGAGGTCATCTCGTCCACCACCCTGACCTTGGGAAGGAAGACACCAACGCTTAGGAAGGTCAACGGAACGACGAGCCCAAGGCTGGAGAGAGAAGTGGGACCATGACCAGGTCTCCTGACTCTCACTAGGGACCCTCTCTACCTACCAAACCAAACCAAACCAAACCAAACCAAGCCATCCCCGGCTGTGGACTCTCTCCATCTCCCCAGGCTCTCCCACAGCTCAGGAAGCTGGCGCCGCCTCCCGGAAGCCGCTTCGGTGATGGCCGAGCCCAACATCACCTCAGTTTGATGACGGGGTTGACCGCCATCATCAAACCGCGTCCCGGGGACTTGGATTAGAACTCGCTTGATCTGGGGTCTCGTTGACTCAAGTCTAGACCCTCATGGCGGACCTCAGGAAAACCGCCTGAGGGATGGCCCGGTTGGGTGAGCCGATGTGAGTGCCAAAGCAGAAGAGGGCAGTTGCCTCGGATCAAGACGGAAAATATACCTCGGAAGAGAACATACTGTGGGCCCAGGTGTCCTAAGAAGGCCCCGATCCAAAGCTGGGTCCCACCCTACCCTTGACCTGCGTCGGTCCTTAAATTCCTTGGCCTTTTGTCTTTGAAATGGCAACAGGGTTGGGTCTTTAAGAGAAGAAATAGATAGTTAAGTAGTTCTCCAGGTTTTGTGCGGCTGTGTCTCGTGTTTGACAATCTTACGCTCCCCGATCTGACAGTCTGCTGTCACTAACCCGTATGCATATAAGGTGTATATTACCCCCATGCCTACCCGAGTCTCATTTAGCCAACGACGTCTGTCTTGCAACTGTCATGAGCGCTAGAATAATTATTTTTCTTTTGTGGTGTCAATTCCTCTTTCTGTCATTATTCACCTGGTTACACACCCTCCTCCCTCCCCGATGAAAGCATGAACCGAGCACTGAGCCTTCAGCGTCCCCCTCAGCACACCCCGATGGGGAGAGAAGAGCTCGTCTCGCTCTCTGCTTCATCAAACATCTACTGCACCCCCTCGACGGGGAGGGGGCCTTTTTGTACATTTAACGAATTCAAGCAATTTAGCGGGGGGTGAGGTCTATGTAAAGTGCTCCAACACGAGGGGAAGGAAGACACTGGCCCTCTGTCTCAGAACCGGTTAATGGAAGACGTGAAGTCTCCCGGCGCGTCACGGTGGGTTCGCACCGCGCGCCTAATGCACTGCTGGGAGGACCCTGAGAGGC
>NW_005370960.1:490510-496113 GCF_000412655.1 Myotis brandtii | reverse complement strand
GGGGGGCTGGCAGGCTCCTTCCCTGTCAGCTCCGCGGTGGAGGCCCCCGATGCATGCTACCAGGAAACGCTCCCTGCAAAGGGTCCTGGGAGAAGCGGAGGAGCTAGGCCGCATGGTCGTCCCTCAGCGCTGTCCATGGTCACCCCGAGGCCATGAGGCAGTGACCACGGACACGCCTCTATCTAGCCCAGTCAGGGAGTCAGCAAGGAATGGGTCCCGTTGGCCTGCCTGCACCCGTCCATTTGCCAAGCCTTAGCTACAAATATACAGATCAACAGGCCCGGCCGGTGGGGCTCAGTGGTTGAGCGTTGACCTATGAACCAGGAGGTCATAGTTTGATTCCCGATCAGGACACAGGCCTGGGTTGTGGGCTTGATCCCCAATGTGGAGTGTGCAGCAGGCAGCCAGTCAATGGTTCTCTCTCATCATTGATGTTTCTATCTCTCTCTCCTTCTCCCTTCCTCTCTGAAATCAAGAAAATTATATGTGTGTGTGTGTGTGTGTATGTGTACACACACACACACAGACACACACACACACACACACACACACACGGTGTCCCGAAAAAATGTATACAAACTTGACAGCTGATAGCTCAATGGATGTTTCTTTCTTTTCAGGTTAACCCATTGGACCCATTGGGATCCATAATGATTCGAAGCGTGCATCCGCGTGGGGGACACCCGGCTATGCTCACAGAGCAGAGTGGACTCCTCACACGGGCATTGCTCTCCACGGGTGTGAGGGCTCCATGGGATGCAGGTCAGCCCAGTAACCGCACCCTCGGCACCCGGGAGAAAGTGAGGCATCAGCCTAAACTTGCGGGTCATGGCGAGGCGGCACCATTCTCTGTGCTTCACCGCCGCGCTGGGAGCTGCTTCCCCCAACCTCCGCGTCCAGAGGGGGAAGAGCCTTCACGGATCCAGCTCCCTGGGGAGGAGACAGTGATGAGTGATGGGCCGACGCAGACATGAATCACCGCCTTCCCCAGGTGCCGGCGCCCTCCCCGCAGCCCCCAGCGCTCGGGAGTGTCCAGGAGTCTGCTCGGGGAGCCGGCCAGCGACGCGGGCGATTGCTGATGCCCTTCCTGGTCCAGCGGCCAGTGCTGAGTGTCTGCCTATCGACCGTGCACTTGGCTTAGCTCTGAGCGCCGGGTCAGGCGTCCAGCTCCGGGGGCATCCATCATGTGCTGCTCGCTGTGTCTTACGGGCTTAATGGCCTTGGCGTCCTCGGGGCCAAGAGCGGCTCTTCCCGGGCGGGAGGGGTGCGGGGATCTGCCTGGGCTCGCAGATCCTGTCCAGTCGGGGAGCAGTCACACCTGCATGCAGGTCTGCGGAGCCGCATGCAATATTGATGAGATGCCCGACGGCTCGTCTGCACCCGACAGCCCAGCCCGGGCACGGCACCCTCAGTGGCTGGGCGTGTCCCCTGCTGTAGCCCGCGGTCTCACCAACGCGTATAAATCCCCTTTCTCTGCTCGCCCCAAAGAGCAGGGGACGCCTTCTGCCCGACCCCCTTCGCTCTGTCTATTAATCACAGAATGCGGGGCCACTCGCTGCAGTGCCCTGGAAACGGGCGCTCCGCGGAAAACGCTTACGAGACGTCGTCATGGACATAAGGGGATGTTATGATGGGAAGTCAGCCCTTCGGTGTGACTGCAAAACACCGATTGGGCGAAGGGAGTGTGTTTGAGCCGGGAGTGGAAGGAAAGTCACCCTCTCCTGAGCTGCTTCGCATAGAACCTGAGCGCTCGTCCTCGCGAGGGAACCGCGTCTGCAAGGACGAATCCGACAGTCAACGCTGAGGGAACACACGGCCGCTGGCCGAGTCGCTAGGGACCATGTCGCATCTTCAGTAATTCCCAGCTCACCCACCGAGAGAGACGGGCTCAGGCCTTCCTGTGATCGCCCGCTCCTCACGCCACGCGATAGAGAGGGACCGGTTCCTGGGACAACCGCCTGCAGCCGCACAGGCCGGGGAATGTGGGCCGGGGAACGTTCGCTGGGACTCTGAGGGGCCGCATTTTAAGTTCTTTGCTTCCTTCTTGGGCGACAGCACGGAGGGAGAAGGACACGTGGAAGGGTGGGGAGTGTGAAGCGGCCACGTTCCTGTCTGAGCGCCAGGAAGGCAGAGGGGGCCGTCTGGCTGGAAGTCCTCGCCGAGCGAGCAGGAGCACGGTGAGGGGGAGCATGGGGCTGCGCCATCTCGCGGGTCCGGAAGGACAGAAGGACAGAAGGAGCTCCTTCCAGCTCCAGGCTCGGGAAACAGCTCCCCTGGGACTGGAAGCCCTTGTCATCTACCCTTTGCCTGAGTTAGAAAAGTCAGAGAAAACCCTTCAAAAGCAGGACCGACACTGGGAATGTCTGTGGAGCGTCCGGGCTCCCAGCGCTGAGGACACAAAACCAAACCAAACCAAACTCTGTCTTCGCAGAAAGTAGACAGATCATGTTAATGACACGCACGTTAAGGGGTGGTAGGTGGTGTGAGAAACGGGGAGGGGGGGGTGGGCAGTGACGCCTCAGAGCCCAGGTGACAGCTGAGCAGCTGGAAGCAGGTGGCCACCGGCAGGGAGCTGTCCAGGGGCCTGGGGCCAGCAAAGCAGAGCAAACCGCTGGACGCCTGAGCAAGGGGACAGCAGCTGGCCGGGAGTCGTGGGGCACAGGTGGGGAAGGAGGGCGATTGTGTCCTCCTGGGACTCGGGCTGCAAAGAAGCCACGATCCGACTCAGCTGCTTCTGGGGCTCCCAAGTGCCGGGGGCAGGGACGGAAGGTCTGCAGGTGACAGGGGACCTTTGCTGGGGCCAGTGTGGTTGCTACGGAGACCAGGGCGGCTGGGCCCATGGCACCTGTTGGAGGCAGAGCCAGCGGGAGGGTCACGGACCACATGGTAAGAGGTAGACAGGCATCAAGGTGCCTCCGAGGGTTTTGGCCTCAGCAATTTCCAGTCTCTGTTGGAGGAGGAGGGGCGGGGCCGAGAAGCAGGTTCGAGGGAAAGATCGGGGTTCAGGTTGGGGACGTGGTAAGAGTGAGATGCAGGGAGACAGGGAGACCCGCCAGGGACAGGTGTGGGGGAGGCCGTGGGGCTGAGCCGCAGGTGTGGGGACATGTTGGTGACAAGGAACGCTGTGCCCTGGCCTCGTCTGGGAGGCCCAGAGCTTCGGGGAGGACTCTGAGGAGCAGCAGTGACCTTCAGCGACCTCCGTGAAACCAGGCTGCCAGGGGCTCCTGAGTTCCTACCTGCCGACCTTCGACCCTCAGGTGCCAATGCGATGCTCACGGGAGGTTCTGTAACTTCAAGCCCCGATAGACGCTCCTGGAGCCGGGGCCTGGCACAACCTACAGCTGCCCCTTAAAGAATGCGGCGAGCTGCTGCCCGCATTCCCCCATCTCCCCACGTGCACCGCTGCCCGGCTCCCGTGAACGCAGACAGGACCGCGGATGTGTTTTCTATTCTTCACGACACCTTCTTTTCTCCAGTTCACCCAGCGGTTCTCAACCTGTGGGTCGCGACCCCTGAAAATACATCCTGCATATCAGATATTTACATGACGATTCATCACAGTAGCAACATTACAGTTACGAAGTAGCAACGAGAATAATTTTATGGTTGGGGGTCACCACAACATGAACTGTATTAAAGGGTCGCGGCATTAGGAAGGTTGAGAACCACAGTGTGTAGTGCTTATAACATACAATATGTGTGTTCACTCGCGGTTATGTCACCGGCCAGGCTCCGCACAGCCGTGGGCCAGGAGCAGGTCAGTGCGGGGGAGTCAACGTTACAGAGGATGTTCAGCTGCCAGGGCGTCCGCGCCCGCCCCTGCGTTGTTCAAGGTCCGCTGGCGGCCAGGTCAAGGTGAGTCCCAGCTGTGAGTCTGGGAGCTGCGCGCATGCCACCTTCCTCGCCGGCTTTGGGGGGGGGGTCGCCTCTGAGAGTCTCCTTGGGGAGAGGGGGAGTGGGAACCATGCCGGTCGCCAGGTGTCCCCACTGAAGACTCAGCGCCCTCAGGCCGTCCTGCCAGCGCCAGCGCAGCTGGGCCTCGGCTGCGGGTTCAGCGGGAACCTGGTTCTCAGGTGAAGTGACTCCGAGGAGGGCCTGCAGGGAGCCGCGTGGGCTGGATGGATGCTCTGTGCAGAGCCCACAGCCCAGCCCCTCTCCTGCCGCCTCTGAGACTGGCCGGTGGACCTCCGAGGTATTAGCGCTGGAGAGAGAGGCGGGAACAATGCAAAACACCGGGACTAAGTCCCCAGGTGCTTTACAGACGGGAGAGCCGGCCGCGCCTTCCTCTTCCCTGCGTGTGCCGACCCCACGGTCCTTTATCAAGACCGGTGCTCACAGCTCTGGCCGGGGTGGCTCCGTGGTAGAGCGTCGGCCTGTGGACTGAAAGGTCCTGGGTTTGATTCCCGGTCAGGGCACATGCCCTGCTTGTGGGCTCCATCCCCAGTAGGGGGCGTGCAGGAGGCAGCCGATCAGTGATTCTCTCTCATCGATGTTTCTCTCTCTCCCTCCCCCCTCCTCTCTGAAATCAATAAAAATGTTTTTAGAAAAGGAAGAAGCAGAGGCGCCCCACACCCCCTGGGGCACCACACCTTCTGCTTGGCCTTCCCCCCCCCCCAAGAACTCATTAGGATGAAGCGTGTTTATTTCTTGTGCAGATACGGACAGTGAGGGCAGGGGTTCAGTCACTTGCCCTCGGCCCTGCAGGGTAGGGGGTCTGGGAATGAGAGTCCCGGTCTGTACCTGGCCCTGCCTCCTCTGGGCGTCGGGCAGGGAGCCAGCTGGTCGTGGGCCCAGGAGGTCCCTGCAGGAGGAGTGGGCTGGGGCCGGGGTGATGGACAGGCGTCTGGGATGTGCATGGAGGGTGGGAGGGACTTGGGTGGCACCAGGGAAGTGGCTGTGGGTGCCAGGCCCCTGCCGCCAGCAGCCTCCTGGCCAGGCCCGCCTTGCCTGGCCTCTGCTCCCTCCGCACTTAGCTGCCGAAGGGACATCTGGGCTGGTGCCCCGCTGGCTCTTCTGTCCACCTGGAGGCCTGACACCTGTCCCCTCCCTGCGCCCAGCCTCGCTCTCCCGCAGGGAGGCAGCCCAAGGCCTGCTCTCAGCTCACAGGTGCTTGGCTCTCACCAGCGCCCCAGGACTCGCCCCAGGAACCCCCCAGACAGTATCTCAGCCCTCCCTCGGCCTCCTGGCAATGTGGTTGAATTCAGGGTGATGCGTCTTCTCTCTGAGCACCTGCCGCCTGGCCCAGGTGGCGCCGCGCACCAAGTGATGGGCTCCGCACAGCAGAGCAAGGAGGTGCCGCCCTGCCCCCTGCCCCCTGCTCAGGGCCACCTCGCCCCGCGCTTTGGGCCCGGGAAGGGGACTCAGAGGCGCACAGAGCCGCGCAGCCGGGCCACCTTCGCCATCGCCTCCTCCCACCGCCCTTCACACCCGCGTGTGCGCACGGCCGGGTGGAAGGCACGATCCTGACTAGCGCGAGCAGGTGGGAGGGAAGAGCGCCCAGAGGTATTCCATTGGTTGTCTGGGAAGAGGAGCCGCGTTTCCCGCCCCAGCGGGGATCCATTGTCCCTCCCCTCGGGGGGGCATCAGAACCGGGGGTCGCAGCC
>NW_005370960.1:487603-489278 GCF_000412655.1 Myotis brandtii | reverse complement strand
CTCCGCGCCGCACCGGGAGGACCGGCTCCTGGCTCCTGGTCGCGTCTGAACTGATCGGAGCTGACCGTGAGGTCCGGGTCGGCTCTAGGCGTCATTCACAAGGAGGTGGTGTTGTTTTTCTCTCTTATTTTTTGGGCGAGAGCTTTTGCTTTTTCTGTGCAACACATGAGACCGCGTCCGCGCCTGCTTTCTGCCGAGGAGAGTTCGCCGGTTCGAAAAGTTGGCCGTACTTTTGCCGGCTGCGATTTGGGCTCCCAGGTTCGGAAGCCAACGCCTGGGTAACCAGGCATCGGGTTACTTGCCACAAAATTTGAAAAGTGTTTCCAGGATGCGTTGGGGACCCTGGGTGCTTCCTCAGGGCTCTCGGGAAGGTGTGAGGGTCTTTTGTTTTTCTGCTCTGGAGGCAGAGGGTGGCATCTGGGGATCTCCTAGGGTCCGGTCAGGCCCAGCGTCCAAAGGCGGGGCGGCCTCCCTCCGGGGCAGTGAGACCGCCCGCCCGGGGTGCACGCTCAGGACCCCTCCTGGCTCCCCACGGGGTGTTTCAGCTCCCGGGTGCCTGGCTTTGAACCTGAGAGTCAAACTGCTGTTGAAGAAACGTCTCCTCACTCAGTGAGATCAACTTCTGTGCAAAGAGAAGGAGAGGGTGGAAGTTGAAAATATTTAATGTGCAGGGTCTGTAAGCGCTGATGGAAATGCAGATGGTGGCGAGGGCTGTCGCTTTGGCTAATGAGTTGAGAGGAGACAGGACCTGCAGGGAATGGTCGGAGCCTCTTGAATTTATTTCTTTGTTTCAAGATGTTTGTTGGAGGAGGGTCCGAGGGCCCGCCTTTTACATGGGATTTGGGAAGTAACCGTGTAAACATTATTTATGTCCAATGTGTCAGGATGGTTTCCGAGACCAAGCAGATGATTGATTGCATGTGTGGCTTAAAACTTAAACATTTAAGGCGATTTAAACATCACAGACTGTGCGGACCATGCTGAAAAAATAATGTGTGCGCCCAGGTAGAAAGAATGATGTCACATGGTAAAGTCCTGTGCTGTCCTGGTTTGATGGGACATATCTGATTTCAAAATTTCCCACAAACGTCCACGATGATCCCTTCTTTGACATGAAAAACAAGCAAACATGTGCTTCCTGGTCTAACAGGCCACCGGAGCCGGCGCCTGAGACATTTCCCTGCCGGACCCGGTCCTGCTTTCTTCCCTTTTTGTTTCTCGGGGATGCGCCGCCATGCTGCTGGGGTGATTCCTCGGTGTCTGAGCTACGGTGCTCCGAGCCGAAAGCTGCCCCCCCCTTCCCGAGCCCCGTGCGGTCAGAGCCCCGGCTCGGCTGAGCCCACGGCCCGGGAATAAATGTGTGTGCCATGTCGGCCCCGGGGAGAAGTTGGCCCCCGGTCTCCTGAGGAAGGTGCACTGTGGCTGTCCCTGCAGCCACTTCCCTTGTTGGGAAATGACGACCAGGGCGAGCTTCCAGGCCCCAGGCCGGAGCCCGCGGGTGGGGTGCTGGGCCCCGCGCCCCCCTCGCTGGGCGGGAGGCAGAGTTGGAGGACGGGCTCTCTGGATTGGGGACTCTGTCCCACGTGGCTCGCCCTTGTCGGTTTCACATTTGGCGGGTGTAGTCACAGCTCGGCCGTGTAATGGCAGGTTTTGAAATGTGAGAGAGCAGCATGGA
>NW_005370960.1:485634-486840 GCF_000412655.1 Myotis brandtii | reverse complement strand
AGCCCCGGCCGAGGAGGGAGCTAGGACTGGTGCTCGCAGGGACTCGGCAGCCCCCCCAGACCGGTGGTACCTGCTGTGGGCTCGCCGCGCCCCCTCTTCTCCGAGGACACCCCTGTTCCTGCTGCCGTGTTGGGGAGACCCCCATCCCAGCCCCTCCTCCTGTAACTCCGCTCGGCCTTCGGCTTCCCGCGCTGTGGCTTCAGCAGCTGAGGTGGCGCGGTTGTAAGTGTTTGGTGACATTCAGACAAATATTTGTCAGATCTTGTGACACATTAGGAGTGAGGACAAGGGGGCTGGGTAGACGTTGCCAAGTGGAGAGGAGGCCTGGCCCGCCCTGCGGTGGTCTGTGTCCCTGTCCCTTCCCTGTCCCTGTCCCTGTCCCTTCCCTGTCCCTGTCCCTTCCCTGTCCCTGTCCCTATCCCTGTCCCTAACCCTGTCCCTATCCCTGTCCCTGTCCCTGTCCCTGTCCCTGTCCCTGTCCCTGTCCCTGTCCCTGTCCCTGTCCCTGTCCCTGTCCCTGTCCCTGTCCCTGTCCCTGTCCCTGTCCCTGTCCCTGTCCCTGTCCCTGTCCCTGTCCCTGTCCCTGTCCCTGTCCCTGTCCCTGTCCCTGTCCCTGTCCCTGTCCCTGTCCCTGTCCCTGTCCCTGTCCCTGTCCCTGTCCCTTGTCCCTGTCCCTGTCCCTTCCCTATCCCTGTCCCTGTCCCTGTCCCTGTCCCTGTCCCTGTCCCTGTCCCTGCCGAGGGCTTGAAGGGAAGCCCTGAGGCCCGTCCAGGGCGGCCGCCTAATGGGTCGTTGCCTCCTTGTCCTTCTCACGTTTTCCTGTGACAAATGGGCGAGGCCAGGGGTGCCCCACACGGTGGGAAACTGCCCCCTCGGGCGGACACCTGGGTGGCAGGTGCGGGGCCACTCATGTCCCACTCGCTCGGGGCCTGGCCGCTTCCCCTCTCCCAGGCCTGCCTGTGGGGAGCACTGTGCCTGCAGGGCCCGCCCCCCACCTGCGACTCATCGCAGCCCTGATCTCGCTGGGGAGCAGGAAGCCGCTCCTTCCCTCTTCCCTCCTTTTTTGCATATTGGCCTGTGGGTCCTCCTTCCTCTCTGCCCGCCCCCCCGGGAGGGAGCGTGAGGGCGGCAGACAGGAGCCAGGAGCGGCCACCGCGGGCACAGGGCCTCCCGGAGCCCAGGGAGGGGACCCCGGGGCCTGAGGAA
>NW_005370960.1:484413-484735 GCF_000412655.1 Myotis brandtii | reverse complement strand
GCAGGCGCGGGGCGGGGGCCCGGGGTGCGGGGCCCTCACTTCTCCCCCCACCTGCTGGCGTTCACGTGAGGGATGTTGCCGGGGCCATTGAACCGACTGAGACGGCGTAGCGCGGTCTTCAGGGCCGTAGACGCACCGAAGTGGGTGTTTGCGCCCCGTCTCTCAGATCCGGCCCCGGCCCGCACGCAGGGCGTGTTCTGTTCGTTTGAAACCGTTTACACGTGGACGATCCGGGCAGACGCAGTCCCTGGGGCAGCCAGGCGTTCCCTGGACGCGGCCTCACCAACTGGGGCACATCTTTGTGGTGAAATGTGGCCACTGT
>NW_005370960.1:482475-484120 GCF_000412655.1 Myotis brandtii | reverse complement strand
GCAGCTCTCCCGGGACCCGGAGGGCCCTGCTCCTGGGCTGAGTGCTGCGGGCAGCAGCTTCGAGGGTCTGCACTGATGCCCAGCGTCTCCCAGCCTGTAGGTCAGCGGTTCTCAACCTGTGGGTCGCGACCCCTTTGGCGGTCGAACGACCCTTTCACGGGGGTCGCCTGAGACCATCCTGCATATCAGATATTTACATGACGATTCCTAACAGGAGCAACATTACAGTTACGAAGTAGCAATGAAAATAATGTTATGGTTGGGTCACAACCTGAGGAACTGTATTTAAAGGGCCAGAAGGTTGAGAACCGCTGCTTTAGGTGCCGTCCGCCCTCGCCCGCGGGCTGAGGGAGCTGCCGGACCGGGCTTTGTGGTTTTCCTGCCTCTGCCCGGGATGTATGTTTCCCCGAATTTAAAGAATTTTCAGATTAATTTAGAGCAGACAAGGCTTTGGTTTAAAAAAAAAAGTGATTTGCTAAAAAGGAAAACTTAAAACAGTGAAGATGAATTATTGAAGCGCCTTTTTTTGGGGGGGGGGGGGAGCTGGAGCTGCCCCGCCCTTGAGGGCATTCGGGCAGATTATAAATAAGGCCCCGGGCGGAGCCGGAGGAGGAAGTTGTAGCTCCTCGGAGGTCCTGCGGGTGCCCCTCCCCCGGGTGCGTGGGGCCTGGGCTGGAGGTGGTGGTGGGAGCCCCGGGGCTGCACCCGCTGGGCCCGTTCCCTGGGGTTGGGCGGCCATCTCGGCACCTTGAGGTCCAGCTGGTGCTGAGCTCTCCTCACGGGATGAAGTGGAACCGGGAACGGGTTCTGCTCATGGATCCGAGGACAGAGCCCATCAGAGCGCCCGGTGCTGCTCCTCCCCTGTCGTTCTTAGCTCCTCGCCCAGTGATCCTCGCTGCCGGCCACGGTCCGTGTAGCGTGATGATCACTGTATCACTCGAGGGTCAGAGCGAGTGCTTTGTAGCTAAGCCGATGGCGTGGGGGTGGATGAGGTGCGTGCGGAGGTGCTGGGCTCCTGAAGCCGGAGCGGGCCGGGCGGGATCTAAGTTTGGGGTCTCCGTTCTGTCCGAAGGCGAGCAGGGGTCTATGACGAGGCACCTGCTTACTTGCTGAGAGCTGATCGCTGTGCGGCGGCGGCAGAGAGCGGCGCCCAGATGCCGGTCTCGCAGGAGAAGCCCCGACAGCCCAGCTCCACGCGGCCTGAACAGTTCGGAGGGCGTCCGAGGGTCAGGAAGGCCACCCCCTCCTCTCGGGGCTCCCGGGAAACACCCCGCATTAGAGGGGGCGGGCAGCCTTTGCACCCCGAGGAGCAGGACTGAGCAGGCGCCGGCTCACAGCGCACCCGGATGCGTTGTCCCCAGAGCCCATTTCTCTGTGAGGCTGAGATGTAGGAAGTAGAGACTGTCCCCAACGTGGGAGACGATGACGGCTCCTCCTCCGACGTCCTCAGTGGGCCGGTTGCAGAGCGAGCGCTGCCTGGGGGGGGGGGGGGGGGGGTGCGGATAGCTGGCCGTGCCGTGAGGATTTGCATAATTTCACTCCCTTGGGTCTAAGCAGAGCAGGGCCCTCAGCACAGAGGGGCAGAGGCCGGGAGCCGCGGGGCAGTGCACATGGGGCGGTGGGGACAGCGGCCTCCTCCAGGTGC
>NW_005370960.1:480645-482316 GCF_000412655.1 Myotis brandtii | reverse complement strand
TGGGGTGACCTGCTCCTAAGAAGGGAGAAACGCGGAAATAGCAGGAGCCGCGCTGGTGCCTGGTCCTCGCCGCCTGATAAGCACAGGCCGGGCGGCAGCGGGGCCCTCACGGCCTCACTGGGGCGGGCGATGCTGTTACCTGGGGGTGTCATGGTGTCGCCGTCCTGCCCTGCACCGAGGCGTCGGAACCCGGGAGGTGGGAGAAGTGGGTCTGAGCCTAGATTTTCACTGAAGGGACGAGGTGCACACAGCCGCCGAGGTTTGAGGGGGCTGCTTAGGGAGTGGCCCGGCGAGGGCGAGGGTCAGACTCGGGGACAGTGGCCCACGCGTGTGAATTGTGAGGCTGGGTGCTGCATGGACAGGACTTACGGGGAGTAGTGTGAGAGCCGGGGCGCGGAAGGTCCCCACAGGCGGCCTGCCCCTCCCGGGGGGGGGGGAGCGCACAGGACTGGCCAGACACGAGAAGGACATGGGAGGGACATGGCACAGGGCAGACACGGGAGGGACATGGGAGAAACATAGGACATGGGATGGGCAGACACGGGAGGGACACGGGTCATGGGATGGGCAGACACGGGAGGGACACGGGTCATGGGATGGGCAGACACGGGAGGGACACGGGTCATGGGATGGGCAGACACGGGAGGGACACGGGTCATGGGATGGGCAGACACGGGAGGGACATGGGAGAAACATAGGACATGGGATGGGCAGACACGGGAGGGACACGGGTCATGGGATGGGCAGACACGGGAGGGACACGGGAGAAACATAGGACATGGGATGGGCAGACACGGGAGGGACATGGGAGAAACATAGGACATGGGATGGGCAGACACGGGAGGGACACGGGTCATGGGATGGGCAGACATGGGAGGGACACGGGACATGGGACGGGGCAGACATGGGAGGGACACGGTACATGGGACGGGGCAGACACGGGAGGGACACGGTACATGGGACGGGGCAGACACGGGAGGGACACGGGGTTTGCGATGTCAACTGTCCTGGCCCGCGGCTCCCGGCTCCGCGCCTGTCCCGGCTGCAGTCAGCGTGTCTCCAGCCCCCTCCCCTCCATGGTTAGTGTCTCATCTCCCGCCGTCTTTCTCCGTCCCTCGGAGGCAGGCGGCTCCACGCGGCGGGTACGGCCTGTGGTCCTTCGTCTCCCGTGCAGTGCTCTTGCTAAGAGTGTTCTCAGACGCGCAGCTTGCGGCTGCCTCTGCCCCACGCCGGCCCTCCAGCCCCCTCCCCCTCCCGCCTTAGGAACAAATGAGCTCATCTGCCCTCAGACAGCAGGTTCACAGAGAACCAGCTGGAGGCGTTTTCTGTGGCTCATGGGGGGGGGGGGGGGGGGGGGGGGGGGCACAAGCTGGATCCCCTGCTGCCCCGTGTGACTGGCGCCAGCCGCCCCTGTGGGACAGTCGTGAGCGTGTGTGGGTCGGCAGGTTGTTTTTGAAAAATGAAAAGGATCCAAAAGGAGACGAGGGCACGGAAGTCTGTGCCCCGACCGCTCTGTCAGGCCGTGGGGAACCCCATGAGGTCCCCGGGACGCGCCCCGAAGGCCGCACACACAGGGCGGGCTGCCTCTTTGAGGAGACGGCGTCCCTCACGCTGACAGGACAGACCCGGGAGAGTCGTCTCCTCGTTGGCAAACGAAAGGGCAGAGAGCGC
>NW_005370960.1:477572-480615 GCF_000412655.1 Myotis brandtii | reverse complement strand
CGAGGCCAGCGTCACTGTGGGCCAGGAAGGCGCCCGGCTCATGGAGAGCAGTGTGGCTGGTGGCGGGGAGGGTCGGTGCTGCCAGGGGACCAAGTGACCAGGATGGAAATGGATGGGGGGGCGAATGGCAGAGTCTTCCAAAGAGCGTGCGTGTTTCCTGCTGAAATCGGGGTGACGCTGGGCGCTGGGCTTCGAGGTCCCGGCCGGCAGGAACCGTAGACTGAGAAGGTGTCACCATCGCACGGTCGTGGGTTCGAATCTCAGCTCTGTGGTCTCCGAGGCGTGTGCCCACGCGGGCCCCTTCTCTCTCAGCCTCGGGTTCCTCATCTGTGGAATGGGAATGATGACATGGACTGCGCACGAGAGCCATACCGCCTCAGGGTGAACACCCACACTTAGCACGTGGGCCCCACGTCCAGGCCTGACACGCAGACACCCTGGAGGCGGTTTCACTGGAGCCACGGAACCCCAGCCCCCTTTCCGTCTCCACGTGTGTCTGGCATGTGTGACATCCCCAAGAAACGCTGTGAACTGTTACTGGGCAGACAGTTACCTAGACAGTGTTGGGGGGAAAGTACTCGCATGTGTGTACGTGTGTGTATGTAAATTTGTATGTGTATATATGCATGTGTGTATGTATGTGTGTAATTATGCGTGTGTGCATATGTGTGCATATGTATGTGTGTATATGTGCATATGTGTATGTGTGTGTGCCATTTTTGTCTCTTTGGCTGAGGAATAACTGACACAGAGCGTTACATTAGTCCCAGGTGTGCACTGTAATGACTTGGCAGCTATATATTTTTATTCGGTGCAAAATGACCGCACGATTGACTGACATCTGTCGCCACACAAAGCTCCAGAGACCGTGTGTCCTGGGAGGCGCTGTGGCGGTCACCGTCCTGCCTGCGCCGTGCCCTGGTGGCTGTGGACTGTCGTCCTGCCGGCCCTGCGTTTGCTTTGGGGGAAGAGGCGGGAGCTGCTTGAGGCTCACGGAGCCGAGCTTTCCCGGGGGCTGAGCTGCGAGCTCTGTGAGTGGCCGCGCGGGGCTGGAGCCATGGGCGCGTGGATCGGCGGCTTGGAAAGGCACGCGCCGTGGGCTTCATGGGCCTCTCGTGCTTTTGAGTCCGCTGAGCCAGACTCCTCACTTCAGGACCACGGAAGAGCCGGGATTTCAGGCAAACACTGGGGCGGGTGCTCATCCTGGAGACAGGAGGGGGCGGGGCATGGGAGGGTCTGAGGCCCGCAGCCCCCTGCAGACTGGCCCACTCCCCGCTGTCCTGCCCAGGGCTCTCCGCGCGCCTCCCAGGGACAGGCAGCTCCCGCCCCTCGTGGGTGTGGGAGGAGGAAAGACAGGCAAGGTCAGGAGGGTGTTTCCAAAAGCCTCATCGTCCCCAAGAGAGAGACAGAGAGGGAGAGACAGAGACAAAGAGGGGGAGAGACAGAGAGACACGGAGCGGGAGGGAGCAGGGAGAGACTGAGGCTCCCCTCGGTGGGGGAGGTGCGCAGTGAGGGCGAGTGCGGCCTGAGGGACGCCATCACAGCGCCGTCCCGTCTTCCCTCACCTCTGCCTCCGTTTCCCGTTTCCGTGTGCGAGACAGACGTGCGGCTCCGCGGACGGTGCTCCTTGGGCTGCAGGCTCACGCGGGGGCTCGAGCAGGCGCTTGTTCCCGCTGCGTCCGAGGCGGATCGGCCTCAGGCCTGAGGTCTGTCCTCTGGGCTTCCAGGGGGACAGCACAGTGCTCCTGGGCCCTGGGATCCCCTTCCCACCCTCCCCTCTGGCCAGGGAGGCAGCGGGCATGTTGTGAGTGCGCGTCTGTGGCCCAGTCCCTCCCTGATGGGGAGCCCCTCCCAGCGGGCCCAGCGCTGAGTCTGTCCTCTCCCTGACACGGCTGCTTCCGGGGGGCAGGAGGGGGGCCTGAGTGGGAGAAGTGACAGGCATTGTCTGGCCTTTATACATGAGAAGAAGTTGTGAGAAATTTGTGAGAACTGGGTCACTCGGGAGGGAGAAGCCCACCCCAGGCCAGCGCTGCAACAGGGTGTGTCCAGGATCTGCTGCCCGGAGACCCGCCCCCACCGGCTGCCCACTGGGGATCGAGCCGCAACTCGGCCTGTGCCCTGACCAGGAATCGAACCCTGACCTCCTGGCTCATCGGTCGACGCTCAACCCCTGAGCCACGCCGGCCGGGCCTGGGGGACGTCGGACACCTGCTTGGGTGACCCTGGGCCCAGCGCCCTGCTGGCCACTGGGGCTGGGCATCTGCCTTTGGCTGCTCTGTCTCCTGGGTCCTGGGCCTTTTTCCTCTGTGGCCACCGGCCGAGCCCCGGGCCACACGCAGCCTTGGACACGCGTGTCGCCCCTTGACTCTGTCGGGGGCCTTCAGACATAGGGGAGCCCCCTCCCCATCCAGAGAAACCACGGCCACTCCTGTCTTCATGACCAGACGGACATTTCGGGATGGAGATCTTGTTCCACATGCCCCATAAACACAGGCCTGGCCTCTGCCTGCAGGGCGGTCACCCTCGCTGCAGAGGGCGGGGTCCCCTGAGGGCCCCCCTTGTCCAGGTGTCTGCTGAAAACAGGCCACACAACTCAGACCCACACATCAGACCAAAGAGACAGAGGAGGCCCCAGAAAACAGTGACCTGACCCAGCCGGCCGGCGTGGCTCAGGGGTTGAGCGTCGACCTATGAACCAGAGGTCACGGTTCAATTCCCGGTCAGGGCACAGGCCCGGGTTGTGGGCTCGGTCCCCAGTGGGGGGCGTGCAGGAGGCAGCCGATCCATGATTCTCTCTCATCATTATGTTTCTCCCTCTCCCTCTCCCTCTCCCTCTCCCTCTCCCTCTTCTCCCTCTCCCTCTCCCTCTCCCTTCCTCTCTGACATCAATAAAAATAGATAAAATAAAACAGACCCAGGTTGCTGGGTGGAGAGAGGCCTCTTCTGAAGGTTCCCAGCCGAGCAACGGGGAGCAGACCATGGAGGTCCCTTCGGGGTGGTCATCCGCGAGGGCCCCTGAGCCCTCCAGGTGCCGGCCGGGCCC
>NW_005370960.1:469596-477250 GCF_000412655.1 Myotis brandtii | reverse complement strand
CAGCGCGGGACAGAGATGAAGCGCCCGCGTGGCCCATCTGCCAGGCGGGAGGTGCATTCATTATTGATGGACGGGGCGTGCGCGGCTCCGCCACGCAGCCCGCCTGGGTAAATGAGACATTCTTCAGCAAATTGCTTCGTTTTTCTGATTGCTGATTGTGCGCGTGTCACCGGGCTGACTCAAGGTTCATCGATGCGTGCTCAGTAAATTAGAAAGAACATAGCTGTGGATCAGCCGGGAGAATGAATGCGGGCCCTACAATGACCCGGGGCCATTTAATTTTCTGCTTAATTTTGTTGTAGTCAGTTTGCATTTTGGGTTATTATGCAGCAGGAAATTAACAATAAATAACAAATTTGGTCCTCCTGCGCCGGTAATGATATTTTTATAAATCTTTGTAATGCCGCCTTTTCAGGGTCCCGGTCTGTGCCCGTCCGAGGCGCCCGGCGCGTGTGCGGGAGGAAGGCGCCTTATTCGTGCGGATCGCCTCGCCCACGGCCGGCTCTTTAGCGCGCGCTCACATCTCACCGGCCCTGCGTGACACTAACCCCTTCTCTCTTCTCAGGTAACCCGAGGACCATGGACGGTGACGAGGGCCAAGACCTGTCCCAAGTTTCAGGTGAGACCCTCGGAGACCCTGTGGGGGTTCCGGTTATGTTCCCGGGGCGGGCGGGTGGAGGGGGGGGCATGCGGGGCTGCTGGGCAGAAGGGAACACCGTGATGGAGTTGGTGTCAGTGTTTAATGTCAACCCTTCGAGGCCGTCCCAGCCGGAGAAGCTGAGCTGAGAATCTCCAAGTTACGATTAGCTCTGCCCTGAAGCCCGAGAGCAGCTGGGAAGGACTGACGGCACGTGGGTCCCTTGGGGGGGGGGGGGGACTGGTTGATCTTCTCTGGACCCGAACACCTGCCAAGGCCCTGGTTTAAAAGTGAGAAAAAGGGACGGAAAGAGAGAAGAGAGCAGAGGCTGTGATGAGACAGAGGGAGAGGGAGAGAGAGAGAGAGAGAGAGAGAGAGAGAGAGAAGGGGAGGAGAAAGTAGCTTGGAAAAGTTTGGGGGCACAATTTAGAATCTCTGCTAAGCCTGGAAGCAGCATTGCTTGCCTTCCCCATATGTTTGTTTTTTTTTCTTTTGTTAATTCACCTGAGGATATTTTCCCATTGATTCTTAGAGAAAGTGGAAGGACAGAGAGAGGGAGAGGGAGAGGGAGAGGGAGAGAAACATCAACGTGAGAGAGACACACTAATTGGCTGCCTTCTGCAGCCCCGACCAGGGTTGGGGATGGAGCCTGCAACCAACGTACGTGCCCTTGACGGGAATCTAACCCCAAACCCTTTAGTCCATGGGCCGATGCTCTACCCACTGAGCCACACCAGCTGGGCCCCTTATGTGTGTTCCAAACCGTGTTGGACGCGGCCCTTCTCATCACAGGGACAGGAAGTGGAGCAGTGAGCAGTAGGAGGAGGCCGAGGGTGGGTCACAGGCCGTCCCAGCGGTGGCACCGCAGCCCCGCTCCCAGGTGTGTGGGTGAGGAGCGCCTGTCGGTGCTGTGCGTGTGGGGGCAGCAAATGGGCCCCCGGGGGTTCCGCCTGTTATATTTACAGCCTCGGCTCACGTCCACCCAGGCCGCCGACTGCCCACTGGTTCCCCAGGTGTCACTGCATCTGCCTCTTGGTCTGATCCGTCCCCGTGATGGAGACCAGGACCTGGGGTAGGCCCTGCCCGTGGCTGCTCTGAGCTGTGCCCACCGGAGACGGACCCGCTGCGGGCACAGACGGCCCCTCCTCCGTGCGGCTGCGCCTGGGGGGGCAGGTGTGGACTCGCTCTCAGGGCTGCAGCGACCAAGCCGAGAGCCAGCTTTTCATCGCTGGCGCTAGGCCCTGGGAGTGCCGCTGGGGGCGTGAGAATGGGTCGGCGAGTGTGGCCTCCTCTCCAACTCAGGGGTTTCCCCAGACACGCCCTCCAGGTGCACAGAGAGGGTGACAGGCGGCGCTGGCACTGGTGCTAACGTTTGAGATCCATGGACGTCCGAGTCCTCTTCATGCAGCTCTGGGCAGTGAGGGGGTCGGGATTCACTCCGTGGGGAGGCGTCAGGGCCATGCGGACGTGAGAGTGCAACCTGTGCCCTCATTCCTTCACATGAAGGAGACCACACACACGCACACTCACATTCACACACACACTCACATTCACACTCACACACACTCGCATTCACACTCACACACACACTCGCATTCACACACACACTCACATGTATACACACATTCACACACACACATGCTCACACTCTCACATTCACACACACTCACACACACACGCTCACAGAATCACACACAGTCACACTCACACACACATTCACACACATGCTCACACTCACACACACTCACTCACACATACATACACTCTCACACACATTCACACACACATACACACGCTCACATACACGCTCACAGAATCACACATAGTCACACAAACACACCCCACACATGTACACACAGTCTCACACAATTACATACACACACTCACATTGTACGCTCACATGTACACACACACACACACACACAGGCGCAGGGCATCGGGAGCATCTGTGCTACCTCCGGGCTGCCCCCTGGAACCTGGGGCAGAGGAAGGCTGTTGTGGAAGAGACGGACGGCTCCTCTCCGCCCCTCTTGGCGTCATTTGAACTGATTTCCCTGAAGCACATGCTTTGTTTTGTAAAAAGATCTGTATCAACAAGAACCGAAACGATGTCGTGAAGACAGAGCTGGGCTCTGAGTCTCGTGTGGCCTGGCTCTGGGGGTCTGGCTCTGCCAGGGGTGACGCTGCAGGAGGGCACTGTGAGCCCTTCCCTGGAAGGTGCCCCCCGCACTGCCCTGTGTGTGTGTGTCTGCATGTGTATCTGTGTGCGTGTCTGTGTGTCTCTGTGTGTGTATCTGTGTGCGTGTTTGTGTGTATCTGTGTGTCTCTGTGTGTCTCTGTGTGTGTGCGCCTGTCTGTGTCTCTGTGTGTATCTGTGTGCGTGTTTGTGTGTATCTGTGTGGGTGTGTATCTGTGTGTGTCTGTGTGTGTATCTGTGTGTGCGTGTCTGTGTGTATCTGTGTGTATATCTGTGTGCGTGTCTGTGTGTCTCTGTGTGTGCGTCTGTGTATCTCTGTGTGTGTGCGTGTCTGTGTGTATCTATGTGTGTATGTGTGTGTGTGTGTGTGTGTGCGCGCACACGTGTGGATGGGGGTGAGAACGTCAAAGCCACAGGAGGTTACACATTCCACAGCAGAAGGAGGCTCCTGCATGGCCCCTGCCCCTCGGCCCTCACCTGGGTGCACCGGGGACGATGCCCCTGAAGAGGAGACCCCGTGGCCATGGGTCCCCTGCCCGGGCTGAGGGCCGAGGGCTGAGGGCCGAGGGCAGCCTGTGCGGCCTCGCACGTGCTCTGTGTGAGGAGCAGCCGCTCAGCTCTGGCCTCCGTGTGGCACCTAGAGCAGAGCCCCTTCTCTTCTCCTCTCTGGCGTGCCCTCGGCCTGACGCTCAGCCTCCAGGGGACCTGCGCTCCGCTGTTGGCGGAGTTCCTCGGGTGGGGCCCTCAGACCTGCTGCCGAGGAGGCAGCTCCGTGGGAGGACAGAGGTTTGGTCTGGAATCGAGTTTGTACAGTTGGACGAGGACGCGCGTCCTCCAAAACCTCATCACACTGCGGGTCTGTGCGGAGCCCCAGCGCTCTGGGCGGCGACTAGAGCCTCTACAGGGCCCGCACTTTTCAAAAGATGTTTTTACTGGTTTCAGACAGGAAGGGAGAGGGGGAGGGGGAGGAGGAGGGAGAGAGGGGGAGGGAGAGGAACATCCGTGATGAGAGGGAATCACGGATCAGCTGCCTCCTAGACGCCCCCACTGGGGACGGAGCCCGCACCCCGGCCTGTGCGCTGAGGGGAAGAGACCCCTGACCTCCCGGCTCAGAGGTCAGCGCTGAACCACCGACCACGCCGGCCGGGCAGGTGCCTGCCTGCATGTGTCCGCAGTGCACGGTCCGTGTGAGGGTCGCACACCTCGCTGTTCTCTTACGCTCACGGCGGCCCTGGAGGTCAGCCAGCACCCGGGGTTTGGCCTCGTTTCCCTCGTGAAAGAGCTCTAAGGAGGTGACTCCATCGCGTCCCCTCGGTCTCGGGGGCCACAGAGAGCTCGACCCCGACCAGCGGCCTTCCCGTCCCAGGGCGCCGCCTGCAGCCCGAGCTGGGGTGACTCCATAGCCGCCTCTTCCCACCTGCTCGGCCCTCTGTGGATTGGCCTGGGGGAGGGCCACCGCCCACGGTTGTAAAGTCCACACCTGCAGAGGCTCTGCCCATCGCGAGGCCTTCCACGAAGGGGTGCGTGTCCAGCGTGGAAACCTTCAGCGCGAGGCGTCCTGGGGCGCCGGTCTCAGCGGCCACCCGCAGACTCGGGGCTTTTAGGCAAATCAGGGGCCTCTGAAGGTGCGGCGAGGGGGGCGAGGGGAGGCCGAGGACGGCAAGGAGGCTGGGGGCTCCGGTCGCCCCGCGCAGGCTGAACACGCTCTCTCCCCCGCCTCCCGCTGCTCCGCGGGCTCCTGTCCATCAGGCTGCCCGGGCTTCGAGTCGCACCCCCACTGTCTGCATTAGTCCCTCCTCCCCCCGCGTCGCACACAGTGAAGTGGCGGCTGGGAGGCGTCCTCGGCCAGGTACAGTCCGTCTTGTTTTCTAATAAACAGATTGGCCAAATTTTTCTTTAATTTTTTAATCATTTTTTAAATTTCTTGACAACAGTGGGTGCACACTATTGTCTGCGTCTCAGGGTGCAGCCAGCGATGAGAGTTATACATCTTGTCAGGGGACCGTCTGAAACCATCGCACCCACCTGACAGGCACCTGGCAGTTACAATGCTCGCGACCTGTTCCCTGGCTGCACGCCCACCCGTGGCTGCACCGTAACCACCCACGGCTGCGTCCAACCCCTGCACCCACCCCCCCACCGGGCCATCCGCAAAGAGGTCCACTACATTTTATTTTGAAATAATTGTTTATTTTCAAAAGTGTGTTTTTATCCCTGGAAACAAGTTTCAGCATAGTGATTTCAAATGATAAATTGATAGAAATAAACTTCAATGAAAATTAGATTTTCTGGGCTGTGACAATGTACCTTGTTGATGTATACGTGTGTAATACCTTGGACGTGTAAAGTGCTCATTAAATACCAACTTCTTTCTCACATAAACCTGAAAATGGGCCGTGGCTACTTTCCTGCCTGCCTGTATTGCCACACTAGTGGTGTGCACAGCTCTTCAATTTTTCCTAAACGCTTCCGTTTTCCTAAACCATGCCTTCTGTTCCCGGGATCGGGGGTTCAGTGTAGTCCAGCTTTCAGGACTTGCTCTAAGATTTCCTTTGACCTTACGGTTTAACTCAGTGACTTGGCTTCTGCTGCTCCGCCCATTTTTTGTTATTTTCTTCTTTTCTTTATTGATTAAGGTATTATATATGTGTCCTTATCCCCACATTACCCCCCATCCCCCCACTCATGCCTTCACCCCCCTGGTGTCTGTGTCCATTGGTTGGGCTTATATGCATGCAAGTCCTTTGGTTGATCTCTCCCCCTAACCCCCACCCTCCCCTACCTTCCCTCTGAAGTTTGACGGTCTGATCGATGCTTCTCTGTCTCTGGATCTGTTCTTGTTCATCAGTTTATGTTGTTCATCATATTCCACAAATGAGTGAGATCTTGTGACATTTATCTTTCTCCGACTGGCTTATTTCCCTTAGCATAATGCTCTCCAGGTCCATCCATGCTGTTGCAAATGATAAGAGTTCCTTCTTTTTTGCAGCTGCATAGTATTCCATTGTGTAGATGTACCACAGTTTTCTAATCCATTCATCTGCTGATGGGCACTTAGGCTGTTTCCAAATCTTAGCTATGATGAATTGTGTTGCTATGAACATATGGGTGCATATATCCTTTCAGTTTCTTGGGATATATTCCTAGAAGTGGGATCACTGGGTCAAATGGGAGTTCCATTTTTAGTTTTTTGAGGAAACTCCATACTGTTCTCCACAGTGGCTGCACCAGTCTGCATTCCCACCAGCAGTGCACGAGGGTTCCTTTTTCTCCGCATCCTCGCCAGCACTTGTCGTTTGTTGATTTGTTGGTGATAGCCAGTCTGACAGGTGTGAGATGGTACCGCATTGTTGTTTTGATTTGCATCTCTCGTATAATTAGTGACTTTGAGCATGTTTTCATATGTCTCTTGGCCTTCCTTGTGTCTTCTTTCGAAAAGAGTCTATTTAGGTCCTTTGCCCATTTTTTTTATTGGGTTGTTTATCTTCCTTTTGTTAAGTTGTATGAGTTCCCTGTAAATGTTGGAGATTAAACCCTTATCGGTGATAACATTGTCGAATATGTTCTCCCATGCAGTGGGCTTTCTTGTTTTGTTGATGGTTTCTTTGGCTGTGCAGAAGCTTTTTATTTTGATGGAGTCCCATTTGTTTATTTTCTCTTTAGTTTCCATTGCCCTAGGAGCTGTATCGGTGAAGAAATTGCTTTGGCCTATGTCTGAGATTTTGTTGCCTGTGGATTCCTCTAGTATTTTTATGGTTTCCCATCTTATGTTTAAGCCCTTTATCCATTTTGAGCTTATTTTTGTGTGTGGTGTGAGTTGGTGGTCTAGTTTCATTTTTTGCATGTATCGGTCCAATTTTCCCAACACCATTTATTGAAGAGACTGTCTTGACTCCGTTGTATGTTCTTGCCTCCTTTGTCAGATAGTAATTGAGCATATTGGTTCGGGTCGATTTCTGGGTTCTCTGTTCTGTTCCGTTGCAGATCGATTACATTTTAAAAAGCAGTCGGGGTTACAGGGACACACACCAGTGGGAGTTGGGCAGAGAGGACAGGCCCTCCTGGGGACGGCCTGGTTCCCTGTGGTGCCCCCCGGCTCCAGCCCGGGACCTGAAGGGGCCCAGGCCCCAGAGCGCCATGGAGCACCCCAAAGTCCTCCAGGGGGGCCACAGGAGAAACCGGGGTGTGCCGTGCAGTGTCTCAACTCCCACCCCCCAGCCTGAGAACCACAGCTGCTCAGGACAGACGCGCGTGCACACCCCACACCCGCTCCGCATCCGGCCATCGGTCCTTCGTTAGACGGGGTCTCCACTCCCAGGTCTGTGGGGCCCCCAGGGGGTCCCCGAGAAAGCGAGTGGCCTGGGTCCCTGGTCGCCCAGCCTCCCCACTGCGGCGCCCCCACTTTTCCCAGAAGACGGTTTCACCCACTGAAGTTCTGTGTGAGATTATTCTCACCAAGAGATGAAATAAAAGTGAAAAGACGGCCCTGACCACCCCCTGTGGCCCCCGAAGGGTAAAGCCAGTGCGGGAGGCCTCCGCAAGCTGTCGCGGGGTGCTCCCCCCCCCCCGCACCCTCCTGCCCGGGTGCTCCCCTCCTCGGGAAATAAGTGAGACACGCTGAGGCCTCGCTGCTCTCCGTCTCCCAGGGCGGCGATGACGCATTAGTGACGTCACGCGCCTTGACAAGGCCGGGTACAGCCCAGCAGTTTTACTCCGGTCTCTCCGGCCTTCGTTTTCCGGGGGAAATTCCCACCGTTCAGCCAACCTTATTCCCTGCACCGGCTCCCGGGGTCCCCACAGCGCCCGCCCGGCGCGGCCTC
>NW_005370960.1:467759-469180 GCF_000412655.1 Myotis brandtii | reverse complement strand
CGGCCCGCCTGCCGCAGACAGGCCACCCTGTCGCTTCTGTTCACCTTCCGGGGCGTCCATCTCGCCTGCTCCCCTCCCTGAGGGTCATCTGCACGAACGTGGGGCCTCGCGGCTGCTCCTGGCCTGCGGCTGACCTCTCGTCCGTGTTGAGGCAGGTGGACAGGTTGCCATGGTGTCTGGGGCAGCGTCTGGGGCGGGGCCTGGGCTGGACCTCCTTCTCCCCCCGTCAGGTAGACACGGGGCGTGGGGAGCCCCGGCCTTGGTAACCCTGCTTTGTGGCGGTCACACTGAACTTTCATGCTTCAGAGATGAGGACCCGCAGGCAGGATTGGGTGAGCCCTGGGGACCCACGGGCCGGGCCGCCTGTCCTCCGCTCCCCAGGATGCCCCCCACCAGGTGGGTCAGGCCAGGCAGCTGCCGAAACATCCCGACAAGAATGCGGACACCCCACACCGTGCCTCTCAGCAGGGGCCCAGCCTGCCGACCTTGACCACGAGGTCAGGAAGGGTGTGGCGGCCGGGGTAGGCCGGGAATCGGACACTCCGCAGGCCACCCCACTGGGCACCCTGAAGGACACCCCGCAGAACAGCCGGCAGAGGGTGTGGAGCGGGACACAGCTGCCTGGCGGGGCCTGGACTCCTGGTGCTTGGACTCTGGCGAGGTCCGCCACGTGCTGTGAGATAAAAAATAAATAGAGCCCTGGCCAGTGTGGCTCAGTGGGTCCCGGGTTTGATTCTAGTCAAGGGCATGTACCTCGGCCCTGGTTGGGGTGCGAGCAGGAGGCAACCAATTGATGTGTTTCTCTCTTCCACTCTCTTTAAAAATCAATGGAAAATTATCCTCAGGTGAGGATTAAAATAATGATAATAATAATACAAACCAACCTAAGTTCCAAAATAGAAGGAGGATTTAAATCGAAGCTTGTGCGCCTGCACAGTGGGTGTGACACAGACGTTACACTGAAGGGAGGCAGTGTGGTCACAGCAACGTCTTAGGCAGGAACTTTATTTTTATGAAGAGCATGTATCACCCCGTATTGTCTACAATATGTAAATGTGTGGGCATGTACACACACATGCACACACACATGCACACACATATACACACACGCACGTGCACACACACACACTCCAGGGCTGTAACAGTGGGATCTCCAGCAGTGCATGTGGTTTACGTGTTTGGCCTCCTCCTCCTCTGAGGCCACACCCAGGGGAGCCTAGGCCCCGAGCCTTCCCCGCTGGCCTCTGCCCAGTGACCAGGGCCCCCAGCGATGGCCACATCCCAGAAGCTCACCTCTCACCTCTCTCCACAGGGAAGGAGAGCCCGCCAGTGAGCGACACCCCGGAGGACAGCGACGAGCCCATGCCGGTCCCCGAAGACCTGTCCACCACGTCCGGAGGCCAGCAGGGCGCCAAGGCCGA
>NW_005370960.1:466669-467568 GCF_000412655.1 Myotis brandtii | reverse complement strand
CAGGGGCGCGGGTGAGTCGGTCGCGGCCGGCGGAGGCCCCTCCGTCTGCTCCTGGGAACTTTGTCTCTGTCCTTCTCCCCACTGTTTCCCTCGGCCGCACGCTCCGGAGTGCAGACCCCAGGACAGGCCCTTTGTCTGATAGACGCTCCCGGCAGCTCGGCCCGGGACCCCACGGGCAGCATTGGGGGCAGCCTCCTTGGGGGCACATCGCCAGCCCTGTCCTCCGTGCCCGGCGTGGGAAGATGGGGGTTTGTGGGTTCGGCTGCTGACAGTCACCATCCCGGGTGTCGGGGAGGCCGCCTGTGCTGGAGCTCAGGGCGAGAGGGTGCACACCCGCCAGGTCACGCTCTCCCTCCCGCACGTTCCTCAAAGGCGACATTTAACTGAAAATAGAAAATCTGAAAATCAGAAAAGGACAGATGATAAACACACATCGCGGAGAGCTCAGTAGACACACTCAGACCTGCCCACGCCTGTCCATGGAGGCCCGGACCCTGGTTCCCGGGCCTTGCTCTCTGCCCGTTCACATCGACAAACACGCCCTTAACTTGCCCGGGACCCGGAGAGGGGCCTCAGGCCTCAGGCCTCGGGCCAGGGAAACCATGTGGACTCGCACTCACTAACCTTCGAAATGACCCGTGCGCCAGACATCCGAGTTAGGGCTCTGGGGGCCATCCTGGCGGCACAGGGGAGCTGTCCCCCAAGTGCCCTGCAGCCTGGGGGTCAGAGTCCCCACAACGTCCCTTAGGGCTGACTCCTGGGCGGGGACAGCACACCTGGCGCCGGTGGCCAGCCACGTCCCGAGGGCCCACGCCTCTCCGTGGGTCGCCCCTATGGGCCTGAGTGCTTGGTGCTGTGCCCCTGGCAAGAGCCCCGGCCCCCCCCTGCTCCTGACGGGC
>NW_005370960.1:464972-466377 GCF_000412655.1 Myotis brandtii | reverse complement strand
CCGGGCCAGGGCAGGGAAGCCACGGAGGGCAAGGCCCAGGCGACACCTGTTCTCTCATGAGGGCCGGCCAGGCTCCTGGAGTTAACGGGGAGCCCGGGGCCGCCCCAGGGAAAGGCAGGACGGTTTCTGCAGAGCAGAGCAGTGCATGAGCGAGTGAGGAGTGCAGGGCCCAGCCCCCACCTGCCCCGCCCCCGGCTTATAGGCCGTCCTTCCCGATGGGAGTGGGCACGGGCATCCGCGTGCGGAGTGTGTCACCTCCCCGGTGTGCGCTGTGTGTGGGAAGCAAGGTGAGCGTGTGGAGAGCATTAGGAGCCCGGCCCGCGTGGCTCCGTGGCTGAGCGTCAACCTCTGAACCAGGAGGTCACGGTCCGATTCCCTGTCAGGGCACAGGCCCGGGTTGCGGGCTCCATTCCCAGTGAGGGGCGTGCAGGAGGCAGCTGGTCAGTGATTCTCTCTCATCATGGATGTCTCTCTCTCTCCCTCTCCCTTCCTTTCTCTCTAAAAATCCATAAAAGTAAACCGTTTTTACAAAGAGCGGTAGGAGACAGTGTGAGGCCAGGGGATGAGGAAGCTGAAGGGGCTGCTCCTGGCGGGCTCAGAGCAGGAGGGCCGGGCCAGGACCGGAAGGGGAGCGCCGCCCTGCAGAGGCAGTGGGCCCGAGGAGGGAGCGCCGGGGGCACCTGGCAGAGCTGGGGGAGGCACCTCAGACGGAAGGAAGGAAGCACCAAGTCCAAGCCCCTCTCTGGCCCGGCCGAGCCTCGAGTTCCTCATTTAAAGTGGTGGTGGCAGCTGAGCCTGCTTATCTCCTCAGCAGACACGTCCCCAGCACCGCGCAGGGTGGGTGAAGGGAGCAGCAAGCTGGGCTGCGGACAGAGTAGCACAGACAGAGGGACAGGGCAGGGCAGGGCAGAGAAGGTGGCAGCTTAGGCAGACGGAACAGGTGGAATGATGGCTTATGAAGAGGGTAGTGGAGCCCAGAGCAGCCTCACCGAGAGAGGGGAGGGGAGCAGGGCATGTGGACACCTGGACGGAAGAGGGACGCATTGATTTTAACAAAACGATCCAGGGCCTAACCGTGAGCAAGGACCCTGGGCTCCCAAGGCTGTGGCGACCCCCTGCCCGGAGGTGCCTGTCCCCTCAGAGAGGAGGGGCTGGGGCGGCCCCGCCCCCGAGTGCCAGGGCTGGAGCAGAGATAGGGAGGCTCAGAAGCAGGGCACCCACCCAGCTGCGCCCTGAGGGAGACACGCAGACACGCTGAGCAGTGAGAGCAGAAGGAGGGGAGTTGGTTTCCTGCCCAGAGGACCGGACCTGGGGCAGCCATTCCTCCTGGGAGGCGGGAGCGAGGGTGGGCGAGCGTGTGAACAGGCGGCGACGCCGGGTTTGTCTCTAGGACGTGCTCCGCTGC
>NW_005370960.1:459399-464880 GCF_000412655.1 Myotis brandtii | reverse complement strand
GCCCGCCCGCGCTGGGCCCAGGTCACATCGGGCCTCCTCCCCGCAGCCGAATCGCACCCACGGTGGGAGCAGGTGGCTTCTCAGAGCTGTGAGCTCACCTGGTCCTTCCCTTCTAGGAGCTGGACCAGGGTTTCACTCGCCCTGGCCAAGATGGAAAAAAACTCAAGAAAAGTAGAAAGAAATCTTTATTTCCCCCCTCATTGGAACCCAGAGAAATGGTTAAGTGTGGAAAAACAAATTTTCTTTTTTGCTCCAAGAATTCTAAGTAAAAAGCCCTTCACCGGGTCTGAGATGGAGGACAGAAGGGGGCGTGGCAAGAGGGTTTCCTGTATGTCTGGTTGGTTACTCAGTGTCAGATCTCACCTTCGTTGTCAGGTTTCTGACAGGATACGGAGGCCTTGCTGAGGGTGGAGGCGGCTGCGGCCCGGCAGCCTGGGGGGAGGGGGTGGCCGGTTTCCACCGTGGAAGGTGGAGGGAGAAGCTGGGCCGGGCTGCCTGGAGGCGGGCAGCTGGTGCAGCGGATGCGCTATCTCGTCAGCAGTTGCAGGAAGTGCTGCTATCTGCCCGCATCGCCCGAGCTGATAAGCCCGAGCTGGGCGTTATCTGGCGGCATCTGAGCGGAGCTGCAGCAGCTCGGGGTGCAGGGGGGCGCTCTGGGGCCGCCGCGGGCCTGGCTGCTGGACCTCAGGGTCGGGCCCGTCCGGGTTGGATTCTTATTTTCCCCCGAGAAGCACCGGCAGGGCCGCTCCTCTTCAGGCTGAAGTGCCCGGTGGTTTGGGCGGCGGCTCACGAAGCCCCGTTCCCACCCTGTGACTCGGTCTCTCGGGAACGCCTGGTGGAGGCCGCAGGTGTGGGCACATGGACGTAGCCGCGCCAGGCGATTCCAGTTGGAGAGACGCCCATTGTCCTGAATTTCCAAAAACTGGGACCTGGCGTTCAGAAAAAGTATGTTGCTAACCAGTAAGTCCCTCAACTTTTGGAAACAGAGGCTGTGGTGGCTTAAAGCAAATGTTAGGTTTTGCGTTGCCTCCCCTCGATGGTCGGTGGTGACCGGCGCAAGTCGGACCTTCACAGAGGCCGTGAGCGCCGTGAGCACCGTGAGCGTTGGCACTGACATTAAATCCGTGAGTGCGTGCGCCAGGGACCTGCAGGAGAAGTGTGTGGGATGGTATAGAGGAGGGGCAAGGAAGGAGGGGAATGAGTTGCCTGATTTAGGGAAAAGGTCTAGAAAGAAATATGGTGGGAAAGCCCCTGGGAAAAGGGAGCGAAAAGAGGGGCAGGTGAGCAGGATGAGCTGGAGAAGGGCCCTCAGATGGTGGTGAAGTCCCAGAGCAGCTCAGGGGATGGAGGCATAGGTGGGATGTAAATGATGGTGAGGGTTATGGAATGAGTGAGCGAGTGAATGAATGAAGGAATGAGTGAGCGAGTGAATGAATGGAGTGAGTGAGTGAGTGAGTGAATAAATGAATGGTGAATGAATGAGTGAGTGAATAAATGAATGAGTGAGTGAATAAGTGAATGATGAATGAACAAATGAGTGAATGAATGAATGAGTGAACGAGTGAGTGAATGAACAAATGAGTGAGTGAACGAGTGAGTGAATGAATGAATGAGTGAACTAATGAATGAGCAAGTAAATGAGTGAATGAATGAATGCATGTGTGAATGAGCAAATGAATGCGTGTGTGAATGAGTGAGTGAATGAGTAAATGAATGAGTGAGTGAATAAATGAATGAGTGAACAAGTGAATGGTGAATGAACAAATGAGTGAATGAATGAATGAGTGAGTGAATGAACGAGTGAGCAAGTAAATGAGTGAATGAATGAATGCATTGTGAATGAGAGTGAATGAATGAATGAGTGAGTGAATGAGTGATTGCACTGGGGGCCTCCCTCCTCTCGCAGGCGGAGGCTGTAGGACAGTAGGAGAAGGTCCAGTGGGTTAGGATTTAAGCTTCACCAGGCAGATTATTTTAGGTCGGTGTTTCTCACTGGGCACAGGTGGCATTGGGGGCAGAGCCGATTCCTCCCCGGGTGGGATATTTAGCCACCCATGTCCCGCCTCACCTCGGTCATCATGCCCCTCCAGGTGTCCCCCATATTTCCCAGGTGAGAACCCCACTGCACCCCACCATTTCACCCAGCGCCTCGTCAGCCACGCGGGTCAGCGCGCCTCACGCCCGAGAGCCCTGCCCACGCAGGGGGCAGTTTGCAGCAGGTTAGTTGAGCTTTTTAAATGTAGCCAGCGTATCCCCAAACCTGGCGAATGAATTAAAAGAAAAAAAGAACATCTGCAGCAAAACTGGACCAGAAAAAAGTTTGTCAAAACTGGATCGTGGCTTTTCTGACCAACTTCCAGTTTTAACTTTCTGCCTCTGAAGGTGTTAACGGAAAAGTTGCTTATTTTTACAAACAGAAACCAGTGTTCATCTTATCTTCGCTTCATGCTGGCAGCTCCTAGGCCCGACCACCTCGCGCCCAGCTGAGTTACGAGGGGAAAGGCAGGCTCTCCCGCGAGAGGAGAGGAGTCTGGTCCCGTTCCCTGCTTGGCTCCATCTGTGTGGAGAGCAGAGCTAGCTGTGTGCATCAAACAACCAACCGACATGTCGTTAACTTTCCTTTTACGTGAGGTTTCAGAAAGAAATGGAAAAAAAAAAAAAAGGTTTTGAGCTGTGGTTGCCAGTTGCCACCTGTCCCATCTGGTTAGGACATTTTCTGATTTGGGAAGTGTAAATATAACCCAGAAAAAAAAGCTTCCCTCTTATGCAAAAGCAGAAAGGTTGAGGCAGAACGGAGCCTACCCAGGGCCCTGCCGTTTCCACAGAACCAGTGCCGTTCCGCGGAACTGTGGCCCCGGGGAGCCGGCCCCCAGGATTTTTGCCGCCCGCAGCCTCCCGGGCCCAGCCTGCGTGCCTGAGGCCAGGACTGTGCCGTCCAGATAAGCCCAGAGGGAACCACAGCTCCCACGTCATCCAGCTCTGGCCGAGCTCTGACCCTGTGCTGTTGGGATTTGGGGAGGTGGCGGGGGGAGGGTAACAGAAATTTGCAGGCAGCTCAGGAAGTGCATCCCGGGGGTGGCCTGCTGGGGCCAGGGCAGACGGGGACCATACAGGTCCAGAGAAGCCGTGGGCTCTGGCTCAGCTGTGGGCAGCTCAGAGCAACGTGGTTGGAAGAATTTACACCATGGCAATTGGCAGATGCCGGACGAGGCTTTGGCTTTGCTTTGTGGGGTCTGGGTAACCTGCTCTGCTGGCGCACCTAGAGCTTTGGCATCTCGACAGCCAGGAATCATTGTGTGGGCGTGGGTGCGGGTGCGGGTGCTATGGGAGAAAGAGCCTGTGGGGGAGCCGTGGGAAGGGAGGGGTCAACGTAGGTTGTCCAACGAGAGTTGATAACAAATGACTCTGGGCTGTGGCTGTCACACACTGGGAATGTTAGGCCGACTAGACTCTGTAGGTAGGAGACTTCTCGAGTTCTCGTTGTGGTGCTGGGAGACTGTGATTAGAAGGGGATTCTGGGGCATGTTATTATTATTATTACTACTAGAGGCCCAGTGCATGAAATTCGTGCCCAGGTAGGGTCTTTAGTGGCTGCCGGCTGCCGGCCGGGGCCTCTCTTCACTCCGTGCCGCCCCCTGGTGGTCAGCGCACGTCATAGCGAGCGATCGAACTTCCAGTCGGTCGAACTCCCGAGGGGACACTCTGCACATTAGGCTTTTATATATACAGATTATTGCCGCTGCTGTTATTTTGGTGTGAAGAACTTTGAAACGCAGAGCAGGACTGGTCGGTACTCCACGAATATGTCACTCACCTCCAAGGGTTTCCAGGAAAGCATTAGCCCCGTGACAGCCTTCAGGACTTGGACTTGGTGTTCTGAATGCAGCGTGAATTCCTCGGACTGAGTCCCGCCCTGAGGTGTGTGCAGAGCGAGGAGGGCCTCGCCTGGGGTCCCCGGGCCTGTGGCTTCCTTAGGACTGTCTCCGGGGGCGTGGCCGCACGCAGGTGGCTGGCCTGTGGGAGGGCGGGGCTCTCTCCGCGGGAGGCACCTGGCACTTGCAGCCACTGGAGTCACTCAACTGCCGCTTCTGCCCTACTTCAGGGCTGAGCTCAGCTGCAGGACCTCTGGGCGGCAGGTCTCGGGCGGCCTATGGGGGGCGGGGGGTTGGGAGGGGACGACTTCCCCTCCCGGTACCTGACTGCAGCCTGCAGTTCCCAGGCGTGATTCCCGGGAAACCTGGGCCATCTGTCTGTCCCCGCCACCGTCCCTTCTCAGAATGAAGGACCGGCGCATTAGAGGAGAGAGCCAGCTGAATGGGAAAGGCACGTTTATTGGGGCCCTGCAGGCAGCTGTAATGGTTTTATGATTGTTCTGTGGGGGGGGGGGGCACGCAGTGGAATGGGGCCGCTTTCGCCTCTCTCTGCGCTCGCTCGCCAGTGGAACGCACAGCCATAGAGGTGATTCTGCCGCCCGGAGCGCTCCGGCCTCCGCCCCCTCGCGATGTGAAATAATGACCATGAACCGAGACCCGCCTCATGACCACTGGCCGCGCCCGCGCCTCAGTTTCAGCGTTTCTCAGCCGCGGTGAACGCGCGCGGGGCAGGGCTGTGGCTGTAAGTGGTTTCAGTCCGAGATGCCAGCGGTTGTTTTCATCCCCAACCGGCGTTTCCGCACAATGGGAAGCGGCGCTGCCGTCACCCAGCCGGTCTCCACGCTCACGCTGTGTCTGACGCTGTAGCCGAGGGTGTGGAGGGCTGTCCGGGGCGTGCGCCGGGCTCGGCGGTTCCCATCTCCACCGGCTTCGTCTCCTGATCACCTGGACGGCAGCGGCCTGTGCACACACACCTCTCCGTGTGCACACACACCTCTCCGTGTGCACACACACCTCTCCGTGTGCGGGCGGGTGCGGCCTGTGCATCGCCGCTCCGTGTGCGGGCGGGTGCGGCCTGTGCATCGCCGCTCCGTGTGCGGGCGGGTGCGGCCTGTGCATCGCCGCTCCGTGTGCGGGCGGGTGCGGCCTGTGCATCGCCGCTCCGTGTGCGGGCGGGT
This sequence comes from Myotis brandtii, assembly GCF_000412655.1. NCBI lineage: Eukaryota > Metazoa > Chordata > Mammalia > Chiroptera > Vespertilionidae > Myotis > Myotis brandtii. The sequence goes on along the minus strand of NW_005370960.1, from coordinate 459,830 downwards.
GCGGCCTGTGCATCGCCGCTCCGTGTGCGGGCGGGTGCGGCCTGTGCATCGCCGCTCCGTGTGCGGGCGGGTGCGGCCTGTGCATCGCCGCTCCGTGTGCGGGCGGGTGCGGCCTGTGCATCGCCGCTCCGTGTGCGGGCGGGTGCGGCCTGTGCATCGCCGCTCCGTGTGCGGGCGGGTGCGGCCTGTGCATCGCCGCTCCGTGTGCGGGCGGGTGCGGCCTGTGCATCGCCGCTCCGTGTGCGGGCGGGTGCGGCCTGTGCATCGCCGCTCCGTGTGCGGGCGGGTGCGGCCTGTGCATCGCCGCTCCGTGTGCGGGCGGGTGCGGCCTGTGCATCGCCGCTCCGTGTGCGGGCGGGTGCGGCCTGTGCATCGCCGCTCCGTGTGCGGGCGGGTGCGGCCTGTGCACACACACCTCTCCGTGTGCGGGC
>NW_005370960.1:455283-459358 GCF_000412655.1 Myotis brandtii | reverse complement strand
AGTTGCAGCCACCGGACGGTCCCCGCGTAGGGCAGAGGCTTCGTGTGTGAACGACAACCCGTGCTGGGGGGCGTCTGTGTGAAACATGGACCCGTGTCCCAGGGAGCTCGGCGCCGGAAGAGAATCGGGAGGCCTGCCGGGCGACCGGCGTCCAGTGGCCGCGATAAAAAAGAAAGTCGCGCCCGTGGGTTCGCTTTAACGTCCTTTATTCAACTCCCTGAAGCACCTCAGTGTCAGCCTCACGGGTGTTCTGGTCCTTTTTGCACCGCGTCCTGAGGCTGGTGAGTCCTTTAGCTCACGGCCCCTCCGTCCGGGCTCTGACGGGCGGCCGGGCGGCCTGCGGGCACATCGGGCTGCGTGTCTGGGACCCTGGGAAGTGGAGCCACAGCCGGTCGTTGATGGCGTCGCGAGCGTAGTGTCTAAATCTGTTGTCTCTCCAGGGGCTTTTCTCGGTCGTCATCACAAATGACTGAACCTTCGCTGTGCCTCCTCCACTGCGGGCCACGTTGGTTTAGAGACGGTCGAGGTCCCGCCCCCGGTGCAGCGTCTGGTTTATTTCGCGCGGCTCTGCGCTGCTTGTCCAGCCTACAGGCCTTGGCTAAGCACCAAGGGGCGCGGACACACAAAGCATGACGCCCGCCGCCCAGAGCCCAGCAGCCGGTTATGCGGGAGGTGTCGCCTGTGGCCTCGCTCTCGCCGATCAGTCTGTGCTCATGCGCTCACTCCCTGCGTCGCGTCCGGGCAGAACTCCCTTCGATCCTGGAAACAAGGTGTTGCTCTGTGGACACACAGTCCATCCGCGCAGAACGCATGGTGGACGGGCACCGGGGAGCCAGCCTCACACCGAGGCCCAGGGGGCAGGGGGCCAGGGGCAGCGCTTTCATTCTTTAGGGCAGGGGTCCTCAAACTACGACCCGCGGGCCACATGCAAATACAAATAGTGTATTTGTTCCCGTTTTGTTTTTTTACTTCAAAATAAGATATGTGCAGTGTGCATAGGAATTTGTTCATAGTTTTTTTTTAAACTATAGTCCGGCCCTCCAACGGTCTGAGGGACAGTGAACTGGCCCCCTGTTTAAAAAGTTTGAGGACCCCTCCTCTAAAAGGACAGTGATGTCAGTGACGCACAAGCCTACAACTGTGAGGTAAATTCAAGAAGAGAAGTCAGTACCGGCCGGTGTGGCTCAGTGGTTGAGCATTGACCTATGAACGAGGAGGTGAGGGTTCGATTCCTGGTCAGGGCACAGGTTGAGGGCCCAGGTTGAGGGCTGGATCCCCAGTATAGAGGGCGTGCAGGAGGCAGCTGATCAGATTCTCTTTCGTCATTGATGTTTCTCTCCCTCTCCCTTCCTCTCTGAAATCAATAAAATATATTTAAAAAAGAAGAGAAGCTGGGCCCTTGCACACATCCGGACCCTGCCCCTCCCTCGCAGGGGCGGGATTTGCTCCTACCCCTCAGAGAGCTGCCATTCCTGGTTAGACCACAGCAACCGTCCATTCCCGAGCTTTGCACGAGTGAGAATATAAAGGGGGGTCATTGAGGATCATGTCTGGGTGTTTTTTGGACACAGTTGGGAAAAATGAGAAGAATGAACAGACTAGATGGCTGGGGTTGGGAAGGAGTCTGAGCGAGCTGTGAGGGGCCTCCTGTCCTGAATTTCTTCCTCTGCCTCAAAGCAGGGGTCATGCATTCATTCAACAAACAGTTATCGAGCTTCCAGTATTTGCCATGAACAAAATGACAGAGATCCCTGCCTTCAGGAGCTCACTTGTGGGTGGGGAGGCCCCTCCACCTTCCTTTCCCCTTGCGAGCAAGAGACAGCTAGTCAGGCCTGAGGAAGGAAGAGAACAGCAAATGCCTTGTGAGTGTTAGCTATGGGGCAGGCACCGCTCTCAGCTCAGCATGGCCTCATTTCATTCCCACAGCACTACCTTGAGGAGGTGTTGTTATTATGAGACTAGAGGCCTGGTGCACAAAATTCGTGCGGGGTGGGGTCCCTCAGCCCAGCCTGCAACCTCTCGTAATCTGGGACCCCTCAGAGAATGTCCAACTGCCGGTTTAGGTCTGATCCCACATCGGGCCTAAACTGGCAATCAGACATCCCTCGCAATCCAGGACCACTGGCTCCTAACTGCTGGCCTGCCTGCCTGCCTGCCTGATTGCCCCTAACCATTCGCCTGCTTGATCACTCCTAACCACTCGCCTGCCTGCCTGATCGCCCCTAACCACTCGCCTGCCTGCCTCCCTCATCATCCCAAACTGCTCACCTGCCTGCTGCCCGGCCTCGGGCCTGTGCCGTGGGCACTGCCACCCCTGGGGAAGGGCCCGCCCTGGAGGGAGCTGAGAGTCAGGAAGCAGCACTCCACCGTCAGATGAGAGTGATGGACACAGAAGGGCAGGGCCGGCCCGTGCGGCTCACTGCTGGGCGTCATCCCGGGCACCTGGAGGTCAGGGTTCGGTTCCCGGTCAGGGCACAGGCCCGGGTTGTGGGCTCGATGATCCCCAGTGTGGGGCGTGTGGGTGGCAGCCGATCCAAGATCCTCTCTCATCATTGATGTTTCTCTCCCTCTCCCTGTCCCTTCATCTCTGAAATCAATACAAATATATTTAAAAAAAACAATAAAAAATGTTTTTTTAAAAAATCAAAAGGCAGGGAGCAGCCCTTACTGAAACCGTGTCCCTGAACACGTACGTCAGACGCAGATGGAGAATAAGGGAAATGACTGTTTTCGGTTTTGCCGCGTGACTGGAGCTGGCTTCCCGGTCGGGAGCCGGGGGCCCCCCCCCCCCCCCCACAAGGGGACAAGCCACCTGAATCCGCAGCGTCGGGGGTCTCGGCCATGAGCCGTGTGCCTCCATGGAACCGCCTCTCACCGCACGCTCCCAGGGAGACGGCAGGAATGTTCCGGCCCCTCAGCCTGTGCCCGGGGAGCGGCCGGAATGCGGCTGGCGTTGAGCCCCAGTTGCCGTCCTGCCCCAAGCCCATCACCAGCTGCCGGCTAGTGGCCCAGGCGCCCAGCTGGGAGGCTGGTCCCTGGGAGCTAAACGGGGAGATGCCAACGCAGCCCAGCACCCCTCCAGGGGGCCGAGGGCGCCCGCGTCTGGGAGGCAGGGGGCTCCCTGCAGGGTGGCTTTGGGGGTTGGTTGGTGAGAAGAGGGCTGGGAAGGGCCCGCTCTGTCCCAGGTGCCCCGCGAGGCGCGTGAGAGAGAAGCTTCTGAGGCTCAAAGCATTTGCCCTCCGGGAGACGGCTGAGCAGAGAGGAGAGTGGTCAGAAGGGCAAACACGGGAACAGCGCGTAGGACACGCTGTCTGCCCTCCTGCTGACAGCCGTCTGGCCTCACACACCTGCTGGTTGGTGTGGTTTCTTTTTTCTTTCCTTATTTTTTTAAAGCATATATTTTTATTGATGTCAGAGAGGAAAGGAGAGGGACCGAGAGAGAGGAACATCAATGGTGAGAGAGGATCATAGATCGGCTGCCACCTGCACGCCCCTCACTGGGGGTCGAGCCGAAACCCGGGCCTGTGCCCTGACTGGGAATCGAACCCTGACCTCCTGGTTCCTGGGTCGACGCTCAACCACTGAGCCAGGCCGGCCGGGCCATCCACGGTCGGATTTGAGGGGCAGAGAGCGGGGAGGAGGAGAGCAGCCCTGGCTCCATGTGCCCTCGCTCCTGCGTCCTCAGGTCTGGCCTCAGGACGGCTGGGATGGGGCTGTGTTGCTGGGGCTGTTTCACGGGGGGGCGGTCCGGGGGGGCGGGGTGGAACACTGACCAGCAGGCCCTGAAGTCCTACTAGTATTTCCACAGCCGCTTCGCAAGGTGCCGGCAGAAAACGTAGCCTTTTTAATTTTTAAAAAAATATTCAGATCATCTGCTTTGTTAGTGGCATGAGCATCCGGGCCGTCCGGACAGCGTGTGGGGACGGAGGCAGTTCACGATAGTTCGTCTGCAAACCGGGCCCAAGGTCAAAGCCAGGCTGAGGAGACCATGGGAAACCATGTACAAGTTCCTGAAAGTGACCAACACTCACGCCAGCATCAAAGCAAGAGCAGAAGGCTCGGCCGTCCCCATGGG
>NW_005370960.1:453967-455208 GCF_000412655.1 Myotis brandtii | reverse complement strand
CTTTTAATGGATCTTTATCGTGGAAAGTGTTACAGGCGTCCTCCTTTTACCCCCACCGAGCCTCTCCTCCCCCTCCGCCCGGCCCTGGCCTCGCTGTGTCTGTGTCCACGGGCCGAGCACGTGTGCATACGAGGGCTCTGGCTCGCCGCGTCCCCCGCCCTCCCCCTCGGAGAACCCTCAGTCTGTTCCCTGCCTCCGTGTCTCTGGGTCTGATTGCTCCTCAGTTATTTTGTTCACTGGCTTCCGCGCTGACTGAGGTCGTGGCGTCCGGGTCTTTCTCGTTGGCCTTGTTTCGCTTAGCGTGACGCTCTCCGGTCCCTCCGTGGGCTTCGCAGGTGAGCGGTCCTTTCACGGCCGCGTGGGGGTCCCTGGTGTGGAGGTGCCCGGCTTTCTGTTCACGCGCCTGCTGATGGGCCCGGGGCGGCCACGTTTTTTATCAAGTTTCATTTTCACTCTCGTAAGTGACACTGCTTCCCTGTGACACACTGGTCCTGCCGGAATCCGGCCTTCCTGAGCCGGGGGGGCGTGAGCTGGGTCATGAGAGCTCACAGCTCGATCAAGAGCAGGGGAGCCAGGTGACGGGAGGGACATGGGAGAGCATGTGCTTCCAGGGGCCTCTGTGCGGTCGCCGTGGCGGGTGGCGATGCTGGTTGACTGTCCCTTCCCACTTGCCCGCGTCCTTGGGTCAGGAAGGCTCCCCTCTCAAGACCCACAGAGCAGCCGGCGCCTGGGCCACAGGCCACGCGGCTGACCCGGGAGCCGTGGCAGAGCCGAGAGGCCCGCGGAGAAAGGGAAAGGTCGCTGACGCCCTCACGCGACGCCCCCTCAGGGGCTGTGAGCAGAATTCTCGCCTCAGCCCTGCCCGGTGGCTCCATAGTTAGAGCCTCGGACTGAAGGGTCGAGGGTTCGATTCCCAGTCCAGGGCACGGACCTCAGTTGTGGGTTTGATCCCCGGCCCAGTCGGGGCACGTGCAGGAGGCAGCCAATCAGTGTGTCTCTCTCACATCGATGTTTCTCTCTCTCTTTCTCTCTCCCTCTTGTCTCCCCCTCCCCCTCCTTCCCTCCCAAAACGCAATGGAAAAACATCCTCAGGTGAGGATTTAAAGACAAAAACTTCTCCCCCAGGGGAGAGAAAAGGGTGGTACACACTGGGACCCAGCTCCTGGGGGCTGGAGGCAGACAGCTCTGGGCGGGCTGCCTCCTGCAGGTGGGCGAGGGCACGGCTCAGACCCAGGAGGCGG
>NW_005370960.1:452572-453944 GCF_000412655.1 Myotis brandtii | reverse complement strand
ACCCCGGCAGGGGTGGCACCGCAGGCAGTGGGGGGCGGGGGGCGGGGGAGGCCCACACAGCAGGACTCGGGTTCCGTAGTGGACGGTCAGCCAGTGAGTGTATCTCACGCAGCGAGAGGACCCACCCACGTGTGCTATCGTTGCGCCGGGCCCTGCGCTAAGGATGCCGACGGCGCTGGAGCCTTTGCCACCCACCCACCCAGCCAGCCACTCACCCACCCACCCAGCCACCCAGCCAGCCAGCCAGCCACCCACCGGGGAGAGTGGCGCTGGTCCTGGCGACGAGGCACACCTTACATCCCATGTCATCCTCCATCTCCCGGGCGAGGAGGCCCGGCCATGTCCACGTGCCACAACCACCGCAGGCAGCGCTGGGAGGGATCAGGCCTCCTTCTGGCTCCGTTGCTGGTTCTAAACCAGCGGTTCTCAACCTGTGGGTCACGACCCTTTGGGGGTCGAACAACCCTTTCACAGGGGTCGCCTAAGACCATCGGAAAACACATACAATTACATAGTTTTCGTGATTAATCACTATGCTTTAATTATGTTCAATTTGTAACAATGAAATTGGGGGTCACCACCACATGAGGAGCTGTGTAAAGGGTCGCGGCCTTAGGAAGGTTGAGAACCACTGAGCTAAACGACCGGGGTTAATTCCTGATCCAGCCACGCAGCCTGTGCGACCAGCCTCTGCGATCCCAAGGCTTTTGTCCTCTGGCCCCGTGGCCGCCCGTGTTTTCTGCCTGTGCTGTGGCGCCACCTCCTCTGAGCAGCGCCGGGGGGCACTGTGGGCCGTGCTGGCGCCTGGGGCCAGGGGGAGTGAGTGGGTGGGAGGATGGGCTCCCGATAGCCCCTGTGGTCTGGCCTGTGGGCAGCGTCTGCTGGGCGCACAGTGAGGACGGGTTGAGCAGGGCCCACGCAGGCCTCCCTGGGGACAGGACGCAGAGGCTGCAGGGAGGCGGGGGACCCCGGAAAGACAGCAGCACGGCTGTCGGAGGACCTGGTGCCTGGGACTCGGAGAAGCTGACAGAAGTGGGGGAAGCAGAACCCTGGCCCGGGGAGCGCCGTGGGGCCTGGCTCGGGCAGGGGACCGACTGGGCGTCAGCAGCAGAGCCCCCGCCCCCCTCCCCCCAGTGACTGCCAGATGGAGCTGTGACCCTGTGGCCGCTCAGGAGGTGGTGGGTGGGTGGCCTGGGGAGCCTGGGAGAAGGAGGGCTCATTCCTGTGTTGTCAGCGATGCTGGGATGTGTGAGGGGGGGGCAGAGGGCCCCTCCGTGCAAAGCTGGAGTCAGGGCTTGGGGACAGGCCCGCTGGTCCTGCTCCTGTGTCCACCGGGTCTGGCAGCCCAGGGGCCGTGTGAGAGGTGCTGGGG
>NW_005370960.1:449181-452107 GCF_000412655.1 Myotis brandtii | reverse complement strand
CAGGAGCTGGACGAGGTGACGGTGACGCCGGCAGGCGTGGCCACGCCTCACATGCCCCGCGACCGCCTCCCCCGCCGTGAGAGACGTGAACCTGGGGGTGAATATCCGCGCTGTGAGGTGTCCCGTCACCTCTACGCCTCCTCCCTCATGTGCATCATCGGTGACTCACAGGGGTGGGTCTCAGAGGCGACATCTCCTGCGCTGAGCGAGGGCTGGGGCCTGCCGGGGACTGGGGCCTGGCGGGCCCGGGGAGACCTCCACGCGGGTGCCCCTGGGCCCATCCATTCCCTCTGAGAATTCCATCTCTCAGCAGCCAGCCCAGGACGGACTGTCAGTGCTGAGCCGAGGTCGTGAAACACTCCCTACCTCCCCGTTGTCCACCAGGTGCTGCCTCCTCTTTTTTTTTTTTAATACTTTAATTGATTTCAGAGAGGAAGGGAGAGGGAGAGAGAATCCTGGCTGCCTCCTGCACGCCTCCCACTGGGGATCGAACCCACAACCCAGGCATGTGCCCTGAACCAGGCATCGAACCCGGGACCCTTCAGTCTGTAGGCCAACGCTCTATCCACTGAGCCAAACTAACTAGGTACAGTGGTTGGCAAACTGCGGCTCGTGAGCCACATGTGGCTCTTTGGCCCCTTGAGTGTGGCCACGAAGTTTCAATCGCACTGTACGTGCACGCCCGCACGTGGTATTTTGTGGAATTTCAAGGGGCCGCAGTTTGCCGACCACTGAGCTAGGACTCTCCTCTTTAAAAAAAAAAAAAAAAAAATGTTTTAAATTGATTTCAGAGAGAAAGGGAGAGGGAGAGAGAGAAACATCAGTGATGAGAGAGAAACGTCGATCGGCTGCCTCCTGCACGCCCCACCCAGGGGGTGCGCCCTGACCCCCTCTTTTCCTGTCTGTGAACAGAAAACCCTGGGACCCCAGCCCCTGCAGGTCTAGGACGGGGAGGGGAGCGGGTGTCAGCGCGTGAGGACTGGGTGTTTTCCTGTTAAAAAGTCATTTATCACCAGGAGCAACCAAGTGTCCCAGCCCCTGATGAACGAGGCCCTGCATGACTGCACCTTCGGCGGAGGCGCAGCATCACTTCCCAGAAGGGCACCAGCTCACCCATTTCCTGTTTTTATCTCAGAACGTCCTGTGTTTCCTCCCCCTCGGATTTCCTGGCAGTGGGACCCGGGAAGCAGGTGACACGGGCCCTCAGGCCCCGCCCGAGGTGCATGCACGTTGCACGCGGTGGCAGCCAAGTCCGCGTCTTTGCACAGGATGAGGGTGTGAGGGGCGAGCTTACGGCCGAGGACACGGGAAGGCGCCCCGCAGGCGGCCAGCTCCTCCTCATGCAGCCGTGGGGGGCGTCTCTTCACCCCGACACTTTCTGAGCTGCTCCCACTGCCTTCTCCACTGTTGGCGGATTTTAACCCTCTGGACAAGGAATCGTTCCAGAACCTACTAGACCCACCAGGGATTCTTTCAAGAATAGCTTGGGCCCAGCCGGCTGGCTCAGTGGATGAGCATCCATCCACCTATGAACCAGGGGGTCACGGTTGGATTCCCGGTCAGGGCACAGGCCCGGGGTTGCAGGCTCCATCCCCAGTGTGAGGTGTGCAGGAGGCAGCCGATCAATGGTTCTCTCTCATCATTGATGTTTCTCTCTCCCTCTCCCTTCCTCTTTGAAATCAATAAAAACATATTAAAAAAAAAAAAAGAACAGCTTGAGAACACCTTCACCTTGTCTTCTTACCTCACGTTTACGCGTGGACAAGCCAGCGTTGGAGAGGCCGTCTGGGCCCCGGCCTGGTGCACAGTGAGCCTACAGGCAGGGGGCTGCCCGGCATTTCATGCACCTGATCCTTCATTCACTCACTCACTCATTCATTCATTCACAAACATGTCTGCCCCCAAGGGCACCGGCTCCGTGCCCACATTTTCCATCGGCTGCCGACCGAAGGCAGCCACGTAACCAGGAGGAGCCGAGCCCTTGGCCAGGTGGGCCCTGAGCTTCCTTAAGAGAGAGTCACCCACGGACAACGGCCCCGGCCCCAGGACCCGCCTCTGAACCCCGTGTCCGTTGGGATAGTGTTTTCCGCCTCCTCCCTCCCCCTCTCCCTCTCCCTCTCTCTCCCCTTCTAGTCTGCAGCTTCGGGTCTGCTGGCTGTTAGATAAGGAGAAGGCGTGCTGTGACCCGCCCTCGCGCGTGGTCAGTGAGGGCACAGCTCCGGGCGCGGACGGGAGGGGCTCCCGGGGCGTAAACGTGTGGATCTAGCTCAGAGCCGTTGACCTGCTCTTCCCGGCTGCCCCGAGGCCAGGCTGGCTCCTCCCACTCGGGACCTGTGGCCTCCGTGGCTGCAGGTGGCGCCTCCCCTCTGGGTCTGTGTAGTGTCCATGGGACGAAACTTGGGGGGGGGCGCGACTTCATTGTCCCGAGTTTGCATGTTTACGTTAGCGATTCCGAGTGAGGCCGGCACTCACACACACACACACACACTCACACACACATACACAAACACATAGACACTCACACAGGCACATACACACAAAGACACACTCACACACATACGGACACAAACACATACACACATAATACACATAGACACTCACACAGACACAGAGACACACAGACACACAGACACACACACACACAGAAAAGAGCAAGGTTCAGAGATGAGAAACCAACTTGCCAAAACCAAAGGAAAAAAGTGCCCACAGTTTTGAGCTTTTCCTGGTCCCGGGGAGGATGTTAAAAGTAAAGAGCGGGTGTCGGGTCAGGCCTGTGGCCGCGGGGTGGGGACTGCTCAGTAGCACGAAGAGCTGGCACCTGGTGCTCCCAGAATGTGGTCGGATCACCCGAGGTCTATCTCAGGAGGACACGCCGTGCATTGTGGTTCAGGGGCTGCTCGGGCTCCTCAGGGCCACACCACAGTGT
>NW_005370960.1:448241-449114 GCF_000412655.1 Myotis brandtii | reverse complement strand
GCCCCCCGGGCCCCCCCCCCGGGGGGCGGGGGCCGGGGGGGGGGGGGGGGGACATGGCCTGCAGAGTCAGAGGGGGGTGTCCCAGGAAGCTTGGGGTGGAGTCCACTGGCAGGGAGAGGGCGGGGTCTCGGGGGAGTGGGGCTCCCTCCCTGCAGCCAGGAGCTGGCCCGAGCTCCCCTCCCCCTGCCCCCCCCAGAAACTCCCTCATGGGCACTGAAGTGGAACCTTCCAGGGCCCGTGTCGTGGGGTGGGGGGCAGTGGCAAAGGGTGGAAGATATAAGGAGGGGTCAGGGCACTGTCCGGCCACCACCTGGGAGGACCCGTAGCACAGTCCTCAGGCCACAGCCCCACCCCGAGCGACCCTGAGCCTGGGGCCCGCCAAGAGCACCCGGGAGAGACAAGCCTGGGACGGGGCCCCGCAGGGCACAGGGCGGGCGTCAGGGGTGATCAGCAGTTTCCTGGGGAGCAGCGTGTCTCCTGGGAAACAGGCACCAGGGGAAGTTGTGTGTTCGTCTTAACCTGTGCTGGGAGGGAGCCCCCTGGGGCTGGGACCTGGGGGGGGGACCAGGGGCTGGGGGACCTGGGGTTTTTTTGGGAAGCCTGCGGGGGGTGGGGGGGACCTGGGACAGGGAGCCAGGGGCCCGTGGACCAGGGACAGGGAGCTGGGGGCCGGGACAGTGTGACATGAGCGGTTTCTCCTTTGCTGAGTCACCGGTTGCTGGAATTCTGCAGGGAGGGGCGGGAGGGCAGCAGGACCCACCCTCCGTGTGTCCAGGGGGCGATACTTTATCTCTGGCCTCCCCGAGGCCGGGCCTGGGCTCCTGGAATCTCTGGGGCTTGACGCGGCGCCAGCCACGGGGACAGGAGGGACAG
>NW_005370960.1:447536-447788 GCF_000412655.1 Myotis brandtii | reverse complement strand
GTGTGAGTGGACACAGCCCCGTCCCTCCTGCCCTCGAGGGGGCTGCCCAGGGCGGGTGGCCCCTCACACCTGCGGCCACGCAGACTCAGAGCCACTCGACCCCACCAGCAGCACCAGCAGCACCTGCACACCCACTCCTGTGCGCCCGGCCTGGTCAGGGGACTCTCTCCCATCTGCGACCCGCACACAGGTCCCTCGCTGGAGTCGGATTTGGATAGAAACACGAAAGACCCTCCCGCTGCCACTGAGATC
>NW_005370960.1:443707-445661 GCF_000412655.1 Myotis brandtii | reverse complement strand
GGAGCACAGGTGGCTCCGCAGCCACAGCCAGGGTTGGTTTAGACGTGTTGCGGTTCCATGGGAATCACACACTAAGGACACAAATGTCGAAGGCAGTTGTAACTGCACCAGGCAAGGAAAGGGGGCTCTCAGAGTGGTGAGCGGGCGACGTCCAGCGACGGTGCTGGGATCCAGCGTGTGTGGCTCGGTCACGGGGACACGGCAGCACGGGGACGAAGCTGTGCGCTTCAGGGCTGACCTCCCCCTGCAGTCCCTCCCGGTGGGACGCCTTAGAGGCCTCGCCTCCTCGCACCCGGAGCCCCTCCGCTGGCCAGGTCGGCAGCGACTTGAACCCCCCCTTCTGTGCCCAGCGCCACGCGAGCCGGGCCTGGGGCTGAGGGATGCGCTGAAACCTGCCTCTCACCTCAGTCGCAGTGACACCCGGTCGGCAGCGTCCGGGACCGTGCAGTTATCATCGGAGTTTTATGTCGCATCACGTCCTGCAATGTCCCGATTTAAAAGGTAATAGTTACCTTCAGACCCTTCGTCTGAGATGGCCGTGCCTGCAGGACGCGGTGCGGTGAGGGGCAGGAGGCCGAGATGGAAAGGCCCCGGGGCAGCATCGCACTGACGAGGGACGTGGTGGGCCGGCCAGCATGCCCTGGCCACTCATGGCCTCTGTGAGAGTTGTGGCCGGGGACGGGGGAGGGGCCGAGTGTTTGCTGGGACAGGACTGAGCCGGGCGGCTGAAGCCACTGTGGGTCTGAGGACAGGCGGCAGCACATGTGGAGCCGACATGGTGCCAGGCAAGAATGCGTTCTTTAAAAAGCGCGGCTTCCCGCACGCGCTCGCCGCGCCTCTGCACGCTCTCACCGCCCTCTCTCTGCTTTCTTGTTGCAGTTTCTTATGGGGCTGACGGCTTTAGGGATTTCCATGCAATAATCCCCAATTCTTTCTCTCGTAAGTATATGCTTTGCTTCTAAGTAAACGTGGACATGTGTGTTCGTCTCACGCTCCGTTCCCATCGTGTGGGTCCTGTGCGTGTGCTTCTCATTGCCTTTTGCATGTTGTCAATGTGAGATCAGTGCAAACAGCTCCCATCCACAACGTCACCTCCACAGTGAAGTGCACACGTGGCATGTTGTTTACTTATTTTTAAATGTATTTTTACTGATTTCAGAGAGGAAGGGAGAGGGAGAGAGAGAGAGAAACGTCCATGATGAGAGAGAATCCTGGATCGGCTGCCTCCTGCACGCCCCACACTGGGGATGGAGCCCACAACCCGGGCCTGTGCCCTGAGCAGGAATCGAACCAGGACCTCCTGGTTCCTAGGTCGATGCTCAACCCCTGAGCCACACCGGCCAGGCCACACGTGACATTTTAGATGTGAAAGGTGCCATGGAGCGTCCCTCTGTAGCGACATGGAGTGTGAGCAGTGGCACACGGAACAGTGGCATGGACGGAGTCGCCGCCCCCCCACACACACACATGTACACACACACACACACACACACACACACACACACCGCTCGCAGCGCTGTTACTAACGTGGGTCATCTCCTCTCTGCCGAGGAGATGAGGAAATGGCCGGGCTGTCTGTCACCACCCAGCAGCCCGGCCTGCGGTCGAGGGCAGCCGTCCACGCCTGCAGGACGGGAGCCGGCACGGCTGTTCGTCCGTTGCTCAGAGTGTTCATTTGCAGTGGCGCCGCGGGCCGCTCCTGATCTGAGCTGGCAGCCCAGGCAGATGTCCTTCCATCTTTCAGTTTTAGGCATCGAGGGATGAGATGACACTGTGTTTCGCAGCATCCTGAGGGGGTGGGAAGGGATGGACAGTGCTTTTCAAGGTGCACAGGGAGCTGCATATTCAAAGCGATTCAAGCTGGTGGCCCCTTTGGACTGGCGGCGTCAGAGCCTGGAATAGTCCGTCCTCTGATGCTGCAACTGGGAAACGACGCCCGCTAGGGCTGCCCCGG
>NW_005370960.1:440940-443598 GCF_000412655.1 Myotis brandtii | reverse complement strand
GGGGGGGAAGGGGGGAGGCGGGGGGGGAGGGGTTCTGACGTGGCCGCTGTCGGGAACAGGGGCAGCGAGGTCCCAACATCCTGTTGTCAGAAACCGTTAGGTTCCTAAAGGGTTGATCACGTCGGACCTTCCCTCGCAGCCCCGACTGGCTGCCCTCCCAGTTCACAAGGGTCCAGAGGGCTTTCTCCTACGAATGCTCCTTTGGCCCAGCTTTCAGACGCCAGCCCGATGTTTACTTCTGTGGGATGGACACGCATGTGTATAAGATGTTTACATACGTGTGTGCCTGTGCACGTGTGCTTCTGCGACTGTGTGAGACAGTAAGTGCGGGGACAGGGAGCTCATGTGAGTGTAGAGGTGGACGGTCACACGCCTGCGACGTTAGGAGGTCCGGGCACCTCCGAGTGAGTAACACGACCTCAGCACGTCACTGACTCGGGCGTGTGCAGGCTCGAGCGGGAGGAGCGTCCAGGCAGGTCCTTGGGTGAAGACGTCCCTGTGAGAAACGTCTCCATGTCAGCCCTGGAGCTTCAGGGCGACAGGTGGTGTGTGTGTGGATGCGCTGCCTGCCCACATATTCACACAAATGGGCCCACAGGTCCTCGTGTTTCACTCTCTTTCTCCCCCTCCCCCATGTGCCCAAACCGTAACTGGCCCCCTGGCCCCCTGGCCCCCTGGCTGTACTTCACCCCACCCAACAGCAACCAAACTGTTCTGGGCCAACACCGCCACCTAGTGGTCATGGTGGAGAAGGGTCCTCACGCCTCAGCACTTCTTTTCCCTTTTTCTTCTGAAAAATTAAACACATCACCTGTGTAAGCCCCTGGACCGGCTCCCCGCCAGTGTGCGTCCCTCGTCGCCGGAGGAAGTGCGTTTCATACGCTTCCTCTTTTCTCTCTCCCCGACTTCATCCCACTAAAAGGCCTGAAACATGAAGTAAGGCTTAAACTATTCCTGATCACACTTCCGTACAACGGAAAGAAAACAGCCTGCACTTAAAATGGTGTATGTTGTAATGAATGGTTTTGTTCACCTTTAAAACGCTCAACACTTTTCATAACCCTCCGGCACAGGGGCGCCCCGTCGGCAGGGTCCGGGGGGTCGTGCGTTAGCATCAGAGTTTTCTGTCACAGCACGTGTCGCCATTTCTGCAGCCGCTCACACACGCCTGCCTGTCGCCTCCTTGCACACTTTCGTTGCTTGCCCTCCTCCCAGCCGCGTCCCAGTGTCCCCTCCGCGGGATTTTTACTGGCCAGTCGCCGTGAGGCAGGAGTGCTCTGTCTTCCTTCATTCTTCATTGAAAACAGTGCACGCGGCAATCCCGGGGCCTGACCGCCTCCTGTGGGGCCGACTTCAGAATCACTTTCCGACAGAAGCGTGTGTGGCGTTGGCTTACGCGGCGCCTCCGTCCCGTTCCCACTTTCACGGTTCCTTCTCCTTCGCCACAGAGACCGGTTCTGTCTGCGTTTCCCAGGAGCCCAGACGGGGGTCCTGTTGGTCTGGTTCTGTTACAGCTCAGACCATGTGTCCCCGGGCGTAGCCAGGAGAAGGTCCCTCCCTCGCGAACCACTGGTCTCCTGCTTGAACCTCTGGGGTGAGGGTGATGTCGTGCTGGCTTCCCCTCACGCTGTCCTCGCCCCTCCCGCCTGACAGGGTCCCTGCTCCGCGCCCATCGGAGCGTGTGCCCCCGGGGCCGGACATGCGAGTGTGGGCCGGCTCTCAATGGGGCACGGCCACCCCACGTCTTCCCTCTCAGGAGCGTCCTTACCTTCTTTTTTATTTCTTCTAAATGGGGGGACTCCCGCCCTGGCTGGTGTGGCTCAATGGCTAGAGCTTCAGCCCGCGGACGGAAGGGTCCCGGGTTCGATTCCGGTCACGGGCACAGGCCCAAGTTGTGGGTTTGATCCCCCAAAGAGGGCGTGCAGGAGGCAGCCGATCGATGATTCTTCCTCATCATTGATGTTTCTATCTCTCCTCTCTTCCTCTCTGAAATCAATAAAAAAAAATATTTAAAAAAATAAATAACAATAAATGGAGGGACTCCCCCGTGCCAGCCACTGGCAGACCCGGAGGCGGCTCCGCGGCCCCAGCGCCAGGGCCCAGGTCATCTGAGAGGAGCCCACGCCGGGTGGCCCGTGGCTCCGCCCTGGACGCTGCTTGGCCACGGGACACCACACTGTCACTTTCCTCTCCCGGGGCCCCCAGGAGTCTTACAAGCAGGGGAGCAGCGAGCAGCGACCTGCCCTGGGCTCCCCTCTCCTGGGCTCCCCTCTGACCCTGTCTCCAGGGTCGCCTTTGCCCTGACTTCTCAGTGCGCGGCCAGCCGCCCAGTCGCGGCTCCTTTGCTGTAACATTCCTGAGCCAAAGCCCCGCCGCGTCTCTCTCCGGCTGCTTCCAGCCGAGGCTTTCCGGGAGCCACAGCAGCCCCCGGGGCCGCTTCTGTGGCTGTGATTTTACTGCTCAGCGAGTCCCCGCAGCCCAGTGTGGCTCACTTCCTTCCTGTAACATTTCTAGGGCCAAAGCCCTGCCTACGCTGGCCTGTGGCCTCTGCTATCCTAGCCTTTCCTTGTCTCACGGTCCGCAGCTGTAATGAATGTGCTCTCAATCACCAAAAAAAAAAACCAGAGAGAAAAAAATAGGATCCCCCTCCCCTTCCCC
>NW_005370960.1:439907-440560 GCF_000412655.1 Myotis brandtii | reverse complement strand
GAGCCCGGCCTCCGCGCCGCTGCTCCTCCGCTCCTCTGCTCCTGTGCTCCGAGCCCCGGCCTCGCGGTAGAGCCCGCCAGGTGGTGATTAGACATCACCCAGGTGTTGGCGGTCAGAGGCCTGAGCTTTACGCCTGTTCTCGGTGCAGACGCCGTGGACCGTGGGCCGTGGGCCGTGGAGATGAATTCCCTTCCACCGGGAAAGGTAGCTGGCAGCACTGAGGCCAGGGAGGCCGGGAGGCCGAGGCAGCAGCACCCACTGGGGCCCCGCACACGGCTCCCCGCCTGTCTGCTGTCCTTGCTCCCTGAGCTGCTGGGACTCGGCCCCTCGTCTGGCAGCTGCTTGGGGCCAGGGTGGGGGGTGGAGAAATAGGCCCTTCTGAGCTCTGGGCTCTAGAAGCCCTTCAGAGCCACCGCCTGCCGAGGGGCCTAAAGGGAGGAGCCACCCTCACTCCTGGGTCTCCGAGTCCACGTGGCCCGTCAGCTGGGTCCCTGTTCCATCCGCTTACTGTCAGTCTTCTCTCCAGAGAGCTGCGGGACACCTTTCGGGATGGCGGTTCGGAGGGGCTTGGCCACACGACGCCCCGGCCCCGGCCCTGACGCTGGATGGCGGTCACCCTCACCTTCTGGGTGGGCCCCCGGTGGGGAGGGCAC
>NW_005370960.1:437868-438409 GCF_000412655.1 Myotis brandtii | reverse complement strand
GCGGGTCCCCTGGGGCGGGGACACCGAAGAGGAGCCGGAACCCCCGGGCACTGGGCCAGGGAGCCGTCCAGGAAGGGCAGGTCTTGGCGGCGTTGTGACTGTCATGGTTGAGTCAGGGCCGTTTCTAGGATGATGTCTTCCATCGGTCGTGCATCTGGGGGAGATGTTTATTTTCAAGCAGCATTCGTTTTCTGTAAAAATGCATATTTTAAAAGTGAGTGAACTTTGTTTTTCCCGATGGGTCCCTGACTCCTGGAGTCCCGGTGAGGCCGGGTGTGGGTGAGGCCCGCTGGACGGCTGCCGGGCCCCTCTCCTCCGCCCCGTGTAGTGAGGTGTGGGGAGGGGACAGTGGTTACTGTGATGGGACCCCCCCGCCCAGTGCAGGAGTCGCCCTCCCAGCTGAGTGACTTCCCCATGGTTCGTGTGGGGCCTGACTCCCGCGCACGGCCTCCTAAATGAATGGGTGCGCGGTCAGTCCTGGCACCCTCCACCGCCCGGTGCAGGGAACCGCGTTCCCTGGAGAGGCCCGCAGGGTGGCGGG
>NW_005370960.1:435388-436307 GCF_000412655.1 Myotis brandtii | reverse complement strand
GCGGCAGGAAGAATGGGCGTCCAGGAGAGCTGGCCGCGGGGGGGGGCCCGAAGCGCAGGACACACAGAGCCGCAGGCACATCACAGTTCCCTCTCGGAACGGCCGCCGGCTTCCCTCCCGCCCTGCTCATGCGGAGGGGACACGGCTCCCAGGGTCTGTCCTTCCTTTTCTTTAAATATTTCTATGGAATCCAGAGAGGAAGGGGGAGGGAGGGAGAGAGAGAAACATCAGTGATGAGAGAGAATCACTGATTGGCTGCCTCCTGCACGCCCCCCACTGGGGACCGAGCCCACACCCAGCCGTGTGCCCTGACCAGGAATCGAACCCTGACCTCCTGGTTCATAGGCCGATGCTCACCACTGAGCCACACCCGTCAGGCCAAGGGTCTGTCCTGTGTGTCTCCACTGAGACACCGGCTCCCGGCAGGGCCCCCCCTGGGCTTGCCCCCCACAACCCTCAGACCTCAGGAGCCAGTGCCTCGTCCACGGGGAGGGGCTCTAGCTGTGGGTCGTCCAAACACGTGTCACCGGAGTGTCCCCCATCCCCGTCTCCAGCATTTCCACGGCATGAGACCTCCCGACTGACTGTCCTTCCAGAACCCCCAGTCTGAGGGTCCCCAAGCAGAGCCAGAGCTGGGTGCCCCCGCACACAGGGACCTTTCTCTCCTTGGGGTCACACAGGCACATGCACACGCGTGTGTGGGAGCAGGGCCGGGGTGTTCCTGACAGACAGTGACATGCTCCCTCTGTGGGGCGCTCCTCGGGGTGCCTGGCCACCCCGCTCATGGGCTTGTGACTTGAGGGTCAGTTCTAGTTCGTTCGCCCTGGCTCCTGCCTGCTGGCGCTAACCCTCTCCGCTCGGCGTCCCGCCTGGACGGGTTTGGGCGCGCCTCGCACATCCTGGTTAGTGTCAGGGTCTC
>NW_005370960.1:431446-435368 GCF_000412655.1 Myotis brandtii | reverse complement strand
GTCACTGCACATCAGCTCCGGCGGCCACAGCAGCACCCGCCTCACCACAGAAAGGGTGGCGCTGTGACGCCGGGTGCCCCGCGGCCCGGGGGAGACACTGGTGCCGATTTCACGGGACAGAGACCGCGGCTGGGTCACTTTGGATACGTGATGGCGCACACGCCATGTGAGCCCATTGGGAAGACTGTGAAATACGCATCGTAACGGGTTCGTTTTCCTAAGAAAAGTCTGTTCCCAGGAGGCGTGTTTCATGGCAGCTCAGCGCCAGGCGTGTGTCATGGCAGCTCAGCGCCAGGCGTGTGTCATGGCAGCTCAGCGCCAGGCGTGTGTCATGGCAGCTCAGCGCCAGGCTGGGTGGTCGTACGTAGAGCATCTGTTTTGGGGGAGCTGCTGTGTTTCCCGAACAGGACACGGCCTCACCGTGAAAGTGAGCGCTGAGTGGCGGGTCCCAGCTCCGAGTCCAGCGCCCGCACTGCCTCAGAGCGCATTGTCCCAGGTGCCCGCTGCTCCCCTGTCAGGCCCAGAACTTAGGGGCGTGCGCTGCCCACACAGCAGAGCGCGACCCCGTCCTTGGCCACCCCGCCCACGGCCCCGCCCGGAGAGAACCCGAGTCACAACTAAACTGCATCCTCGAGTATCCGCAGTGAGGCTGCCACACCTGTGGGCAGGCCCCGCCGTGGCCTCGCGGTTAGGGCGGCGGGATGCCTCGCCGGGCACTGCCGGGCCAGGGGGCGCGGGGCTTTCGGACGATGCGGAGTTTCCATCCCGGTCTTCACGCCGCCCTTTCTCGGCTCCTCCTCTGCCTGCTGGTCCCCGCACTCTCTCTCCGTCTGTCTCCTTCCTGGTCGCCTGCGAAGGGACAGACAGGTAATGGAGAAGAAATTGAAAGGGAAATACAGGGAGATGTAAATGAAAAGAAGTTATTATAAGTGTTATAATGAACTGCCTTTCATTTAAATATAAGAATGTAACGCTGAAATGAACTTGTGATCCTGAAATGCATTTTTAATGAGTTTCCTTTTTATTTTGCTGCTTCAGTGGCATATTTTAAAGACCCTTTTGAAAAAAGCCACATTAAAAAGCCCCACCAAATGCCACAACACGCAGAATTGGATATTGGTTTATTCCAAAACTGCTGATCAGGAAGAGCGGTTCCTCATCACAGCACGTTGCAGCCACTTTATTCAAATGAGTTTGAATTTGCATTGTGATGTGCCGTCCTGATTTAGGGGAAAAAATTAGATTTTCAGATCAAATTGACCCAACCAGTGAAGCGTGAGGGGCTGGCAGGTTGCGTCTGAGAGCCTGACGTGCCATCAAACCTGCAGCCGGGGGCGTCGCTGGCCCGTGGGAGGCAACTTTCTTGCCTGCGGCCCCCTGTCGTCCAGGCTGCGTCCCCCTGTCGTCCAGGGCGCGTCCCCCTCTCGTCCAGGGCGCGTCCCCCTCTCATCCAGGGCGTGTCCCCCTCTCGTCCAGGGCGCGTCCCCCTGTCGTCCAGGCTGCATCCCCCTCTCGTCCAGGGCGCGTCCCCCTCTCATCCAGGGCGTGTCCCCCTCTCGTCCAGGGCGCGTCCCCCTCTCATCCAGGGCGTGTCCCCCTCTCGTCCAGGGCGCGTCCCCCTCTCATCCAGGGCGTGTCCCCCTCTCGTCCAGGGCGCGTCCCCCTCTCATCCAGGGCGTGTCCCCCTCTCGTCCAGGGCGCGTCCCCCTCTCATCCAGGGCGTGTCCCCCTCTCGTCCAGGGCGCGTCCCCCTCTCATCCAGGGCGTGTCCCCCTCTCGTCCAGGGCGCGTCCCCCTCTCATCCAGGGCGTGTCCCCCTCTCGTCCAGGGCGCGTCCCCCTCTCATCCAGGGCGTGTCCCCCTCTCGTCCAGGGCGCGTCCCCCTCTCATCCAGGGCGTGTCCCCCTCTCGTCCAGGGCGCGTCCCCCTCTCATCCAGGGCGTGTCCCCCTCTCGTCCAGGGCGCGTCCCCCTGTCGTCCAGGCTGCATCCCCCTCTCGTCCAGGGCGCGTCCCCCTCTCATCCAGGGCGTGTCCCCCTCTCGTCCAGGGCGCGTCCCCCTGCAGGGGGCCCTCCCTGCCGGGTGGCCCGCTCCGGGGTGCAGCCCTGATGACTGGGTGGCATCCGTGTCCCCGTCATCCTGCGGTTTCCCCATGAGCCAGAGGAGGTGGGTGGGCAAATCGCACAGGAAGTCCCACCTCCGGGAGAGTATTTCCAAAGAGGCCTCACCCCCCCTTCCCATCAGGTAAGTGGGTCTTTTTAAAGCAGCGGTTCTCAACCTGTGGGCCGCGACCCCTTTGGCGGTCGAACGACCCTTTCACAGGGGTCCAGATATTTCCATTACGATTCATAACAGTAACAACATTACAGTTATGAAATAGCAACGAAAATAATGTTATGGTTGGGTCACAACCTGAGGAACTGTATTTAAAGGGCCAGAAGATTGAGAACCGCTGTTCTAAAGGATGTCCTAGCTGTACTCTTACTGGGCGTCACGCTAATGCCCAGAAAGCCCCAAACACACGTCTGCGTGGCTTGTCAGGCCACACACATTCCTGGCCACACACAGGGTCTCAGGAGCTCAGTAGCCATCATTGCAAAGGTGATAATGACCCTCACCAGGGCCTGTCCTGATGGGTGGACGCCTGTCCCGAGGGCACGCTGACCCACTGGGCCCGGTGTAGCTCCCGCACCGGGAGCCATCATCCCTCCGCCAGGAGGACACGTCCCACACTGTGGCCAGCACATCCAGGGGCCGGAGGGCCAGCTGCGTCGCAGTGAGCAGGACGCCCCGTCCTCAGCTCCCGCTGTGAAGCACGGCCTCAGATCAGATCTCTGCCCCCTGAGCAGTCCGCTGTTTCCCATGACCCGGTGGCCCCACTCTTACCGGCGGGAGGAGGGAGGTGGGCCTGCGGGTGGGCCCCTGCCGTGCGGGAGGCCTGTGGATGAAGGTGACAGGCCCTGGCCCTGCCCACGGGGCTGCCCATGCCCACTAGGCTGTCTCCCCCGAGCAGGGCCCTGGGACCGAGGCTGCAGACCAGCTCCCTCACGACCTCCCGGGCGGCACCGATCGGAGGGGCCGCCCCTGGAGCAGGGCAGGGTTTCCTGGGCTCAGACCCTCTCCCTCCCCAAGGGGAGCGCGTGTAGTTAGTGTCGGGTTCAGGGGTCTCTTCTGGGTCCGTGGATGTGTCCCCATGTGCCAGCACCCCAGGACCCCCTCTCCTGGGGAGGAGACAGGAGCCAGGCAGCAAAGCCCCCCTCCCCGTGCGGTGACGCAATGTCTGAGGAGCGGGGAGCACGCGGGAAGGGCGGTCTCTGGGTGGGAGGCCTCAGGGAGACTCCAGCAGAAAAGGCCCGAGTGCAGGCTGAGAGGGGGAGGCCTGACTCACCTTCGGAGACGCCCGGATGCGCAGTTCAGCAAGTGGCCTGAGAGGGGCTCGGGCGCCGGTGAGCACGCGCCGTGGACGCCGGTCATGGTCCTGCCAGCACAGCTCGGAGTTCACCCGGGAACAAGGGGCCGGGGTCCCGGAGCCCCAGGCGTCCCCTCTCCGTCCTGACCTCCTTCCTGGTCATCCATAAGGAGGAGGCTCCCAAAACACTCGTGGTTGTTAACTTGTGACCGTTGGGGTGAGGGTCTTAAAATCTGCCAGGAAAGGAGCCGCACAAAGTGGAGGAGCGGCTCCTCCCAGCGAGCGAGCAGGTCAGCCAGGGTCACCGTGGGGTCCAGGTCACCGCCCCCACCCGGGACGGGGCAGGCGCTGCAGGCGACCGGGGCCTCCCCACAGTGGGCGTCTCTCCTGTTTCCGTGTGTCGGTGACGAAAGGAAGGCGTGCAGGGACTAGGTGGCACGCAGGGCCCGTCAGGCCTCAGGTGTGACGCTGCGGCCTGGGGGCCACGCCCGCCAGGTGGTCGGGATGGGACGT